>NC_135373.1:96458787-96761818 GCF_049243985.1 Paroedura picta
CCGGCCCTGCTAATGAGCTGCTCAGCCCCCACCCGCCCCACATGATCTGACTGCGAGCTGCAGCCAAAAGCCACCTTAAGCTGCCTGGCCAGGGGCCAGGGGAGGGAGCCTTTTCAAGGCCCGTTCTTAAGAACGGGCTTTGCAGCTTCTACTTCTATATTCTGCATTAGCATAATGTACAATGATGGCACTAATAGCAATATGAAAAAATAGTTTCCTGTTCAAGGATCACAGTGTATATTACCCCTAAGTGGGTAAGGTTGCCAGTTCCGGTTGGGAAATACCCAGAGATATTGGGATGGAGCCTGAGGAGGGTGGGGTTTGGGGATGGGACTTCAATGGGGTATAATACCTCAACAGCTATTTTCTCTAGGGGAACTGATCTCTTTCACCTGGAGATTAGCTGTAAGGGGGGAGCTCTCCAAGCACAGTCTGCAAAGCAGGAAGAGTAACAGTTTAAGAAGGAACACTAGAATTAATTAAAGTGTAAATTAAAGTGTAAATGCACACACATGCAAGAACCTACTCTTTATGACCTGACATCCTTTTTATGTTTAATGGACATTCACCAGCTGAGAAAAACGGAAAGAGAGAAAACACCAGAGTGGCATAGTGACTAAAGTGATGAACTGTTTTTAAGAGAGCCATCTTGGTGTAGTGGTTAGGAGCACAGACTTCTAATCTGGCAAACTGGGTTTGATTCTGCGCTCCCCCACATGCAGCCAGCTGGGTGACCTTGGGCTCTCCACAGCACTGAGAAAGCTGTTCTGACCGAGCAGTAATATCAGGGCTCTCTCAGCCTTACCTCCCTCACAGGGCGTCTGTTGTGGGGAGGGGAGAGGAAAGGGAAGGCGATTGTAAGCCGCTTTGAGACTCCTTCCGGTAGAGAAAAGTGGCATGTAAGAACCAGTTCTTCTTCTTCGTCATTGGTTCTAGGGTACCAGTTGAAGTTCCCTACAGAAACGTCTGTTAAAAAATAAAGGAGAGCCTCTGTGAGCTTGGAATACAGCTGTGGAGGGGGGGCAAAACTTTGGTATTTGGTATTGACAATGTTTGATTAGCCATTATTATTATTATTATTATTATTATTATTATTATTAGTAGTAGTAGTAGTAGTAGTAGTAGTAGTAGTAGTAGTAGTAGTAGTAGTAGTAGTAGTAGTATTGGATTTCTAGCCCGCCACTCTCCTAAGGCTCGCGGCGGGTGACAACATGTAAAAACCCATAAAACCCCTAATACATAAAAACACCTAAAAACAATCCCCAACCCCCTCAACCCACTCCCATCTGATGGCGGCAGAACTATCCAGGAAACCAGGAGTCACTGCTGATGTAAGGGGGGGGGGCGATCTAAAAAGGGGAGGCGCCGGCCTCAACCATAAGCCTATCAGTCAAAAACGACCAATGTCCTTCAAAATGCTGAAACCGGAGCACAAATCCTTTACACCCGAAAGAATGGTGTCAGCTTCCCTGCTTGCCAGCCCCTGTGAGACTGGGGAACTTTTATCTTTCTTCATTTGTGATGTCAAAGGATGCAGTAAATCACCACACATCTGGGAATGAAGAGCTAACCTTCTTGATCACAAGCTCTATAAAACATCAACTGGAAAATATAATCTAGAAAAATCAAACAGAAGGCACAGATGTTTCCTTTATAGGGCCTTCTTTCTCTCTCTCTCTCTCTCTCTCTCTTTCTCTCTCTCTCTCTCTCTCTCTCTCTCACACACACACACACACACACATACACACACACACACACATAACTTTCCCTGTCATCATATTTTGAAATCCTTTTATTTTTGATATGCAACCCTTTTATCTCTGTTGCAGCACTAGCATTGTTTATAACATAAGATTATAAGCACTAACCGCCTCAAGGGAGGAAGGAAGGAAGCAAGCAAGCCATGCTGGACCATGCCAGTGGCCCACCCAGTCCAAAATTGTGTGTCACACAGAGGCCAAAACCAACTGCTATGAGGAGATCCACCAGCAGGGTTATACTTTGTGTCACAACCACAGACCTTTTCCAGCAGTTCTGGGCTCAAATCTTGTTGTTTTTGGCCAGTAAAGTCATAAATGATCTAGAGCCAGATTGTTGTAGTTGTTAGGAGTGCGGACTTCTAATATGGCAAGCAGGGTTCAATTCTGCGCCCCCTCCACATGCATCCAGCTGAGTGACCTTGGGCTCACAACAGCACTGATAAAGCCGTTCTGACCAAGCAGTAGTATCAGGGCTCTCTCAGCCTCACCTACCTCATGTTGTCTGTTGTAGAGAGAGGAAAGGGAAGGTGAATGTGAGCCTCTTTGAGATTCCTTCAGGTAAAGAAAAGCGGCAAATAAGAACCAACTTTTCTTCTTCAGTAATATCAGGGCTCTCTCAGCCTCACCTACCTCACAGGATATCTGTTGTGGGGAGGGGAAAGGGAAGGCAATTATAAGCTGCTTTGAGACTTCTTTTGGTAGAGAAAAGCAGCATATAAGAACCAACCCTCCTTCTCCTCCTCCTTCTAGAACTAGGCTAAAATAAAAATAGATAATCTGGGAATGTTTTACTGGGGCTTATGTGTTTTTACTGTTTTATGATGTAAACCGCCGTGAACCAATTTTGGGAGCAGCGGTCTATAAATTGAAAAATAAATTAAATAAATAAAATAAAATCTGAAGGGTTGCTTTTTCCCAGGTCACTGAAATCACTGTCAATGTACTTCTCCATATGCTTCTCTTTAGAGATCAGATTTGTGAACACGAAGATAGGTTCTTTTCTGTGGTGGCACCTGATGATGGAATTCTATGCTACAATGGATGATCTTGAGCCAGTCAGAACCTCTCACCTAATTCATAGGATTCTTGTGAGGATAAAATGAAGGAGAATCTTTAGCTTCTTGGAGAGCGGTGTGATAAAAAATATGTTAGCCATTTTCAGTGAGGGCCCTATGGCCTATTGGGGGGCACTGGGACATTTGAAGGGGGCCACAGACTGAAAAATGTGAAAAGGGGAGCCCAAAAGGTTTCAAGGGGCCCTGAAACTGAACCAATGAAACATGCTTTTTGTCACCTATTATATCATTAATTGCTAAAAAGTTTGACCTTTGTCAAGGGAAAGAGAAAGAAATCATGTAATCTGCTCCTTTATGTGTGCTTGAATTAATGCATTCAAGAAAAATATATAAACACACATGCATCTCTTGGTCAACTATTCTAGAAATCTGTCTCATAGATATATATAAGGCAAGTACATCAAGTATCAATCAATACTTTATTACTGAAGCTGAAGCCATAACAATCAACCAAACAAAAGCATAAAATACACTTCACACTAGGAAACAAATAACCACAGTCTCTCTTTGTCCATGATAGAATGTGAAAATGAAATCAGTTAAAAGTTATGAATTGTAGGTAAAAGGTTACTAGCACAAGGTGAAATCTAAATATAATAAAATGAAAGAAGAATTATGCATAAGCTACAATGAGGAATCTTCAGCTATACTAGAAACAAACCTTTTCCCTAATAATTATAGATGAGGAAATGAATTTAGTAACCATTAAGGTGACAAGAGAGAATATGTCTGCAAAAAGGAATATTATTTTATCTTCATCAGAGCCAGAGACAGTATTCAATATTGTATTCAATTTAATTCAGATAACATCATATAAGGGCCAATACAAGACATAATGAATGAGATTTTCTACTTAGTTAAGCCCAGAAGGGCAGAGCCGATAATCCAGTGTGACTCAATTAAACCTGCCATACAAATATGCTGAAGGACTGTAACCTTACATCAGTAAAGGATCTTCTTTGATTGACATTGGTCAGATAGTTTAAATAGCCTGAGAAGGAACTGCCATATTTAGGCCCCAGGTACCACCTGGAGAATTTGGAGTTTTGGACCACATTCCTATCGCACATTTATTTATTTATTTGTTTGTTTGTTTGTATTTGAATTTATATACTGCCGCTTACCATAGTTTCGCAGCGGTTTACAATAAAACAATAAGATATGCTACCTGTAAACCCCCTTAAAATATAAACATCAACATTAAAAGTTTATTTTTTTTCCATAGATCCAATCTTGGATTTTACAAAAGTCCCAGGTTTTAATCAAATCAAGAGAGTGTAATTCATATACTTTGGGTATAACTGGTTCATTCCTAGCTTAGGTCTTTTTTAGCCCAGCTCAATTCAAGGTTCCCTGTAGGCCAGTAAGGGTAGATGTTTTTAAATAAATAAAGATTATAACTATATGTTTAGCTGGTATAAAACCCTGAAACACGAATCAGCTTGAAACACTCATTGGCAGAAATTATTATTACTTTTTCAAGCCGCTCCATGGAAACTGCTGGATACAGTTGGCTCAACAAAGGTTGACAGCATATGAAAGTCTATGTGAGATCATATCCTTTCAAGAAATGTGTTGAGCCAAATCTTGCTTGGAATATTTTCATTAGATTTGCTGTGGTTTCAATCAGGCATTCGCTTTTTAGAAAAAACAATGCCACTGTGCTAATGCACTCTCAATAATAAGAATTCATCATTTTCTGACAGAAAGCACTGGGCACAGTGACTACCCTAGTTTAAATAGCCTGAGAAGGAACTGGCATATTTAGGCACCAGGTACCACCTGGAGAATTTGGAGTTTTGGACCACATTCCTATCGTTCGTTCGTTCGTTCGTTCGTTCGTTCGTTCGTTCGTTCGTTCGTTCGTTCGTTCGTTCGTTCGTTCGTTCGTTCGTTTATTTATTTATTTATTTATTTATTTATTTATTTATTTATTTATACCCAAGCACTGCAGAAGTGAAACTGGGTTACAACTGAGCCCCATAGACATTCCAGTGGAAAAATCCTTTGCTCTGTCCTTTGGCTTTTCAGATGACCACCTTGACCATACCACCCCTGTCCCTGGGAAGGCTCTAGGCCAAATTCCAGCTGTGGAGACTTCCCCTTGCCAGTTTTCTGACTTCCAAGGAGTGGCATCCCTATACACATGAGAGTAAACATTTGGATGAAGTATTTGAAAGCCAGGAGTTGGGTATGATAAGCCATGAAGAGGGCAAGGCAATGGCCAACAAGACCATACCTTCTAGCATGTGCTTTCGTGCTCCCAAATCTGAAGGATTTTGTCCACTGCCACAAAACAATATGTCAAAATGTGAGTTTCCAGCCTCACATTTCCATCCAAATCAACCCTTCCTGTTTGTTTCATCATTTATCCCCAAGGTACTATATTTCCAATATATGTTTTATTCATATACATGGCAGATAAGCAGAGGCATAGCTAGAGTTATTTTATATGCATCTGGTCCAGAATCCTGCATGGAAAGGAAACGTTTTCCCCTCTCCTATTTCAGTACTGGATAGAACATTTATATTTTCTTAGAACAGCTGTACATTTTCAGTCCATTAAGTTCTGCTGCCAAATATGTACTTCATTTCCAAGAGGTCACCACTTTCTTCAGCCTAAAAACATGCTGTGTTTAGTACAAGAATGTGAGGAAGTCTGTTCTGGGTGGTTGTTTTTTCATTGTTATGTTGCTTGAGAACAAAACTGGATTCTACAATAGTGTTGCTGAGGAGGAATAAATTTAATCAGCCTTTCACTTGCTTTGATTCCCTTTTATAGGGGAACCTCAGGAAAACCCTAAGTACACTTTCCTGGGAGTAAGTCCTATTGAATAAAATAAGAGTTACTTCTGAGTAGACCTGCCGATAATCGCTGTTTTAGGTATTTAGCTGAATGCCAAATAGATGGGAAAACCAAAGCAGATTGATTTGAGAAGTTTGTCTCCAAATTGGTCAACCGGCCGACACTGTGGTAAACGTTTAATGTAGGTAAGTGCCAGAAGATGCAGGTTAGATCAAAAAATATTGACTTGAGATGTTCACTGCTAAGGGGCTGAACTGTCAGTGAATGACCGTTTACGCACTGCAGGTTTCATGCCAGGCTGCAGGCTGGAGTTTTAGACGTCGCAGGTTGCCTCACCTCTTCCTGCACCCACATGGGGGAGCATTTGGCCTGGTGCACCTCATCTGCCCCCGATTTGTGATCCTGTATAGGAGCCGGGGCAGTGAAGTTCCCAGTGCATAAACGGTCAATGAGAAAGAGATCTTGATGTTGTCGTGAATAGCTAACTGAAAACATTGATTCAGTGCATAGCAGCAATGAAAAAAATTAAATTTGTTGCTGGGTGATTAGGTCAGAGATTGAAAATGTAACAATCAATATAGTAATGACCCTGTATAGAAGTATGGTGCAGCCACATTTGGAATACTGCATGCAGTTTTGGTTGCCAGGTCTTTTAAATAAAAGGCAATGCAGAGGTGGGGGGAGGCATAGAAGAGGGCAGCCAAGAGGATTAAGGGATTGGAGATTTTTGGTGGAGGGATCTTTTGGGCATGAAATTGGGGTCACCGTGGGTGTGGAGATAGTTGTGAGTTCTTGCATAGTGCAGGGGGGGGGTTGGACTAGATGGCCTTGTAGGTCCTTTCCATGATTCTATGAGTGCCTTTCTTATGAGGAGAGACTGGAGAGCTGGGGGCTAAAGAGACAGGATAGAGTTTAATAATATTACGTATGGAATGGAAAATGTGGCAGGTATAATATTTTCTTTTGCTCCCATACTAACAGAATTTGGAGTTCATGATGAGAATTTCCGTGATTACAAGGAGCATTCTGCATCAATTTGTTTTCGTATTTCTGTGGTGCCCTTCCCTAAGGACTCGGGGCGGCTCACAACATCTTAATATCATCAAATAAAACATTTAAATTATAACATCAATCTATTAAAACCAGTCTATGTTAAAACCTCAAGCGCTACCACCCTCTCTCCATTGGGAAGGGGCAAGAGCTATGTTGATGTAAATGTCTGGCGCCTCGCTGTAATTTCCTAGGCAATTATTTTCTGCCTTCTGCATGACTTAAATCTTGGTGCTAAGGCGTCTTAATGCTTCCATCCAGATTTAATTACAGTGTGTCAAGGAATGGATTCTTCAGCTTCTACCAACAAAACCTTCTTCCTCTCAGTTTTGTTGTATATCAGATTTCCAAATATGTCATGGGAATATGGTACTCTGATTTAAACGATCTTCCTCTTGAGGTAGAACTGGGGTAATGCCCTGTTCCACACTGGCATAACATCTTGCCTTGTGATGCGCTGCTATAGCAGTCAAGTTTGCACAATCCTAACAATTTACAAGCTGGTGCAACAATCCTCAGGAACAGGTTAAGCCATCCCTGGGAACAGGTTATGAATAAGTGTTAGCTTTTTAAATACAAATTTCAGCTTCAGCTGGGGAGGGGACAGGATGCTTCCTAGCCAAGCACAACACTTTGTGTTCAGACACCCAGTGCAGAAATTCATCAGGATTAATTAATTTGCTAAATCAATAAGACATGTGAAAACAATTGAAATACAAAATTAGGTACATATGCATTTCGTATGGGAAACTGTAATTTGTTTGGTTTTTAATGTTGGCCACAACTCTTTACATCTTCTGGCCTTTAAAGTTTTTGCCCAGTTTTCTCTTTATAGGATTAAAATGAGCACCTCCCCCATCCTGTTTAAATAGCATGCAGTTAGTTTCAGTGATCAAGTTGATACAAATTGAGGCTCCTTGCCACATGGTTGCTTTTCCTTAATCAGAACTTTAAAACCATTTGGCAATGGGTTGTGTTGTAAAACACAAGGATGGAGAGTTCTGGCAAAACAGTAGGCACAGAGAGATTCATCAGTTGGTAGAATGAAGCATAACTAAATCCATATACACATCTATCTGTCTATCTATCTGTCTGTCTGTCTGTCGTCTATCATCTATCACCTATCATCTATCATCTATCATTGCCTCCTCCTGAAGTATCAACCTTTCCCCTTACCATATTAAAGTGGGGAAAAGGCCTATATAACATTAATGTTTCAAATTTGAGCAATTTCCAAGAACCTGTTCATCACATAATCCCTACCATCCCTTTAAAATGCATGGATGTTTCCTGTATCCATCCTCTAAGGAAGACACAAATGATCCTTTGCTAAGGCAGAATGAACACATTACCTGGACTCCACGGGACCGTCCTTCTGAGATGAGGCTTCCAAGTGTCTGTCGCTTCTCCTCTCTCACTGCCATTCCCCTGGACCTCTTCTTGTCATGAGTGACGTGTCCTCTTATTTTCCCTATTGCACACATGTTTCCCCAGCCTTTCCTTGGAGCCTCTTCCAGCTGCTCCTTTTTCACCCTCCCTTTCCACCCATTGAAGCTGAACATCTCCCTGACACATGGAAGCCGTATGCAACTGCAAACATTCTTCCTTGGGATTAAAGCATGTGCCTTTTCAAAGCTGATGCTCCAGTTCAGCAGCACCTTCTGAGTCACGGCTCCCTGCTTCCCTTAGTTATCACCACAGTTCTCCTGCAGCCAACATCATTGCAAAACCCTTCTCTGGGCTTCCATGCTTCCTGTGCCATTTCTTTATGCAAGACAGATCTTAAGCCTGCTAGCCATGAATTTGTTCCCCAAGTCGGGTCTGCTGATTGCCAATTAATTCTCAGCTGATTACTTCATCCATGATATATTATGCCAGAACTATTTTTGTCGACATGAACAAGGAAAATGAACTTTTTTTTGCCATGCATTCCTCTATTCCCTAGTTCCTGACCTGCCGAACTAAACACAGACCTATGCTATGGTTGCATAAGAGACTTCCAAAGAAAAAACGAGATGTTGCAATAAGCCATGTTAATGACCGAACTGGTGGTGATCTTGCTCTGGATGAACAATTGAGCCAGCACATCCACCTTGTGGATTTCAGGAAATGATGGAAGGGAGGGCTTTTGACTGCTACTGAATTGGTAAGATTGCCAGCTATCATTGGGGAAATCTCTGGAGATTTGGGGCTGCTGCCAGGGAGAGCCAGTGGGGTGGCGGTGGTGGTGGAGAAAGCCCACACAGTGTAGTGGTTGAGAGCAGCAGACTCTAATCTGGAGAACCAGGTTTGATTTCCTGCTCCTCTACTTGAAGCCTGCAGGGTGAACTCAGGTCAGTCAATTTTCTCAGAACTCTCTCAGTCCCACCTACCTCACAAGGTGTTTGTTGTAGGGGGTGGCAGGAAAGGCATTTGTCAGCCAGTTTGAGACTCTATGCGGAGAAAAGCAGGGTATAAAAAACAACTTTTCCTGCCAACTAACTCTCTAGGGGTGACAACTGGTTACAATGCTGCTGTTGTTCATTTGGATTAGGGATTTATTTTAAAGCTTTGTTGGTTTTTATCTTTGTATAAGGTTTTATTTAATTGTAAGCTTCTGCATTTGACTGTAGGGGTTAGTTGGCGGGATAGAAATATTAGCAATCACAGTCAGTTGTCATTGCAGCTCCCTCTGTAAGCACAAAGGTTGCAAAGTATCCCTCAATGCAGGTTACACAGATTGACTGCAGTCCATTAGGGCCCTTCCCTTGCACAGACCTGCTGCTTTCTGCCATGTCCCACCTGTTACAGCAGTAGGCACACAACACTGCCTTGATGCCTTACCTACATTACTGGATGCTATGAAATGTGTGTATTTGGTTGTTGGGAGTTTAATCTCACAGAAGTGAGGTGTGTTTCTCTAGATTCAGTAAACTTATTTTCTCAACTGAAAGGAGACAATTTAAGAAGACCCATAATTAAGTTTCAAAGCAAGCAGTAGATGTGAAGTATTATTATGCAGACCCAGGACACATGAAAAGAAGCAAAGGATCAGAGCATTAATCATTTTAGTGGAGTAATGGTGGTTTATGTCAGATAGGGCTGTAGTCTATCATTTGTCAATCTGCAGATTTTTCTGAGTAAAAGCATTTCTCTGGCAGTGTCAGTTATTCTTAGTAATGTTCAGGTGAAGCATCATGGGACTCGGAATATTAAATTTTCTACAAGAAGGAGTGCCCAGATAGGAATAAGCTCACATTTACTAGTAATGGTGGGTGGATCTTCATGGCTAAAGAACACCACTAGGACACACCCTTCCAGTCATTCCACAGGTAAGGAAAAGCACTTCCAAATTTAAAAGAAGCCCTGTTTGGCTAACAATGTAAGTCAAGGAAGTTAAGAGGCTTCTTTTAAAAAGTGGAAGCTCTACCCAAATGACTTGAACAGGACGGATTACAGTCTCTGGTGATCTTAAATCCACGGTAGGAACATATAAGAGAAGATGGTCCTTCAAGTACCCCAAGACATGCAGGGCTTTAAATGCCAAAATCAACATCTTGAATTGGGCTTGGGGGATATTTGGTAGCCACTGTAATTGCTGTAGTGCCAAGGTCACATGCTCCTGATACATGGTCTTGACCAGCAGTCTGCACTAGCTGGAGCTTCTGAACATTCTTCAAGGGTAGTCCCAAATAGAATGCATTGCAATAGTCCAGTCTAGGTGTAAATTAGGCAGGGATCACTGTTGCTAGATCTGACTGATCCAGGAATGTATGCAGCTGACACACCAGCCAAAGGTGGACAAATCACTTCAGAGTACTGCAGCCACCTGGTTTCCTAAGATGAGTGTTCCATCAAGCAACATTCCCAAGCTGTGAACATGGCTTTTCAAGGGAAGTAGAAACCATCCAAGACAGGAGACATCTCAAGTCCCAGATCTGCCTTTCTGCTAACCCATAGAACTGCTGTCTTGTCAGGATTACATTTCAGCTTGTTCACCCTCATTCAGCCCCCTACTGACTCCAATCACTGGTTCATAGTATCAACAGGCTCCTTGGAATTAGCTGGAAGAAGTAGAACAGGGTATCACGTACATATTGGTGGCTTTGGAGCTCAGACCTCCTGATGACCTCTCTCAAGGGCTTCATGCAGATATTAAATAGCATAGGAGATAAGACTGAACTCAGCAGAACCCCACAGGTCAGTGACCTTGGGGCCAAGCAGGAATCCCCCATCACCATCTTCTGAGACTGCCCTTTCCCAGATAGTACTAAAAACAACAACAAGGTGCCCCCATTCCAAGTGCTGAGTGGTGGCTCAGTAGGAAGGCATGGTTGGTGAAGGTTGCTGAGAGTTCCAGCAGAACTAGCAGGGTCACATCCACCCCCCCCCCCCGTCTAGTTCTCAACAGAGGTCACCAACCAAGGCAACAAAAGCAGTTTCTGTTTCCAACTTTGGCCTGATGCCAGATTAAAATGGGTTCAGACAACCAGTCTTTGCCAACAGCTTCTGGGCCCGAGAAACTATCACCTTCTTGACCACCTGCCCCTGAACAGCCCCCTCTTCCTATCTGATAGCTCTGTGAGATGGGGCTTTGCAACCGTCTCACTGTTGTTTCCTTTTTCATATGCCACTCCTCCTTTATGGGCTGCCATAATGGAGAAGAGGACAGTCCTTTCCTCGAATTGTCTACTAGCCATGCTTGGCCTGTATGCAAGCCTTAAGGACATTAGCTTTGATGTCACAGTACTAAATGTGCATGGCACAGCATTGTTTTAGAGTGGATCAGCACATTATCCTGAGGGTTGTTGTTGTTAGAACAGCACGGTGAAAACTACTCCAGTAGAATCAGGTAGTTTAGCATAGCAAGCTTTGCAATATAGTGCAAAATGGTGGGAGCTGTGACATGACAGCATAGGATTCAAATTAGATAAGACTCATGGTTATTAAGAAGCACGCCTCCTGTCCCAGATACTAGCAATTTAGGATTGCCCAAACAAAGTCCAGAGTAAAAGGAAACATAAATCATTTTAAAGTAAACCCAAACAATAATCTGGATCAAATAGATTTCTCACAGCTGCTTTCATTTCCAAAAAGGCACACACAGTGCAATGTTTTTTTTTTTATCTTCATTCAGTGGAAAGAAAAAAAACAAATTACTGGAAGCATCCCAATCCATGCAAACAAGATAAAAATCTTTGATGAAGCAGCAGAGATTATCAGCAGTTTGCTTGCTTGCTTTCAAAACTCCTTTCAGTGGTACACTCATGAGTACGAGAAAGGGTAAACTTTTAGGACAGCCAAGAAACATCATCCCAAAGATTCCAAACTAACCCTCCAATAGCTGTCAGGGTAATGTTTCATTATTCCATACAGACTGTTCCAATGAATTAGTGTGTATACACAGAAGAGAGTCTGCCAACATAACTCAATCATTTTGATGTTAGCTAATGGTTCATGGTTACAGCACAAACACCATACAGTTTGCCACCAATTAAAAAAAAACTCAGAATGACTGTCATTTTACCATCATTAATTAACTAGCTGCCTAAAGGTTCCACTGATTTCAGTGGTGCAAGATATTCACTCTTGTGCTGCCACTTTTACCATGAGGCTGGAGAATGTTAGAATATAATCCATTCTCCTGTACTCTTCGCCTACTGCAGATTACCAGATTATGGCATGTAGATTTGTGTCGTTGCTAATCAAAATGGATATTAGTAGCACCTAAAAGACTAGCAAGATTTGTAGCAGGGTAGGAACTATTTTGAGCCACTGTTCACTCCTGAAAGTTCATACCGTGCCACAAATTTTGTTAGTCTTGAGCAGTGACCCATGAAAGCTCATACCTTACCATATGAAAACTCATACCTTTCCACAAATTTGTATTATCTTAACACTCTCCAAATACTGACCTGTTGGTGATCTCTGGCCCCAGAGAAATATAGATAGATTTGACCAGAGTCAGGGCCTTCTTGATCTTGGCTCCAGACTGGTAGAATGGGTGCCTGTAAAATGAAACTCTTCCACCAGGCCTGTCCTCTTCTTCCTCTTCCTGCTGCTTGTTGAGTGGATGAGGTGCCGGCCTGCTGCTGGTAAGTTGCTGCATTCTCAGCCTCTTCCCACCCTCCCTCTCCCCCAGGCAAGGGAAGGAAGCCGGCTGCTTCTTTTGCCTCCTGTGTTGGTCTTAAGTTTCAGCTGTCTGCTGGAAAGAAGCACAGATAAGGAAGACATGCCAAGAGACAGACAAAATGCAAGGAATGTCTTAACCCAGTCAAGGGTTTATTCAGGCAGTCCAAGAGCATCAGCAGAAGGCACAGTTCCACAACCTAGGCCTCCCAGCATCAAGTTAATATAAGGGTATCAGCAGCCTCCTCAATCCTCACTCTGTGATGACTCAAAGTCTTCTGCAGTCAGCAACTTTGCTAATATGGTGGGATGCTCTTTAGACTAGAGATTTCGTCTAACATATAGCTAGCATTGCTTAATTGGCTCAGGTGAGCCAGGTGGGCTGACAAGGAAGGGAGGGAACTGGAGCTGGAGGCAGGGCAGAGGAATTAGGAGCTTTTGCAACAACTTTGGAATCTACACTCTGAATGTCTGCAGCTCTATTCCCTCCTGCTGGTCAGAACTTTTTGTCTGTTGGACATCTGGCTGGACTAAGATCTAGCTGAGACTCAGGTGAAGCTGGAAGCTCCTAGCAAGGATTTTCCTCTGAGGAGTCCTACCTAACAGGACCTGGGCTCACATCATTCTCCACCCAGCTTGGTTCTTGGGAGATGTGAGGGGATGGGAAGGTTGCAACTCTACCCCACAGCCTTGCCCGTCCTTTGGGAGATGTGGGTGGGTGGAAAGGAGACAGCCTCCCCCTCCCCCCAGCCTTCCATGCCCAGCCTTTGGGAGATGTGAGGGAGGCAGGATGGAGGTAGCCCATCACCCATGGTCTTCTCTGACCGGATTGCCCTTTTGGAAATGGGGGAATGGCTGGGAAGGAGGCAGCCCATCATAGAATCATAGAAACATAGAGTTGGAAGGGGCCATACAGGCCATCTAGTCCAACCCCCTGCTCAACGCAGGATTAGCCCTAAGCATCCTAAACCATCCTCCATTGCCTTCTCAAAGTAGCTTGGCCTTTGGTGATGTGTGTGTGGGTGGGAAGGTAGCAGCCCATTCCTCCATGGCCTGACCAGCCATGGTAAGGTGGGGAGATTGGTGACCTGTGTAGACATTGTTGTATGGGGGTGAGGGTAGGAGGGCCGGGCCCCTCCAAAGCAGCTGTTTTCTTTAGGAGAACTGATGGCTCCCTTCTGTCCTCCCTCCCCTCCCCCTTCTTTCTCTCTTTGTTTTTCTGTCTCTTTCTCTCTGTTTCATCCTCTCTTTCTCTTTCATCTTCCTGAAGGTTTCCAGCCCCACCCCTGAAGTTGGCAACCCAGCAGTATGCATATGGAGGAGGAGACAGGAATCAAAACCAGCTCTTGAGATTAGAGTCTGCTACACTTTAAGCACTTCACCACACTGGACCTCAAGATCAAGCAGGAAGTGTGTGTGTGTGTGTGTGTGTGTGTGTGTAGGGGGGGAGGGCCAGAACCCAGGAAGATCACAGCGCAGGTGTATGTGCTAGTACCATTATATTCCTGGGTGCAACTGGCTTCGCCTCTCGGTAAAGTATAAATAAAATAAATGAGCAGACATTTTATTCAGATTTATATTTGGCTTGTTCTGTTCATGGATTCAGGATTCAGGTTACTTAATACTGTTATAATATATCTTCAGTTGTTATTATATGATGTCTCAGTTCAGTCCAGGATACAAAGCTGCTTGTAGCTCTCCTTCCCCCTTTGCAACCCCAGATCGGTTTGCTCATGCAAATGTACTTCACCAATAAAACCCTCCCCTGTTTCTGATTTTATGCAAGGACTTGGGTAAATGCACTGGGGCAGGCTTGCTTGCTATTAACATGGGCTAAGTGTTCTGGTTGGACAGAAAATGTCAACTGTTTACAAATGCAAATCCAAACGATATTGCTAGTCAAGGTCCTTGTCTGGCATTTATTTGCTCAGTCACACTCTCCATGTCCTGCCCTCCCCTCACAGTTGATGCCCCCCAGGGAAATGAAAAATTAAAGATAAGAAAGTTAAACAGAAGCTGAAAGCAGAGTTCAGCTGTTGACAACACATCGCTACAAAATAAATTGGATGGGGAAATCCAGAAATATTAGGATTAGTTACCTTTCTAAGCTTAACAAACAGGGTGTTTTGGGGACTGGATTTTGATTAATTATGCTCCAAGTACATTTCTCAAATATAGATACAAATGGGTAGCCGTGTTGGTCTGAAGTAGCACCACAAAATCATAGTCCAGTAGCACCTTTAAGACCAACCAAGATTTATTCAGGGTGTGTGCTTGCACTCAAAAGCTCACGCCCTGAATAAATCTTTGTTGGTCTTAAAGGTGCTACTGGACTCTGATTTTATTTCTCAAATATGTAATTCCTTCCAAGTAATGCACACACACAACAAAAGGTCAGTTGACGCACAGCCACATTTGATTGGCATCTGTTCCAGGACATGCAAAGGGAACAAGTGCGTGGACCTTACTGGATCAAGCCATCACTTAATTTTTCTATAAAATCTTTCCAGATTTCTTTCTAATAGGTAAAGGTATCCCCTGTGCAAGCACCGAGTCATGTCTGACCCTTGGGGTGACGCCCTCCAGCGTTTTCTTGGCAGACTCAATAGGGGGTGGTTTGCCAGATTTCTTTCTAGAATGTATAAATATCTTCAGATTGTATAGGACTAAATCTTTACTTTCTGTTATCAATGCTAGATGCAATGTAGTTACTACAGGGAATGAGAGTGGCAAGTCCTTGTTCAAAGGACCCCTTTCTGCTCATGAAATGAATCCTTGTTCCCTCAACCACAGCAGCTTCTCAGCAGAGATGAGCATGCCTTCCTGCCAGCCAGAATTGCTGTCGGAGAACCATGAGAGTCCGGCACAAATGATAAGTATTAGTTATGAAATGAAAACACTTTATTTCAAGGTTGCAAATCACCATGCAGTTATGTTGTTTACAGTTCAGTCGTGTACGATGTACTTCTGAAACCCCAGGAGAACAGACGATACAATGCCAAGCAAAGTGGCTTGGCTGCTTGGGGTTGACCTGCAAGAGAGCAGCCAGGTGTTAATGATATCTTAAAAGCTACTGGTCCACCAGGGATTCTTGTATAGAACTCTGGGGCATCAGAACAATTCCTTTGTAGTTTACAGCCTCCGAGAAAATAAAAATAGCCCAAGAACATTCTAAAAGTTTATAGCTTTCACAAGCATATTGATCCCATACAGTTTTCTACTTCAAATCATAACCGTTCTGTGGACATCAGTGAAACTATATATATATATATAGACACACACACACACACATTATTAAAGAACTTTAAATTTTAAACAAGTACATTTAAAATATTCTGCTATGAAGCAAAAAATATTCCTTTTATCCTGCAGGGGGGAAATGGTGGACTTTTAAAACCACGTGCAACTTGATCCTGTGTACGTTTTTAAGAGCTCTTGAGTTGAAAGACTTAACTCTCATTTTTGTTTTTGTGATTATAAATGAGGAGCGAAAGGCACTCTGCACGTGTTAAAAACAATACTTTATGAACAAAATAGCCCAGAGGATCAAACAAAACTTTGGCTTTGCACATAAAAAGGTAAAGGTAAAGGTATCCCCTGTGCAAGCACCGAGTCATGTCTGACCCTTGGGGTGACGCCCTCTAGCGTTTTCATGGCAGACTCAATACGGGGTGGTTTGCCAGTGCCTTCCCCAGTCATGACCGTTTACCCCCCAGCAAGCTGGGTACTCATTTTACCAACCTCGGAAGGATGGAAGGCTGAGTCGACCTTGAGCCGGCTGCTTGGATTGAACTCCCAGCCTCATGGGTTTTGCACATACAATGATATGAATCCAGATTAGGAACAGTTGGACACTTTAATTCAATGTGACTAGCGACACAAGCATGAAAATGCACAGAAAAAATGATTCTGCCTTGTATGCGCCTTAATACGCCTAACAGAGGACGCTGCATTTTCATATGGTGATTAAACACAGTCGGATTAATACTGCAGAGGGAGAACAGAGCCAGTTGGCAGTGGGGTTGCCAACTCCTGGGAGCCATCTCTGTGACACAGCGGGGAGGATTCTGGGGTGTAGATCTTGGACCGTGTTTTGCATCCTCTTGTACGAGCAACAATGTATTTTGCTCGCAGCGGCTTATCAAGCTACACAGATACGCCAGACACACAACGCCCTTGCTTCTACGGTGTGCTCCGCGATCTCCCTCCTGTCCAGGTCCGGGAGCCGGATTCTTCTTTCTGCTCAAAATGCGCGAACGAGCGTGCTAATCCAGGCTCTGCAGGACTACGTTTCCCAGGAAGCTAAAGCGTAGAGCGCATGCGCACCTCTAACCTCCAGCATGGCTACGGTGCTGTCCCGGGCGCTGAAGCTGCCAGGTAGGGGTCTGGGCTCGCCGCGCGTCTAACGGGGGACGAAGCGCGGGGGACGCGGCGGGTGGCAGGCAGCTGGGCGGCAGCCCCGAGCGCGCGGAGAGCCGGAGCGGTGCAGCTCCGGCCCTGCGGAGGGGGAGAGCATCCGGGGCCCCTCCCGGGCGCAGCCCGACGGGCATCCCGCTGCTGTCACCTTCCTTCGCATCCGGGGCCCGGCAGGTGCCTCTGCTCTCCGGCCGCGGCGCCGGGAGATGCGAGGTTGCCATAGCGATAAAGATTTTGGCCGGAGGCTGGCGTTGGGAAGGGAGAGGGCGGGGGTCTAACCCGGATGGAGGGGCCGAAGAAAGAGACTGGAGGGCAAATGGCTCTTGCCCAAGAAGGAAACGAGAACGGGTGGTACTGGAGAAGACCATGGGGTAAAGGGTGGCTCAGAATCTCTCCCTTCTGGACCGCTGCAAACAATGATGGGGCCCATCGGGAGAAGAGAAGGCACCTGGGGAACTGAGAACATGAGGCTGTGTTGGGTCACCCATGCTTGGAGTTTCCTTGTCCTTTTTGTAAAGGATGCTCGCTTTCCCTGTAATTAAAGAACAGGTTCAATGCCGGCCTTGCTTGTGTCAAACAGCTTGTCATGATGTGTACAAAGGTTAATGGATGACACCTTTCCTCCGTACCATCATAGGCTGCTCCAGTCAGAACAGCTAACAAGATTACCATATTTTGCATTTTAATTGTTATTTAAAAGTAAGTGTTGCAGTCTTGCTTTTGACTACACAGACAGCTATTTTTAAGTTGACCGTATTATGAGTGTATACTTTCTTCTCAAATAAAGTAAAGGATTCTCAGTTGTGTTTCAGGAACATGTCTTAATTGTCTGATCCATACAGTAATGATTCATTTTCATACAAGATGTACTACAAGCTTAAAATTTACAGGTTCACATTCCCCACTCCTTCAGGTAGTGAAAAGCAGGGTATAAAAACCAGCTACTTTTTGTCTATATGGATAAGTAAAGAAATCCTTCCTCATTTATGTATATATTTTCCAGGTGTTGCTGTTTTTACTATCAGCACCAGGCACACTGTTGTTACTAGATCAATCTTCCCAAACAGAAGTAATTGCATTGAAAAGGAAAAAACAAATGTCAGTTATTTACTATACACTTGCAAGTCAACTGATGATTTATGAAGAAGCTGATATTTTAAAGATGTAGGTGCTGGAAACTAAACAGTTATGAGGCTAGAAAAGCCCAAAATTTCAGGGTTTGAGACTAGATTTTGATGTGTGCTTAAAATGCCATCAAGTTGCAGCTGACCTATGGCAATGATAACAAGGGGCTTTTAAGACTAGTGAGAAGCAGAGGTGGCTTGTTGTTGCCTCCCTTTGCATTCTTCCTTAGAGGCCCTCAGTTCAAGTACAAACCGAGTTGACTCTACTTAGCAGGTTTTAAATTTTATGATGATTAAGTGATAGAAACAGTTTTTCATAGAATCAGAAGGAAATGCAGAACATGTGCCAACATTAAGGCAGTTGGGAAGATAACCATCATTTGAAAAGCTTAACTAACTCAAAAAGCTGCCTTTTCTCACTTCAGTTTGTTTTGGCAGGGTTCTTCAAAATACCTGGCAAAATGAGAGCCAAGGAGATGTGGCATTCTTCCATTGGCTTCATGCACCAACACACCACCCACAAGGCCTCACTGCAGCTACTTTAGCCTCTGCCACAAAACCTTACAAATTAGGAAAGCAATTATGTGCTCCTTTTTATTTAAAGAACAGAGTGTTCTCAGTCATATCCCACAGAGGCCTTTTGTAGCTTTTCTTTCTTTCTTAGAGCTTGGCTACTTAATCTACAATATGTGCTACAAATGCATTTTTCCCCATTTGTGTAGACCTACCTAGAAGTTCTTCACAGTAGTATATCCTGCTGTGTGGGGGAGTGTCTCTTGTTATTAGTAAATTTAAGGGCACTAACCGGTATTTATTTTGTTTACCAAATGTATACTATTATTCAGGATCAGTTTTCAACTGTCCATGGTGTACAACAATAGCCTGTTCAGCACTCATAATCATAGCCATAGCTTACGGAGAAAAACAATTACATTTCCAAGCAAAACATAATACTGAGGTTTGGTTGCTCAGAAAATGTGAGTCTCTTGTAACAGAAATATTGCCTTAAGGAAAGACATCTGCCTCCCTAGCAGAAAGTAACAGCTGTAATACAAGAACAATGTTTGAGTCCAGTGGCACCTTTAAGACCAATAGAATCACAGAATAATAAAGTTGGAAGGGACCTCCTGGGTCATCTAGTCCAACCCCCTGCACTATGCAGGACACTCACAACCCTATTGCTCATCAACCTGCCACCCCCTTGAATCTTCACAGAATCAGCCTCTCTGTCAGATGGCTATCCATCTTCTGTTTAAAAACTTCCAAAGATGGAGAATCCACTACCTCCTGAGAAGCCTGTTCCACTGAGAAACCGCTCTGTCAGGAAACAAAGTTTTATTCAAGAGACTAGAGGCCAAGCCCGTTCAGGAATACAACGGGCGCTAGATTAGGTGGGTGGAGTGGAAGAACTCTGCAGTCAGCCTCCCCCTCCCCCCAGGACCTGGAAAGGCTGCAGGCAGGGGCAGCCATTCACAAGGGCATCTCTCATGCGGCAGGGATCCAAGCCTCAGAGGGAAGTGGAAGGAGGGTGTTGGTGGTCAGGGGTGAGGGACAGAAGGACGGAAGGCGATTGGCTGACTGCTGGATAGACAGGCAAGCTGGTTGGAGGAGGAGGCACTTAGGGGTGGGTCGCTCCTCCTCCAAGGCTTATACACTTCCTCAGATACAATGAAATGGGAATCGGTTTGTACATATAGTTTGTGAGTGAGCATTAAATTAATATACAGCATAATGAAGATGTTTAACAGATTCAAGGATCAAACAGGTATCACAAGCTTAGTTTGTAAGGTTACCATTCTAGGGGTGGGGGGAACATAAAGAAAGAAATATGTCAAAATTGGAGATTGATGAACAGATGTATCCTTAATTGTGGAATGCTGACAGTGATTGAGACCCTGCCATTAAGCAGGTTCATAGCATCTTTTTCTTTGAAATGGGGTGAATAATATTGCATTTTGAGTCACACCGACTATGCAATGGATGGCCATGCATATATATTTATTTTATTTATTTATTTTTTAATTTATATGCCGCCGCTCTTCCAATGGGCTTGTGGCAGTTTGCAATAATACAACATGATTAAAATACAATAAAACCCCATAAAATCCTCCCTTACAACAACAAAGGTTGCAGGCGATCGCAAATAAGCCTTCTAATTACTCCTATCCCCTTCCCTCCTCCTCCAGCCAGAGGCCAAGTCTTCTTCCATTCAGAGTGAGGTGCCATATCTGGCAGAACTATGGGGGGGGGGGATCCTCAGATGGAATACCAAGACTCCACCCTGGCCTCAACCATATGCCTGGCAGAACAGCTCCGTCTTGCAGGCCGTGCAGAAAGCTGACAGCTCCGGCAGGGCCCTTAGCTCTTCCGGGAGCTCATTCCACCGGGTTGGGGCCAGGACTAAAAAGGCCCTGGCCCAGGTTCAGGCCGGGTGAACGTCCCAAGGGCCCGGGACAGTGAAATGGACCATCCTTTATCTGTGTGGTATTGCTTGCAGCAACTTGAAACTGACGGTTCTGTTACCTTCACTTGAGAAAATACAGCAATAACAGAATTTCTTAAGAGCACAGTGGATTGTATTTCAGTTATGGAGATCCACTGGTCCTCCAGCTGCTTTTAAAAATCTCACTTTTAGCCTTTGGCTTGGCTCTTCCCACCCCTATCTCCATAGTTACTAGCAAGAAGCTTGAAAAGTGCAGTCGCTGCTGCTTCTCATTCCGTTTTATAACCTGCTCTGTTTTTTAGCCACAACATTTAACTTTTCCTGTCCTTATACTTGTCTTATCCTAACCCTTACAGCAAAGCTTTTCCTTTTAAGTAGTGAAAACACATACCTAAACAAATGTTCTCTTTCTCATTCTCTTTTATTCATACTGAACTGCCCTGAGCTGCAAGGAAGGGTGGTAGAGAAATGTAACAGATAAATCAAATAAATGAAGAACTACACACATACCTCTCCATCTACATGTAACTCAAATATCTCTAAAAGAGCAGGAGGAGCAGCTGTGGCATAGAAGGGAGAGCATCTTTCCCAATACATTTTGAGCACTGTGCTTTAGAAATAAGTAAGGCAAATGGATCTGCTCTCCTGCTGAAACTGACCTGTAACTCAAACTTTGAAAAATATCCAGAAACTTTCAACTAGTTTAAAAAACATATCTGCTAAGATTCTAACCTATATATCACTGGTATATCAGCGGTATATCAGTTTTTCAGGCATGAGTCCAAAATACTGAAGATCTGCATTTGCCCTTTTGAACCTGAATTTGAGGTCAGCAGGAGTTGCCTTGGGTTGCTTCCACATGACCCAAAGCTCTACCCTACCAAAACAGTCAATTAAAAACAAAAATATTTTGTGTGACATCGTTGTACAATCATCCACCTCCTGAGTTTCTCCCTGCCTCAAAGCATATCTTCCAAAATGTACTTTGGTATGACCTTTCTAAGTAGATTGTGAGCAAACCTTCCATGAGTACACCAAAAATTGAGTCCAATAGAACCTTTAAGACTAACAAAGATTTATTCAAGACATGAGCTTTCATGTGCAGGCAGATTTCCTCAGATGAAATGGAACAAGAATCATGAGAGTACAGATATATAGAAAGTTCATGTCTTGAATAAATCTTATTTGGGCTTAAATGTGCTATTGGACTCAGTTTTTGTTGTGCTATTTCAGACCAACACGGCTACCCACTTGAATTTTCCTCGAGTACAGTGTGAACTGGAAGATGTGGCTTTCAGACTTTTCTGCCCACGGCCAGTGCCATTTTCTCTCCAGTTACCCCTTCTTGGCTATTCATAGGCTTTCTGCCTGCTTTTAAACAATCAGGAGTTGGTAATCTGTAACATAGTGATTTTTTAAAGAGCCCACAGAAAGTGTGGTGGTGGTAGTCGTCGTGTTAGAGAAATGACAGTGACTGGCAGTGTTCGGTATCATGCCCCCCCCCCCCGCCCATTACAGCCTCCTCCCTGGCTGATGAGCAGAAGGTAGTATACCATAAATGTGCATGGGAAAGTGGTTAATAATACTGAATGTAGATGTTAAGAAAGTTGGATAACTTGCTGAAATTACTGGGTACACTTATGGATGACAACTAGGGATGCCAGTCCCAAGGTAGGATCTGGTTATCTTCTGGAACTATAGTTCATTTCCAGAGATCGGTTCCTCTGGAGAAAATGGCTGCTTTGGGGCTGGCTCCATGGCATTATACTTCACTGAGCTCCCTCCTCACCTCAGCCCAGATCCTGCCCATTCCCAACTCCACCCTCAAAGGCTCCAGGTATTTCCCAATCCACAGCTGACCACCGTATGTTTTCAGGGGATGATTTTTTCTTTGTCTTGCACAGATGGCTTATTTCAACAATACTATAATGTGTATTTTATCTCTTCTGTAGAAGAGTTGAACAGCTTATTTTGTTAACAAGTCAAACATGAAAGAAGAAGAATGGTTTTCACAACCAAACTGAGTCACAGTTATCCTAAAATAATTAAATGCCCCATTCGCAAGTTACAGCGAGCACATGTACTCTCTGTGTACATTGATTGTACGTGTGTGGAGTAATTCCCATGCTACATTCAATGCATGTACAGCTGAATGTGTGGCCCTCAGTTTCAGTTGCAAAATGAAATTACATTAGCTCATTCTTACAAACATAGGTATGCATGAGCTTGCAGGATGTATGTGTGGTCATAGTAAAATGTGAACAGGGCTAATAGGCCTGGGTGAGGTTGTTTCTGCTGGTGAGAGAGTGGGAGTGTTACCATCTGCAAAGGCTCACGAAACAGCGTGATCTTTGATCCTTTCCCTATTGCCTTCAATATGCCAGCAGAGATAATGGAAGTGTGAACCTTATCTACTTGGTCCTTATGCTTCGCTAGGAGAGTCACCCCTTGACCCAGACCTTCACAAAGTACATTTTGCCAGCCAAACTCTATCTCAAGTAAATCTTCCGACAATTCCTGTGTCATCCTCTTAATTCCTTTTTTAAATGGCCACCAATTCAAAACGAGGTGCCAAAAAAGGTTTCTTTTTGCCTGTTCTGTATGAGATGCAAAAGAACATCAATGGTTCACTGCCTGATACCAGCTCCGGATTGCTGATTTTACTTGTTCTTAGAGTGTGTCATAATTCCAGGGACCATTGAATTGTACAGATCATTATATTAGCACTTATGGTCTGCCTTCAGAGGAGCAAGTAGAGACATTCACAGAATGAACTAGTGCAGCTATTAGTAATGGGAATTGCATCCTTTCTTCTCTTTGGAGTAAAATGGGAATAAAGGAAGCTACCAATGAGTGCTCAGTCAGCAGTAGGAAAAATCAAATCGGTAAATATGAAGCTGATGTTTTGCTGTACATTTTTGTATGAATTTTGGTGGCTGTGTAGATCATTTGAAATGTATTTACCAGATCACATTACAGAGTTCAGGGAGTGAGAGTTTTTACTGGGAAAGTAGTGAGCAATAAAAGATGATGCTTAAGGAAAAAATCAATACCCTACAGCTCAAACATTGATTCAAATGGGTAGCCTTGTTGGTCTGAAGTAGTACAACAAAAATAGAGTCCAGTAGCACCTTTAAGACCAACAAAGATTTATTCAAGGTGTAAGCTTTCTAGTGCATGCACTTGAAAGCTCATGGCTTGAATAAATCTTTGTTGGTCTTAAAGGTGCTATTGGACTCTATTTTTGTTGAGCTCAAAGATTGTAATATATCTAAACGTAAGCCTTGCCAGGAGAAATGATCACTCTTTGTGGTGATACACAGCACACAAGCTTAGCTGTCAGCAGTGGGATGGTAACATGAAGCCAGTCAACTACTCCTTAACATTCCTCCAGAATAGAATCACATCTTTTGTTCACATGCAGGGTCATTATTCCAGAACAAAGGCTGAATCTACAAACGAAGTATATCCTGCCTAGGTATTGGATATCTCTCCATGAGATAATAAACTTGAGGTTTTTAAAGAAATAAATTGAGGGGAAGAGCTTTTTTTGCATTACTGGAATCTTGTTAATTCAAGCATAATAGTTTAAAATCATATGATTGTCATATTCTCTTCAAAAGTTATTCAGTAGCTTAGTAACTTCAGAACTACTTGATACAGTGATATTTCCTGTTCATGTACCATCATTAAGCATAATATGAAGACGATAATAAAGAAATGATCATGGATAGTAGATCTAAATTAAAAATAGAATATGGTGAGTTTAAATACAGTGAAACGTAAGGATTTTTTTGTCATTGTATTTTCAAAACTGGTTTCAAAACTTGGTCTTGTTATTGAAGACAAATAGACTAGAATAGAGGATATAATCATTCTTGAACTTATAAGTAGCTCTTTAGGACTCTTTCACATTACAGATCTTCAAGGCATTAGAGGGAATTAGGTAAATCCTGTCATCATTTTCCTTGGAGAAATAAACTGTTGAATTCTTCTTGTTCCTCCTCTTGTTTTTGAATCCTTGTAAACACAGGGGCCTTGCCTTCCGTCTTTATCACTAGGTCAGTCATGTGAGGATTTTCATCCTTTGACAAATCAGTTTCTTTATATAAGGACCATAATCCCCCCCTACCCCACCTATGACTGATTATGTCTGTCCTTTTATTTCAGGCAAAAAGAGCCCGGATCTTGGGGAGTATGACCCCCTCACTCAAGCCGATAGTGATGAGAGTGAAGATGACCTGGTGCTCAACTTGCAGAAGAATGGTGGAATCAAAAATGGGAATAGTTCCTTGGGGGACATGCAGGATGTGGATTCTGACATCGAAGTTGGGATGACAAAGCAGCACCTGTCCAAGGGTGCGTCAGAGGAATATCCAAGTGATGCTGCGGGTAGTCTGGAGCAGAAGGCAGCTAGCTCCTTGATGCCATACTTTCGTACAGCGATCTTTTTGCTCACTGTGCTTGTCTCCATGATCCTTGTGCTGGTTTGTGCTTTTCTTATTCCTTGTCCTTCCAGAGATCTGCACCTGCACAATACCTGGACTCAAAGCTTGGGTCAAGAAGCAGGTAGGAAACCTCAAAAAGGGGGCAATATCGGTTCTAAATCATAGAATGTGTGTCCTAATGGGAATGTTTTTGTGTAGTGAATTAAAAAAAATGAGTTAATTATTCCTCCATCCATTTGGAGGAGGTTAATGTCTGTCAGTTGTGATGCCATCTAAGAAGTTAAATAGATAAAAGGGGAAATACAGACTTGTTGGACTCTGCCAGTTTTTCCACTGGTGCATGGAAAAGAATCACCAAAAATCTAAACTGATTTTCTCAGGTTGTAGTCTGACAATCTGGCTCTCTACAATGCAAATATATGTAAATGGTACTTATTGAGTTTTTGTCAAGATTTTGAATAAAATAGAGTTATCTTGTCTAGATTGCAAATGCAGTGCTAAACTACTGTAATTACAAATTAATGTGTTTAATGATTAACAGAATGTAAATGTGGTTTTCACAGTGGATGAATTAGAAATTGAAATGCTGATTAAATTTGATTATTTGAATACAGGCTTTTTCAGTTGGTCATTTAAATGACTGAATTAAGTTTCCTTAACTCAGACCATCTTACTAAGATATGAATAATTTATCCAGATTTATTTCTTACTTGCTTTCACTATGAAAAATCTTGTGTAGCAAGAAATAGAAGATGACCTGCAGTGTTTCTGTAACTGAGACCAGGAAGCACCATTCCTCCTCTGTGGTGACAAAGTCTTCCTATCCTTATCCATTGTTGTTCCTCTATATATTTATGAAACAGCCTAGGGGGTGGGAGGTGTCCGGCTGTCCAAGTTAGAATAGGGGAAATCAGGGTGCAGCCAGCCTTGCCCTGATTGGCCCTGCCCATACCGACTCCTCCCATACCGACTCCGAACCGTCCGGACGCCGCTCCCAGGCCGCGCCACCCGCGCGGCTGGGACAACACCATCAGATTGATCCACGCATGCGCGCCGTCCCGCGCATGCGTCCCTCCATTCCCCCACCCTATCCCCGCCCACCCAACACAGCCAGACCACGCATGTCCAGACTTCCGGACATGCGTCGCTCTCATGCGCCTCCCCCTCCCCCTCCCCCTCCCCCCCAACCCCGACCGCCCGATCGGCTCCTGCTGCCCGACGCCACACCGGCCCATTCCCACACTCCACCCTCCACCCACGCTGCCCGAGTGCCGCCGCGCAACTTCCCCAAACCTCTCCTTCTGGCCCATTTTTATAAATGGGCTTTGTTTCTAGTAATAAATAAAATAAAACACAATTCTGTCCAAAGGGCCATTGAGGTCACTGCCCCTCAGTAGCATCCTGTTACAGCCACTGGTGGCCTTTATTTGAAAAGCACACTGTAGGCACCACCCTCTAGCAAGGATTGATGAGGGACCAAACTTTTTGATTCCATACTTTTCTTTTGTAGCAAGATAAAAAGCCTGAGAATATGAAATAAGTTTACAGGACCCTGAAGGGCAGTTAATGCAAGCTTGTTGTAGTGGTTAAGAGCGGTGTCTTCTAATCTGGCGAGCTGGGTTTGATTCCCCACTTTTTCACATACAGCCAGCTGGGTGACGTTGGGCTTGTCACAGCCCTGATAGTGCTGTTCTCCTAGAGCAGTCCTGTCAAAGCTGTCTCAGCCTCACCTACCTCACAGGGTGCCTGTTGTGGGGAGAGGAAAGGAAAGCAATTGTAAGACACTTTGAGACTTCTTCGGGTAGAGAAAAGTAGGATATAAAATCAATTCTTCTTCAAGAAATCTGATATTGGGAATTTAGTGCACACAATTAAACTTGATAGAGAAGATCAGAGACTAAAGAGGTTCTGAAAAGCCAATTCATAGAAAAATTGTAATGTTGTTGTCTTTAAAAGCAGATCTATTCAGAAGTAAGTCCCATTTTCTTCCATGGGCCTTGCTCCTAGGAAAGCATTCTTAGGGTTGCAGCCCTAGTGCTTCACTGCTTTAAAAAGGGACTTGTTTTGTTTTGTTCTGCAGGTGGAGTTCTTTTTCAGCCAGAACTTTTTGATGTAAATGGTGATGGTCTGCCGGACATTCTGCTCTCCTTCATAGCTTTGAAAAATGCCAGTGTGCTGGGTAAGCAAAGGCTCATCCTGTAGAATCACGAATGGCTTCGGTTCGGAATATGCTACGTTCCGTGGCTAACGAGAGAGGCGTGATTCACTGTGGAATTAGGTTTCTCTGTATATTACGCAGTCATGCTATATTGTTCCCTTTTTTCAAGCACTCTGGTTAGTCACAGATGGATATTTAATGGCTTGACAGATGACTGGACGTAATTTGCATATGTCATTTTTGATTTTACACTTCTTCCATAAGGGCTCTCATTTTTTTTTGTGGGGTGGTGGTGGGTGGAATAAAAGCAGTACATGCTTGTCAATAGCACACAGCTGCATGTTAATGGCCAAGCACTGTTTGTTACAGGTATATCTTAAATACAGTACAGTACGTTTATTGGCATACTAAAAATAAAATTGAATAGTGAATAATAAAAAAAAACAGTTATTACCAGATAACACATATGAACAAGTAAACAAAATTAAACTAGAGAAATTCCTTCAATTAAGATATATAAGAAAAAAGTAACGAATAATCAAGGTCACTGTCAATGTAACCGAATCTTTCCCCAGTAAACAGCAGGTATATCTTGTTTTCTATACAAAGGGTTCAGTGTTGTATTTAGCAAAGATATATATCCCAGTTATGCGCCTCTTGTGGCACAGGGTGGTAAGGCAGCTGACATGCTGTCTGAAGCTCTGACCATGAGGCAGGGAATTTGATCCCAGCAGCTGGCTCAAGGTGTTCGATCCCAGCAGCCGACTCAGCCTTCCATCCTTCCGAGGTCGGTAAAATGAGTACCCAGCTTGCTGGGGGGTAAACGGTAATGACTGGGGAAGGCACTGGCAAACCACCCCGTATTGAGTCTGCCATGAAAACGCTAGAGGGCGTCACCCCAAGGGTCAGACATGACTCGGTGCTTGCCCAGGGGATACCTTTACCTTTTATATCCCAGGTAATGCATGCATAGTCTTTGTAATAGCTGTGGTGATTGTGCCAGTGTTACTAGTAATTTGTCAGAGAAGACTGTGATATGTCTGTTACTTTACTTTGAGAAAAATCTTTGTACTCACATATTCCCATAGTCAACTGCCCTTTGTGTTTAATGCTTATGCTGTTCAGCACATAACCCATAATGCTTATGGTGTTGAGCACTATGCATCACTTCAGCCCTCAAATGCCCACTGCCTAGGCCTTGCTTGAACGTGATTCTGCTGCCTCATCATTCAGCATTCATGTTGAAATCATTCCAGCCCTGTGTTTCTATCTCAATTCAGTGTTACGACAGTATTGCCGCACAGCTCTCATGCACCCCACCTCATGATGGAGAAGACATGCCATGGGGCTTGGTTGGGGAGAGCAACAATTAATAGCAGCAAGCCCGTTGCTATCACCAAAGGCAACAACCCCCTGACCACACGTATGGAATGAGAACTGAGGTGGACAGGTCATTTAACTTACAGGGACTTAGATGGCCTTGGGGGGACCAGGGGGAAAGCAGAGTAAGGCCCAGCAATTCTGCAGAAGCCTCGGGGAGCGCTTGACTCAAACACCCTCACCAGCAATGGCAGTCAACATCCACTCTGCAGTTGTTTTTTCTGCACTGCTTCCAAGGGCAGTGAGGGAGCTAATAATGCCTACTGTGGGCCCCCAGGAAGAGTGGCCTGGCAGGGCTGGCTTGTAGTCCCACAGGGGCCACTTAGCTCACCTT
This sequence comes from Paroedura picta, assembly GCF_049243985.1. Taxonomy (NCBI): domain Eukaryota; kingdom Metazoa; phylum Chordata; class Lepidosauria; order Squamata; family Gekkonidae; genus Paroedura; species Paroedura picta. The sequence goes on from NC_135373.1 coordinate 96,487,891, forward strand.
GCTCCAGGGCTGTTTTCACTTCCCAGTCCACTCCCGAGTGAGAATTCAGAGCTGCAAACGCAATAACACTGAGCCATAATTCAGAGGCAGTTTTCATGCAGGCTGAAGAGTGCAGACACAACTGCAGAATGGACGTGGAATACTTTGAAAATATTTTGGACACACAGTGACAATCTTTAAAGTAACACCACTTCTGAAGAAAAAGAGCTGGAACTGGTGCCTTTCTTCAAGAGTTATCAAATTGAAGCTGAACAACCAGGTTCAGTAAAATCAGAGTCCAGTAGCACCTTTAAGACCAACAAAGATTTATTCAATCCGGTTCAGGTTGTGCTAGTGGAGAGTACTGCAAAGTTACAGCCAACATATAGCAATCCTGCAGGGTTTTCAAGATGTAGGATGTTCAGAGGCGGTTGGCCATGGCCCAGGACCATGTCGTGACTACAACTGTCCTAGTAACTATGGCTGACTCTGCTGAGATCTGACTAGATAAGGCTAGGCTGGGCCATCCAGATCACTGTGTTCAAATTGTAGACATGAGCTATTAAGAAATGCAGTCTCTTGGGGTCAATAAAGAAGGCAACATGCAAAGGATGCAGGGCAAACAATGTGCAAAGGAAGGCAACTGTGATATTGTTGTTCTTAGAGGATTATGTGCCTTATTAAACTGGCCCCAATCTCTGTCAGAGATGGTTAAACTCTGTTTTATTTATGTGATTATTCAATGTAATAAATATTTAAACACTCATAAGCTGCACTCCTCATCTAAGGAAAATTCAAATCAGAAGCAGAAGGGAGAGAGCTGGAACAAATCTCATTTCTGTTGATGTGGGAAAGAGATTTTAAGCATGGCCTGTTCCCTCGGGCCTTGGCTGGCAGCCTGAGGATGAATATGCTGGTTTTCTTAATTACTCTGTAATTGACACAGAAGTTAACAGCTGTCAAGAAAACTTAATGGAAGCCTTGCAATGGGATTGCAAGCTGGAAAATTTGAAACTGCTTGACACTATCAGACATGTACATACCTGAGCCAATCCTGCACAGCTGCCCTCTGCTTCTGTTAAGGCAGGGGTAGGTCCTCCAGATGTCCATGGACTACAATTCCCATGATCCCCTGCCGGCATTTGACTACCCCTGTGTTAAGGGATCAATACTGCAGTCTCCATCTTTGAAAATACAGGAGCCAAGCTGAACAGCAGGTTCCATTCACATTGCAAAAGCAGGTGACCACCTCTTTTATGTTCCCTCAGGTGTCTCCAAACCATGGGTAACTCTGATGGCACTTTCTGGCATCAATGGCAGCACCCTGTGGTCCACTCACGTTCCAGAGGATATTCGGAGTGTGCAGTGTAAAGGCTTGACCCTCGTGTCCCCAGAAGAACCCGTCTGCCTTGTCACTGGAGTCTCCAAGCTCCTCAGCCTTCTGCATGCCTCTTCAGGTAGGTCCAAGTGGAGGCTGATGAAATAAATTGGTCAATGGAAGTATTAGAAACAGAATACTTTGTTAAAATAGTTAGCTAGTTCTTTAGATTAAAATGTGTTTAGATATACCAGGGAAAACAGTATAGCCATTGTAAGGTACATAGGTCAGTGGTTTTAAATGTATTCATGTGTATGGTGGTGGTATAGTGCTTTGCTGAGATTTTGGGTGGTTTTAGCATTTGGATTTTTATTCCTATTGAAGTACTTTCATACTGTTATGTAACAACTTGTCGTTTGATGCTGCCTCAAGAGCTGGTGTTGACTGAGAAGTATGGAATAAGACTTTTGCAAGTGAACTAGAATAATTAGCATGCTGCTTTAGAATTTAGTAACAAATTTCAGATCCTAAATTGTCAAAGTAAATTCTCTGAGTTCCATTCCACTTGAGGCAGGAAGATCATACCTGTCATTGATTGAAACACAAAGTCCAGACTTGGCCTTCTTGGTGGTGACACCCCCCCCCCCGAGAAATTGCTCCCAGTCTGGTGCCAACTACTGTGAGTTTTAGGCATTAAGTGAAGTTGTGTGGTGAACAGAGTGATCTGAGAGGAGGGCTGATGTTTAAACTCTGTTTTTATTTGTATTATCCTGTTGCTAAGTTGATTTTGGGGCTTAATATTTCTCCTTTATTACTGACATGTTTCTATGTTTACTAGTTTTATTGCTTCCACAGTTTCAGCTGTGTTTGCCAGTTGGGTTTTATTGGTGCTTTATAAGGTTTTATGATGATTTGTAAGTATGTTGTAAACTGCCTCAAGAGCATTTCGCTATGAGGCAGCTTAAATGTTTCATAAATAAATAAAAAAATAAATAAATAAATTTGTAGATGGTCTCTCTGGGAAAACCTTGTTGATAGTTTCTCCTCCCACTCCAGCCTGGTGTGCTTTGCCTTGCTTCGCAGTGTGAGAATCTTGACTAGTATGGTGAGGTGTTGCCTTCTTCACTTCAACGACACCTGCTGCCTTCGGATGTTTTTCATATATTACTTGTAAAAGAAATGGACATTGGTAGCAATGCATAAAAAGGTTCCTCAGCTACTGTATGAGCTGTAGTTTCAAAGCTGGGCTCTCAACATAGGCCGTTTATGTACTGCCTTTCCCCTTGCTTTTGCCCTGCATTCCCCTCGGGTGTAGTTTTCTCTTCTGCATGCCGGCTCACTTTCATTTTGCAGGTAGGTCAGGTTTTCATTTTGCATCTTCATGGATTTCGCTCCCCTCAGGACTCAGTTCATTTCCTGTTGCTGTAGTTCTGTTTCTATTGTTTCATTCCCCCCCCCTTTTTGTTTTGGCTCTGAGGGCAAAGGAAATAAACAGGCAAGAACAAGTCCTTTGGATTTTCTCCCCCCCCCTCCCAGGAGGCCACATCTCTACCACTGACATTGTGCCACAGTCTTTGGAAGAAATAGGGCCATTCCGCACCAGGATCTATGTAGCAAATTGGTTGCGGAACGAAAAAACGCCATTTTAAATAGCGGAATTCGTTGTTATGCATAGCTGCCTTTGTAGTGGAATCCAGTTGCGTTTCTATCGTTTCCCACAGGTTCCGGTCTCGGCAAAAATCGCTAGCCGGGAAGCGATATTGCCGAGCTTTGTCCCGCCCCTGGCCGTCAATCAAACGAGCAGCCAATGGGCGGCCATTATCATGCTCCCGAAAAGCCCCTTTCCCTTTAAGGAAGGTTTAAAAAAAAAAACACGTTGCAACGAATTTGTGTTGATTCGTTGCAACGGAGAGACCCATCTAGCTAGCAGGTGGTGTTTGAGCTGCCGTTTCATCGTTGCCACGCTCCCCCCGAGTGAAAAAAAAATACCCCCCCCCGCACGGGCGCGATTTTCGGGCGAAAATAGAGTGAAAAATAAAGGGAAAATAAACCAGCAAAGGGGGCTGTGTGTTGCTTGGTGCTTGGTGACTTTAAACAGCTCTGGGGAGTGACTACAGCCGGGAAAGCCTCGTTGGGTAAACGAAGGCTCGCTGGTGCGTTGATCTCCACTCGCTCCGAGAAAAAAAAATGGCGATCGCTTCACCGGAAGATCAGAGGAGAGAGCCAGGGGGAGGGACTTTGCAGAAACCACAACAATGGTAATGCACAGAACTTTCCCACTAGTGTTGCAGATTGGTTGCAAGAGTGTAGCGCTTTCCGGAGGGTGAATTCACTTTTTGGGATTTCCCTGAAAGCGCTACAACGAAGCACTTTTTGCGGATCGGTTTCAGGAGTGTTGCAGATTGTCAACAGCAAATCAGTAGCATTTCAATTTGCAACCATTGTGCAATTTTGAATGAGTGCGGAATGGCCCATAGTTTTCCTTTCCACCACCAGGTGTGGGGTGCATTGTATACCAGGCAGATAAGGGGGAAGAGTTAGTGGCAATAGCAGACATGTGAGCAGGGAGAGGATCACAAGTGATAGATCCAGGTCTGAGTCACTGGTATGACCGAGAGATGAGATGAAAGCTCATTCCCAGTGCTCTGTTATGTCTCTTTGCAGCCTGGGTCTGATAAGTTGAGGTTCACGACATACAGTGATTTTGCTTTTGTATTTTTATAATTCTTTTTTCAGCATCTCCTTAATTCTCCAGTACACTCTTGTTAATTTGGCCATATTCTTCTGATCTTGAAGTCATTGTGTTTCTTCCTACAGGGGAACCAATTTGGACACTCAACCGATCCCACTTGCCCAGTGAAACATTGGCTGCCCCAGCTGTTACTGTACCAGATGTGGATGGAGACAGGGTCAGTGATGTAGTGATCCTGGCCCTTGGCAAAGCACAGGTATGATGAGTATAGATGGTGGCAATGGGAGAATCTGATCAGAATTAAGTAGCATGGGTAGAAGGCAAATAGTCTTCTATGTAAACACATTCCTTGCCATGTATGAGCAAGGCTTATTTCTCTGAATCTGGAAGGGCAGATACTGCATTTGAAAAACTGATAGTTACCCTTGACCCGGCAGATAAAGGCATTATCTCAAAACTATGCTCTTATGTTAACCGGAGCCATTTATAAGAAACTAGTAATTAAGCCCGCTGTAGTTTAGATACAGTGGGCGCTAGGGCGGCAATGGGGGTGGGGGGGTGGCTGTGCAGCCTGGGGGGGCGGGCGCGGGCGGTAGGCTTTGGATGGGCCGGGGCGAGGCTGTCCCGCGTTGTCTGGCGGCTTCTGTGGAAGTCTTGCCGGGGCAGGCCCTACCTGACGTGTCCATGGCTGTGGAGGGTGGCCGTTCGCTGCAGAGAGTCGAAGGGGTGGATGTCCTTGCGGCGGTGGCTCTGGCATCGTGGCTGCAGCCTGTGCCGGTGGCAGCCGCTGGCGGCAGAGGTGGAGGGCGCGCCGTTGCGGCGGTGGGCGACATTGGTTGCGGGGCTGCTGTTGGAGGTGCGGTGGCAGCCGGCAGCACCTGGAGGCTTCGCGGGGCGGCGTGGAGGTGCTGTCTGTGGGCGAAGGCGGGTGCGGCGCTGGCGCGGCCGTCGGCAGCGTCATTGCCGTGGGGGAAGGCGGCGCCGGGTCGGGCGCTGTTGTGGCTGTGGGAGGAGGCGGAGGTGCGGCCGCAGTAGGTAGGGAGGCGCATGGGCCGTTAGCGAGGCGGGCCAGTCACGTGTGAGGGCAGCAGCGGCTCCTCATCTGCGGGCGGCGAGGCAGCAAGACAATGGCGTTGGGCAACCGGATGCAGGTGAGTGGTGGGGCGGGCCTCCCGAGTGGTCAGTCTGGCAGCCAGGGACCAATCAGGAGCCGCGCTGTGCGCGGCTCCTGATTGGTCCCTGGCTGCCAGACTGACACTTGGAGGGGCCAATTGGCAGGCGCTTTGCGCCTGCCGATTGGGCCCTCTGATTGTCAGTCATGAGGAAGGGGCCTATCGGTACCCTTCCTCATCACGGACAGGGCCCTCCTTAGGTGCCCTTAACCGATTATTTAATCCGCTCCGCAGGAGCAGTTTAAAGATGGGTAACTGTTATGAATACATGGGAAAGACAACTTGGGTTTCTTTAACTGAGAATGACTGGCAGGAAGTCTGGACATCATATGCTTCACCTCAGAGGTTCTAAATAACCTTAGCTTTAAAAATTTGGTCAAGATGGTATCTTACCCCACAAAAATTGCATCATTTCTGTAGAAATATTCCAAACATCTGTTAAAAAATGTAAACAGTGAGATAGGGAGCCAGCGTGGTATAGTGGTTAAGAGCGGCCTATTCTAATCTGGAGAGATGAGTTTGATTTCCCACTCCTGCACGGGCAGCCAGCTTCCAAGTTATCTCATTTTTTGGACAAATGGATGCCTCTTCTTTATTATTTGGAAGAAATGAAATGTCATTAGTGTGGGAAGACTCCCTCCAAATATAGGTTCCTTTATGCATAATTGTTAACTCTACATCTCCTGTAATAGTGTATTTGTTTTAATGAAAAGGGTTTTTAAAAAAGAAATAAATGCTTAACAATTGACAAACTATTATAATTGACCAGTCGATTTTTATTTATTGTTTATTTAGAGATAAATAGGGATCCTTAACTGATTGATATTGCTGGATCTAAGAGCTCTCTGTGGAACATGTTCAGAAAGGCGGTCCCTCAGATATGCAGGGCCCAAACCATGTAAGGCCCTGAAGGTTAAAACCCAAACCAATTTTTCTTCTACTTCTTATGTGAAATCCCCTCCCCCCCCCCAAATCTTGCCTTTTCCAGTTTTAAAGCTTACTCCAATGTTACTCACTCCATGGCTTGCAGAGAGCCGCATGTGCAGTTACTGTCAACCAAAAGTGCTACATGACTACTATGTCCCTTTTGTGCCACCCCACCAAATGCGTACATACAATAATATAAGAAATAATTCATAACATTAAATATATAACTGTAACCTGAGTTTTTTACAAGAATACATCTGAACATATAGGGCTGCCAAACTATTGACTTCCCAGGGTGCCCCCTCCCCCCCTCCCCCCCTCCCCCCCTCTCTCTCCTTAACACGAAGCCCACAGTTTGGTTTACAAGAAGGCTTCCTGCTACAGATGCCTGCTTTGAGCCAGCCAGCAGCAATGACAAACCTCACTTTGCAAAAAACATGTGTCCCTTTTACTTTCCTCTCTGCCTTCCTGCTATCTCCTCCAGCAGATCAGGTGAGAGTGAGATTGCCCAGAGGCCTACGGAAGGGAAAGTGGCCATAACGAAAGGGGAGTAAAACCACCACCACCACCCTGCTGTGGCCAGCTTGCTCTTTCGCTGGATGGGACTGGTTTTATTCTCCCCTATGGCAAGATTGTTCTCTTCCAGGCAGCTGCTTGGGTGTTTGGATAAGAGTGCAGAGGGAACCATCTACCAACAATAAACCCCATCACAGAATGGCCTTGCCCACTTTCCTGAACAATAGGGTTGCCAAAGTGGCATGTTGTAGGGTTTATGGTTGAGGCCGGCGCTCTGAAGAAGATCTTGCCCCCCCCCCCATTGAGCCCTATTGGGCTACTATTGGCAGATTAAAGAATAAAGATCAGCCCCTTTTAGTGGATAGGACTGGTTGTTTTTCGCTGCAGAGCATTGGATGGTCTATATTTTTGTCTGTATGGTTGATTGTTTGGGTTTTTTAGATTGTTTTACATGGTTTTATGGAATTTTATTGGGGTTTTATGCTTAGGAATGGCAGGATAAAAATATAAGAAACAAACAAAGAAATAAATAATGTCAAAGGGCCACTAGGTATCACTGGCCTAGATGCTATTTGCAAAGTGTACTATGGGAGCCACTAGCTAGAGATTTGAGCAGGAATCCTGGTTCACTTGGCTTTGTAGGTAGGGGAAGGACTTTTTATTGCATCGTGGGGCAAAGCAGAGTTAATGCGTGCAAATCCATGCTCATAGTTCCATGTATCTTTCCTCTCCTTTGTAGACAGACCTGTATTTTATCCTAGTATCAGGTAAAACTGGAATGCCTGTGGGAGGACCTGTGAAGTACAGTGTCCACGGAAATGGAAAGCTGATTGGGCCTCTGGCTCACATCACCAGCCATGGAGCAATCTACATCTTGTTTGGCTTTGGTAAGGCTCCTTCTCCTTTCTCACTGATCTTATTTTTAAGCCGTGTTGAAACTAGAAAAAGAGCAAGCTTAACCCAAGATCCGGTAGAATAAGAATCCATGAACTAATAGTGTCAGCTCATTCCTGCAGCCCCATTGGAAATGTAAAGTTTTAAGGCCCTCTGGCATTTAGAATCTAAACATAAAGCATTTGTGAAAGAATATTAGTGCATGAAGCTCAGTGCTATTTGCTGTGCTACTTGTCTCAGGGCCTTTCTTTACAGCCTGTTGTTTGTGGAGTGCATCCACATTTCCTGGGAAATTTAACTGGGAACATGAGATTCCTACATCAATTGCACACTCTTTTACACTGTACTAAATATGGTGGTATGAGATTGATATCTACTTTGTTCACGATGTAGTTAGCAATAAATAACATCTTGTGCATTCACTACAGAACTGTGTGAACCTTGTTTATTTTAGCTTCTTTTAATTGTTATTTTGAAGGCTGCGAACTCATTAGATGTCCCTCCAAATCCTGCAGAGTACTACTTATGCAATGATTATTCTCCCCCCCTCCCAAATGTATCTCCATGGTGAGAATGCATATTAGCTAGGGTTATTTTTTTACAGGGGGAAATCAGCAAAGCAGCCGTCTCTGTCCAAGGTAAATCTTACCATTCACATTCAGCATAAGATGCCACAGCATTGTCCTGAGAACAGACATGCAAGAGTATTCCACAAAGGGTGGAATGTGGTTGGATTTTGCTTTGACATTGTGCAGGAAATCTCTGTGTCCTCCCAGTTTGTTTTGGAGGAGTCTGGAAGACACAATGCAAGCAGCTGGATGGCTACTGAAACAATTAAAATCACTGAAAAGGGCTCTGCAAGATTATTGAAAATCTGAAATATGTCAGCAGATCGAGGCAGAGCAACTAGGATTTCCCTGAGCAACTCTTACACCATCACCATTTCAAACCCCTTTCCTGCCTGGCATGATTCTCCCACCCCACCCCCACCCCACCCCGGAGACTGAAGCTTCCAACCCGGGTTTTTTGCTCCTCCCTTTTGTCTAGGCAATGTCCAAGCAGTCCCTCTGCGTGATATTTTTGCTCAAGCCAGAAACCATGATGCCTTCCCACCAGTGCTGCAGCAAGAAGAGGCAGAGTGGGAAAAACTCAGATCCTTCAATTTGTCAGAGCTGATTGGCATTTACAGGTGGGATTCTGTCTTCTCTCCACTGTGAAGAATTTTGATTTCCTGACTTGTAGCACGATGGGCAATTACATGGTAGAATCTCCAACTGGCTTTATACCTGTCAGGACTGTTTTGTACGTGTAATGCCATGCGTCAAGGCACAGGAGGACTTTCTTAAGCAATAATTGTAGACTAGAACGCAGCAGAAAAAACATTCGAGACGTTTAATAGAAAGAAGAAATTATAATAGGGAATCTGATAATGCAAATAGAGCCCACTGAAATGTAACAGGACAGACAGATATTCTGAGGAAATCTTGAATAAATTAATTGCTCCTGGAGCAATGTCCTCTAACCAATTTTGTAAGGGCATTTGGGTTCTCAGGGGTTTTGCCTGGGGAGAGACTCCAGAGCATGCACCACATTTTGCCCATTTTATTCATGGAGGGAAATAAGCACAGTTCCCCACGTTATATTCTCTGGCTGAACCTGACAGTCTTGTCTGAGATGAGCATGCTCGGGGGATTCTGCTGACGTTGCAGTTCAGCACTTGTCTTCTGGGGTATCACATGGGCCAAAGACTTGCTGTGTTGATGAGTGGATTAATTTTCTCATTTGTGCACAGTCACCTCAATTTATGTTCTGCATCCCCCAGTGAAGGTGTTGAGTTTCTACAGACAGTAAAGTCTCCAGAAGGCAACTGCAGTGACCTCCTTATCACTACTAAACATGGTCTGACTTTGCTGCGGGGACAGGATCTGAAGCCTCATTGGACTCTGGAGCAGCAGGACATTGACAGGTTACTTTTCTTTCTTCCAGTTTTTTAATGCTAAGATGAGCTGACTCTCCTTCCGCTCTCTGCTTATTGAACACTTCTCACATACTTCAAAAGGAATATTGCATAGTTGGGGGCATGGAGGAGGCTGATAAAGAGCACTCAGACACAGTCTATGGAACAAACAAGGCCACAGTTTTATTATAACCCCAGTCAGGTTCATGGCAAAGCATGGGGGCAGGGAAGCTGCCTTCCAGCAGTCAACTGACCACCAGTGGCCAGTCCGTGGAGCTGAGGTGCTCACTCGGTTTGCAGAGCGTGAATCTTGCTCCAGGACAGCTGGGATCAATCCTGGGGGGTTACAGGAGTTGGGTTCCCACAGGTGTGAGCCTCTAAGTGGTAACCTTCTGCCACCCAGGAATATGAGCCCATCAGGCCACTGCAGCAGGGGCAGGCCACACTCAGCATCCACACAGGCTCTTATGGAAGCCCTATGATGGGCACGTCTGATGTGCAGACTTGAACTGCCTCCAAAACAGCTCAGTCCATGCCCAAACTGCCACCTGTGACAAGGTTTAAAACAAAGCAAAATAAGGTTGCATTAGAAGAAACAGTAGCAACAACCCTAATGTGTAAGCACACCCAAATCAGGAAACTAGGGAGCGTGGGAAGTTCTTCCACCAGGCAATCAAGGAGGGAAAGAGGCCGAGCATGAGAGCACAGCCCCTTAAGTAAGCAGGGACTACCTTGGCCCTCCCCACATGGCATGGGGACAGCCAGGGCGGATGCATGGTGCTCCAGCCAGCCCCACCCTGTCCAGGGCTCTTCTGCAGCCAGCCGCCACCATATACCCCCTTGGCCTCGCCCCCTGTGGCTGCAATTGAGTGGGCAGCAATTATGGTGGGGCCGCGTTTATTCAAGGACATCTTCTATGCCCAGCCATTCAGACAAGACAATTAGCCACAGGTTAGAAACTACAGTTTTTAGTTAAATAATGGTCTGTTGTTGTGACATCTGAATGCAGGCTGCCCATCGCAGCATGGTTAGTTTGTGAATGTTAAAGATGAGTTTTAAATCTCAGTTTGTATTTGACTGCTAAATTGCAGCTTACTGCTTTGCAGTCTTTGTGCATCACACTGAACATGTGCAGAGACACATGTTGTGAGCCTCATCTTCAGAAACTTCTTTAGAAAAGGGCCCTTTCCACCTCTGCAGGTGCAGCTGTGGCTTCAGCTCCAACGAAAGAATTTGCTTCCGTTGCCCCTTTACAATCTTTCTTGGTTATCGCAGGCCTGAAACAGAAGGAGAAGTAGGTTAAGTCCCTTGAACCACACAAGCAAAAGTAAAAGCGGCAACATGAATTCCTGTGGTAGAGATCAGCCCCAAGGTGCTGGAGCAGATCTTAGAGTCACTGCCTCTTTTGAAGATCTGGTTGCTAGTGGAAGAGCCAGAGGGAGATCTTCCTGTTAACTGTGAAATCTTGCCAACACACAAAACTTCCCTCTCTGAAATGAGTCTTAGACCAAGCACTTCATATTCCCCAGTTCACTTTTGGGATGTTCAGTACCTGTATGATTCATCCAGCCATTTTGCCCTGCAATATTGCCTCCTGTCTACTGAACCCCTAAGGTGTCTGCGAAGTTTGCTTTTTGGTACTGAAATGTTCCTTGCATACTATAAGTATGAGGAGAATAATAAATCTGTTAACTGGTACCAAGAGAATAAATGACCTGCAAGATAATGTCTTGTACCATGAATATGAAGAAATCCCTAGTTCATTTTAGTCAATTTCCCTGTGATACCCAATACTGTGAAGGGAGAATGGGCTCCCTGTATTAGAGAACAGCATTCATCCTTGGACACCCACAAGACTACTTAAAATGATCATCAGGACCAACTGAGATCTTCACAGAGCACCCAAATTGCTGCTTAGAATTCAACAGATGGATGGACCCTTAGTACGGACAAAGCATATGCCTCCTTTGGTACTGAGCATTGTGGGCTTCCATGTCAACATCGGCACCAGTGGCTTATAGGCTGTGGAGGCATTGTCCTACTTCTGCTGAAGCTGTGTCACAGCCTAATGTCCATCAAGCCACCTATTTTGGCTACTTTTCATGCTTCACCTGAACTTATGAGGCAACCCATTCAGTTGCCTTCAGAGCACTTCAGCTTGTCTGTGTTCTAATTCTTCTCATGAGGCTGGCCCACCTGCTCCTGTATCTGAACTGGAAAAAGCCTCAGATTCATCACCTGCTGTCTCTGAGTATCAGACAGTGCACATGTGTACTCAGGACAAGTGGTCAGGATGTCTCAAACTTTGGGGATCCAAGTATCCTGACAACCTCCTCTACAATATGATTCTGTCTTCAGGCCAGGGCAGATGCTGTTGTTTTATAAGCAGCCCTATGGTCTGCTTATGCATCAGTGCCAAACTCCAGGTAGGCCACCTTGCTCCTTTGCCCCCATCATTGTGCTGCACCTAGGCCCAAAAGAAGTAAAAATAGATAGCTAACTTGTGACTATTAATCTTTAAGTGATTATTCACATAACCTGCCAGCCTTCCCCATGGGAAACATCTTTAATTTGAGGCGTATATTTTTAGATGGAACTTGATAGCATTGGAATAACCGCTGAAGTTTGTTTAGTTCAAAGCTGCACTTCAGCATTGAGATTCTCATGCCAGGAACCAGCTCTAGAAGTTACAGGATTGTTGGCTCTGCCATGGTGTAAAGCCGATCAGGATAAATACACAGATGATGGATCAAAGAACTACAATTGGAGAGTAGTGATCTGTTTTCTTTGTTGGATCTAAATTCAGAAATCCTAGTTTGTTCAGTAACAGTGGCCATCTTAGCTTTCCAAGTGCAGAGACAGTTGTACAGAGCAGCTATCCGTGGTGTTTTCTCAGGACATGCCCTCATTCGTCTTAGTTGCCCACCACCCAGTTGGACTTGGCAGATTCAGCCTATCCCAGGGCCAAGTTGAAAATGTAAAAAGGTCTGTTGGAATTACATGCATCTATTCACTTCTGATGAAGTATGCATGCCCTCAAAGCCTTATGCCCAGAATTAAACTTTATTGGTCTTAAAGTTGCCACTGGGCTGAAACTTTGTTCTAAAGCTTCTATTCAGTTGCTAATAAAGACAATAGAAATAGATTCACGCATCATCATAACTTTGCAGCTCACAGGTCTGAAGAGGGGATTGGTAGCTGAGGATTGGCATAGCAGCTGAGCAAAGCAAGGGAGCTGAGGGGGTTCTGCTTGGGGTGTAAAAGGAGGCAAACTGCAGATTAACTCCACTTTACAAAGATCCTGGGAAATGTGAGAGCCATCTGTATGACAGGCACATGCAGAATAATGGTCCTCATCAGTCTCATCCTTCTAAATGTTGGTAGAAGCCCACACCAGAGAACTTTGGGGAAAAGTTACACTTTTAAAAATTTGGGCATGCATCTGATAGTTGGAGTTGCCATTTCATATTTGCATTGTAACTTATTTTAAAATTGCAGTGTAAACTCAAAGTATGTAAAAATAATAAATATGTAAAAATACAGAGGAAGAAGAGTTGGTTTCTATTCTCTTTTTTACTACCTGAAGGAGTCTCCGAGCAGCTTACAGTTGCTTTCTTTTCCTTTCCCCACAAGAGACACCCTGTGAGGTAGGTAAGAATGAGGGCTCTGAGAGAACTGCTCTGTAAGAAGTGCTCTAAGAGAAATGCCCAGGGTCATCCAGCTGGCTGCATGTGGAGGAGGTGTGGGCAATCAAAACCAGTTCTCCAGATTAGAGGTCACTGGAGCATGCTGGCTCCTTAGGCTATTATAAACATTGTAGAGACAGCGAACACATCTTGGACCTTCAGTTCACCTTGGTCCTCCATGCACTGTTCTCATTTATGACCAATCTATTGTGGGCTGTTTGGTTGTGGCCAGCAGAACCCATAACGTGGGCATTGCATAAAGAAACTTCTGTTTTATGTTCCATACAATACAGATGCAGGCAAAACAGTTCTAGTACCCGTCACTTGCAAGGGTTCATCCCACAATGACTTACAGTGAAACAGTCCCTTTGAAGACAGTGCTTTTCAGCAGAAGCAATTCACACATCTGCAGGGTGGCAGATATCAGCAGAATGCTCCTTTGGGCATTGGTGGAGTCACTGGTGCATTTTTAAAGGTGTGGGGAATGCTAGGATGATTGAAAATGAGGATTTTGCCCATTCAGTGCTTTTTGTCCTGCCCTTCCTCCAAGGAGCTCAGGGGGATACACGTGACATCCCTGTTTCTCCTTGCTTCTGACTGGTGCTTTCTGAATGTTTGCAGCCAGCCTTCCCCTGGCTACTTCAATGATGACCTAACCCTGGACTTCATGCTTCAGGCACAGAGTGGAGACAGCATAATGAAAAAGGTTGGTTGACCAGTTCTGTTTGCACATGTGTCACCCATGGGTTCCTCTATCAGAAAGCAAGAGCTTTGTCTGCTGAAAGTTGTAAACATGTTTCTGAGCAATGGCCAGAGATATCTTATACAATACACAGAGTGCTCAACACATATTTTGGAATGCTCCATTTTGTGGGGAAAGCTCCCTGTATGGAATAAGCTGGTACATCAGAGATGGAGAGAGGCTCAATGGAGTCCTCTGTCTGAAGAAAGGCATTTGGAGTTCTGCCATCTTATTCTGTGCAGTGCAATGAATGGCTCTAAGTGTGAAGAAGAACTCCTACCCTGGTGCTCCTGGGACGATTGCAAGCAAGGCAAGGGTGGGATATCCATCCCCTCTTATAAAGCCAACATTTATTAAGCAGAGGCAACTGAATACAGAGTTTGCTTTAGACCTTTATCTGTTTACCGGCTTGTCCCGTCTGTTTCTTACTTGTATGGTTACTCCAAGTTCTCTGTTTTCAGGTACTGGTGGTGGATGGTAAATCAGGCAATCCAGTCTGGAGCTACGAACTGCTGTGTCACATGAAAAAAACAGATGTGTTGTCAGTGATGACTCTGGATAGAAAATCCATATTTCTCTTCTGGGCTAATGAGAAGCAGCCTCTCCTAAAGAGCTTGGTATGTAAGAGGCCAGTTCCTATGTCAAAAGGAGGCTTTGTTCAATTTCTAAATAATGAAAGGAGCCACAGCTCAAACATGTCTGAATTCTATGCCGTTTGCCTTGGAAGCTGGGAAGTGAAAGGCATTTTGCGTATTCTCAAATGCACACGATGTGGAAAACAGATTTCTGGCATGAAGCAAACACCAGCATTGTCTGACTGTTTTTGCTTCTATCTTGCAAAGCTTTTAGTTTGCTTGTTTCGATTATACTTATTGGAAGCATCTCTATGATAGTTATCTGGATTTTATTTATATTCCACTTGATACATTGCATATGCAAATACTTAATAATAATAATAATAATAATAATAATTTTCAAGCCTTCAAATTGTAATCTGTTCAAAACATTGTTGCTTTTGAAGAAGAAACAAAAGTATCTGTTTCATTGAAAGCACTTGACACTTGGATATTTTGTAAACACTACATTTAGACTAATGATGACATCATGTTTTGTTCTGGCACGGGACACAAATGGGAGGGATCCGTTATGAGCCTTTCTTTCATCTCTGCCACACAACACTGTCAGAGCATTATGGCAACACATTATCTTGCCATGCTTTTCATGAGACTGTAAGATAACTGAGAGCCCTCTACAACATAAAGCAGACTCACCCCCGATTTCTGTTTTTCACTTCATTTTCATTATACAAATCCAGTGCATGGTGGGAAAGAATAAAATGAAACTTTGTTCCAGGTCAGAATTGGGGAACCCTGTAGGATGAGATGTGTTTTGTATTAAATCCTAGGAACTGTGTAGTAAACAGATAATTTATGACTTTTTGAAAAAATAGGAACCCAGCCCAAGAGTTCACCATCTTTATCTCCTTCATCCTGCTTTCCCTGCTGTCCTCCTGGATCTTAGCAATACAACAGGCACAGTGACTGCTTCATCTAGTAAGTAGATATGTGTGTTCCTGTGTGTGAAAATAAATGCAAGGAAACCTGACTAGATGTTCAGATTTTTCCCAGTTTGTGTTGTGCAAGCAGTGAGTCTGTTCACTTGCTCTCCGTTTCCTCCCCTAGGTTATTGAGAGGGTTTAAGCCTTCTGGTTAAATAACCACCTTTCCTCTTGAGCATAGTGCCTGGTTGATGACAATTCAGAGCAGTCCAAAGAGGATTGCAGAATTTGTCACCATCTTCTGAAAGCAGCAGAAAATGTGCACCAGAATGTGCTAAAGGCTGGGGTGAAAGTACAATAACTTGCCGACTGAAATCCACAAACAGAAGAATAACCTCTGGGTAACACCTTTTATTAGACCAGCCAAATAAGCACAAAACTCTGGGCAAGCTTTTGAGCTCACTAGAGCTCTTCGTCAGGCGTGATGTTACCAAATGGAAAAAGACAGAAGGTGGCGGGCAGAATCCTCAGGCTATGATCTTTAGGCATCCTCCGTGAGATGCAGAGAGCTTCTTCACTTTGGTGCTGCACTGCGGACTTCCAGCGTGGCCTCCCCGAGAATCCGCACTCCCCTGCGGAGAGGAGAAGCTTCCAGCTCTGTTTTGCTTGCCTGCCATGGGATGCTGCTTCATCTGGAGTGATTCGTCTCACTGTTTGCAACTGCATAGGTTTGGTTCTGTAGATTTTGGGCTTCTGTAGCTATGTCTTTCTCAGCTGCTCGTGTAGTCACAGGACCTTCTATTGCCCGTGTATGTGTCATGCCATTTACAGCACTGCCAGGGTTATTATTATTAAGGCTCAGGTTTCAGAAGCATACACTTCTAATCTTTATATTTTATTATTGCGGTTCTCTGCTTGCCTGTCGCAGCAGTCACCGGAGTCAGAAATGCCTGTGGTGTTCAGCAGCAACATTTGTATTCATTGCAGAGTTTCAGACTGGCTGAACACCAAGTAGATTTTATCTGTAACCAGGGCTTGAGATTCTGTAAACAGTTGAAAAACAGCCACTAGAAGTTAACCTGACTGTCAGATTTTATTGGGATGTGTTGAATTACTGAGCCTTCACCAGTCTCTTCTTTTCTCTTGGCATCTGCCAGTTGGAATCAATGACCTTCAAAAAGATGCATTTTATATTACCGTGACCACAAGCCCTACCTCTGAACACCAGCCAGGGTTTCTGTCTGTCAGCAAACTCCGCCTGAGGTGGGCCCTGATGACGCAAAGCCGAGTGGTGCCCCTGCAGGAGGCCAAGCTCAGAGTCGGCCAAGGGGAACTGAGGCGCTTGCTTTCCAGGATCAAATTCACGGATTTTGCTCATAAGGTAAGATCATTTAAAGACGTGGTCCCCAATCTTTTTATCACCGGGGACTGGTCAACGCTTGACAATTTTACTGAGGCCCGGGGGGGGGGGTAGTCTTTTGCTGAAGGACGTTGCCGCTGCGCCCTGAGCCCCTGCTCCACTTGCTTTCCCGCCGGTGTCCCTGACTTCTCACCACCCACTGGGGGCGCTGCCAGCAGCAGCTGCGCAGTGCCACACCGAGGGGGAGCCCCAGCCATGGCGGCCGCTGGACAGCACCAAAGGTGAGCCGGTGGCAGAGTGGCAGGGCAGCCCCTGAGGCAGCAGCCAGGGAGGAGGATGAGGAGGAGCCACGGCCTGGTACTGACTGATCCACGGACCGGTCCCGCTCCCCGAGGGTTGGGGACCACTGATTTAAAGAGTGGAACTGGCATTGCCACCTATTTGGAGAGAAGACACTGGAATTTTCCAGGCGTGAAGATCAGGTAAATTACAGAAACAAATGCTGAGGGAAAACTCAGAAGCATGGGGAAACTGGTAGAAAGAGGGGTCCTTTGCTTTGACCCTGGAAAGGTGATGGCCCAGGTTTTCTCTGGCTTCTTCATAGATCCTTGGTACTCCACAGATACTTCTGAGTGTTTGATTTTAAAAAAATGTGAGTCCCACAGTGGATTCCTGAGCAATGATTTATTGGGACAAGTAGCTAGTCCATGAGACACAGACTAGATTCTGTTCACAGAGTCGTCAAAGGAAAAATCTTGGGGTTTGGCTATTCATTACAGATCATTTTTATGTGTCTAAAGTCCCTGGAAACACTTTGGTTCTGAAAAGGTGATAGAGTCCAAATAAGCTCTACCAAGTGGGACTGTGGTTTCTGTACCTTCATGCAAACGGCAGATAGGCCCATGTTTTCAGTGCTGACAGTCAGCAAAGTCCGGCATGGGCTGAAGCCTAGACGCAGCTTTCCAGCATGGGGTTCTTGTGTCAATTGTGCTTCAGTTTCCCCCTGGTTCTGCATGCATTTTTGTGCTTTTAGTTTTCTCCTCCCCTGCTCTTAGAAGACCACTTTTACCCCGTGTTTTTCTGGGAGCTGAATTTTAGTTTCTTTCCCTGATGCATAATTTTTTATTTTGGTTTTCATTGTCCCACCCACCTCCAGCATACTTTTTGATGAGTTCTGGGGGACTTTAGGCATAGGTCAGCTTGCATGAGGGACCAGCCACTGCTTCTGGAACAGCCTGGCCTTCCATTTTTGAATTTATATCCCACTTTTTTTCCCAATGGGGACCCAAAGCAGCTTAGAACATAGTTCTTCCCTCCTCCGTATTGTCACAACAACAAACCTGTGAGGTAGGTTATGTCCCCAAGGTCTCCCAGTGCACTTCCATGATAGAATGGGGATTTGAATCCAGGTGTCCCAGGATGCCAATTCAACACCCTTTCTAAGATACCCTGTCAGCGCTTCAACCTTGAGCCAAGTGAAAGTGTCTTCAGGGTTGCCTGTCGGGACAAGTTGCATGCAGTTTCTATGTGGCAAGGATATAGTACAAAGTATTTGGTTGTGCCTCCCTTCTTTCCTGAAGACTGGCAAACACCTACACGTAGCCCTGGTGCACCTGAGTGAATCTCTCTCTCCTCTCCCCTCCCCTGTCTAGTTCTAGGCCTTTGACTCTTCAGGCTTTCTGAGCAATGGGATAAAAACATGGTCCTCCATATCGGCAGGCCAAGTTGATGAGCCAATGCATTCTGTTTGTGAAGAATGGAGACTGAGAAAATCCAGCTGCGAATCACCCATCCAGAGATGATGCTCAGGCAAGGAACAGCACTGGATCCATTCACTGCTACTCCCTGCCTGCATGCCTCCTTCCAGGTAGACTGGACATGCAAGTTTATGCAGAGGCACAAGTGTGTACATTATATAGAAACAGGGGTATATATTTATGAAGTGTTTCAAGAAGCTCCTATTTGTATCTGAGATGTGTGATGATGTCCTTTGTTTTTTTGGCCCACATACACTTGTTTTTACTCAATGGGTTCCTTCAGCTTTTCTACCTCCTTTATATTAGGATCACAGATGTATCTCACTTGGTTCTTCCATCCCTTCCGTCCCTTCATTGATCCTGGCCTCTTGACCAAAGCCGAATTGCATCATGTTGAACAACTCTGTATTCTCCTACATTCATTGGGCAACTGGCCAATTTGGTGCTGTCTCCTGTTCCTAGATCTGCCTCTCTTTTGGCCATGCCAGTTGCAAGTATTTGCTGCAGTTTTCTGTAACCACATGATAACAAAATTGTCAGTGCAATGGAAGGTGCATGGTCTCAGACAATTTGTGCCTGAAAACTTCCAGTGTCTGATGACCTGTGGAGTAGCAGTTCCAGGCGGGGAAGATTTAAGGCTGGACCAGTAGTGCATTTTCCTTGGTGTACCCGGTTACAATATTTATCTTTAGAAGCAAGGGTTGGCTAGAGGATACAGAGCATCGAGCAGGGGCATGGCTTCCAACTTGAGGAAGGAGTTAGGGTCCCCAGTCTCACTGAACGTATGGGACTTTTGGGATTTGGGAAGTGGGAAACACCACAAAATGTCTGCCATGAGGTACAGGGGCCAATCCTAAAACCTTAGGAAGTTACAAGCCAAGCATCCTCCTGCAGTAGAGGCAGCTGTTTCCAAATGAGTGTTCTTTGCAGGCACAAAGCTGATCCCTCCTAGGTTGTTTTGAAGCCCCTCCTGCTCCGGTGAGGTGGAGGAAAGCCAGGCCTTCCTTGTGGCTTTGGGGAAGAAGGAAATTCACCCCCTGCTGGGCACCTGGAGGCCAAGTGTGCCATGTTGTTTTAGGCTATTAGGCCTCATACATACAATATTTTTGACAGAAATCACAGTCTTCTGTCAGCAGCATGTAAATGGCCAAACCCCACGATAATTAGTTGCAGGTATTAGAAATTATAAATGTTGTGTTCCAAGGGACAGTGGAATGCAGGCCAAAGCTACTCAAAGGAATAGCACAATAAAGCCTTTTGCTTTTAATGCTATATCACTTCCCCCCCCCCCCCCTTGTGTTAATTTTCTATATATAACAGTGCAATTCTAAGTCAGTTGAACCCAATGGATTCAGAAGAGCATGACTCAGTTTGGGATTGAACTGTGATTCTTGCTAAAGTAAACCTGCTTGTGCTCTTTCCTTGACAAGAGCCACATTCTGTGTTCAGCCTAACAATGGATCTGCTCATTTCCATGTGGCAACAAGTTTGCGTCTCCACTGTGGGATTTTTGTAAAAACCTGTCACTGCCTGTATTTTGGGGTAACCTCTCTTCTTTCAGCACAGCACCACCATTCAGTGCCATTCCACCCCCCACCCCCCTTCCAGTTTCTATTAGGACTAAAATTGACAAGATCAGAAAGGATCTGCAATCCGGTCTAGTAAATGTCATCCCTCCATGGGAGTAAAAAAATCCTTGCAACCAGGTACAATAAAATGAGCAAATTCTCCTGCTTCCCACTGCTGAGGCAATGCTTTCCTGTCTTCCATTGTTCTCGTACAAGCTTTGATGCTGGATCCGGGCTAATAACCATGGTAACAATAAAAGGAACAGTCATTCCTGTTGCTCTGCAGAAATAATTGTCTCTACACAGCCATTCTTTTGTAAATGTCTCTCCATCATTATCTTTTATCATTAATCCAACAGGAGGGGACTGGGCCCTCCCTGGTTAATTCCTGAGCCTTTGAAGAGTGTGTATCTGTAGGATGTGAGCGGATGTAAATAGGTTTGTAAATACTAGCACAGCCCATCGCAAGAGCTCTGGGTCCATTGCCCAGACCTGTATTTATAAATAAGGGCAAAAGCTAAAGACATGAGAACTGCTTTGGGAATTTCCTCCTCCCTTCTGATGCGGTCCTAGATGGTAAAATGGATAACCTTCTGAGGCAGGGCATCCTCTGCCTTTAACTCCTAGACTTGACTTGTGTTGTTTGGTGATGCTGGGCCCTCCATAATGTGAATTCCTTATACACATCCTGTCTGCACTTTAAATAAAGACCTTGTCTGTATATTGTTTGAACTGTGACCTGTAATGGAACAAATAAATATCATGTATAGCATCTCTCAGGCGTGTGGCTTGTTTGTCCCAGCCGCTTTGAGCAAAGCCAAAGGGGACCTCCAGGTAGGGCCTGACAGTCTCCCAGTATTATAGCTGAACTCTGGATGACAAAGGTTAGCT
The DNA here is from genome assembly GCF_049243985.1 of Paroedura picta. Lineage (NCBI taxonomy): Eukaryota > Metazoa > Chordata > Lepidosauria > Squamata > Gekkonidae > Paroedura > Paroedura picta. The sequence continues at coordinate 96,508,848 of NC_135373.1, forward strand.
CCCCTGGAGAAAAAGGCTGCTTGGGAGGGTGGGCTATGTGGCATCTCATGCCTGCAGAGCTCCCTCCCCTCCCCAAACTCCACCTTCCCCAGGCTCCACTCCACCCACCTCAAAATCTCCCAGTATTTCCCAAGCGGGAGCTGGCAGCCCTAGGAAATTGGGAAAGAAGAAACAGTGAATCTGATATTGCCAATCCAGTCAGTTGACTTTAGGATGGAAAGTAGTCCTAAAAGAAAAAAGCATTGTTGTTTTTTAAGAGAAAAAGTAGGAGAGGTGGAAAAACTAAGAACTTTGGGAGGTGCTCGTTTGGGGTGGGGGAGGAGTTTGCAAGGTTTTGTTGCACTTAAGAGCATTATCATTGATGTTTTAAATTTCAGTTGTGAGCCCTCAAAGCTTTTAGTTTTAATTGCTAGTCTGTCAGGTCCTGAGTGCATATCTCTCATTCATCAACTTTTGACTTAACTGAAGCTCCTTCCCTCGGCCCCTGGGAGAAGGGGGAGTTGAGTCACACTTCATTCATTCTCTTTTCTCCTGGTTCTACTTTCTTGTAAGTGTACATACTCTTCCCTCAAGTCTTGTAATGGCTCTTGCCAGGCCTGGGGCATGCCAAGTATCTTCCCTCTGTCCAGAATCCCTGTGGGGACATGGCTAAGCCCTTGAGGGGACATAGTGCCCTTGGGGCAAACTTTTGATTAGGGAGCTTTAAGAGAATGTCTGGTATGTTCAGAGTTAAAGAGAAGAGAGAGAGATGTAAAGGTTTCTTTAATACCACCCAAACACAAACACACACCTTGATTATCTATCTAAAGCACATAAAATTATGAAACTGCAAAAGAAGTCACTGATCATATGCTACACTGTGCATACACATACACACTCAGAAGACTCAGGACTTATTATTTTTAATTCCACCATTCCTCTAAAGAGATCCCGGTGGTTCCCCACCCACCCCACCCCATCCCAGCCACACCCCTCACACCAACTCCATGAGGTAGGTCAGGCAGAGACAGAGTGACTGGCCCAGGGTCACCCAGTGGACTGCTCCCTGCCCAGAGAGTTATTAAACAAGAAATTGGTTTGTCATGATCCAAATATTGGCAGACATTGTACCCTTTATACAGTCAAAGCTTGCCATTCTGAATCTAAGGCAGTCCCACCTATTTGAACACAACATTTAACATCCCCGGTATTCCTTTGAAGAGCAGCTGTACAGCCCCCAACAGCTTCCCCTGTTGGATCAAAGCATTTTTCGGTGCCCACCATAGTCAGTCCCTTTTGCCTCAGGTCTGGCTGGATAAACCTATGTTGTGGTCCATTGTTTCAAGTAACAGTCTCTAGACTACTGCCCAGATAAGGACTGCAGACCACCCCTACCCCACCCCCATTTCCCCAGGAGAAGGAAGGAATGAAAGAAGCCAGGATCCCAGAGGAAGCAAATGTTTCGTTCAGAGTTCTCTTGCGCTCCCCCGAACTCTCTCCCGTCTAACAGGGATCTTCCCTCAGTGACTTCCCCAGGACTTCGTTCAGCTCGAGGTCAGGCTCCCTCTGTAGCACCTTCTGCTGCAATTCCGAGTAGAAGTCGACCCCTTCGGAGACAGAGGAGAGGATTTTCTCCTGCAGCTGCTCTCGGTGGTAGAACTGGGACTGCATTAAGCATTGGTGGTGCTGAGACTCATCAGCTGTGAAGCTCCCATCGCAGCATTTCTGGTGGTTGCGTTTGAACTCCAGCACGGTTTTGGTGTACGTGTTGAGAGTCGTAACTGCGGAAGCCATGCAGCAAGTGAAGGAGGCCCAGGCCATGCTAAAGGAGAGGAAGAATGGAGAGCAAGGGTTTATTTCCCAGTTAAGCATAATAGGGAGCAAGGAATGGTGCTTGTATCTAGAAACAGGAGACGGAATCTCATGCTGTGGCAACAGGGGCCCCAGTCTAGGCAGGCAAAGCCATGCCTCCAATTGCTGCTTGATGTAGGGGTGCCGGCTCCGGGTTGGGAAATGTATGTGCATGTATGCGTGTTGAGAACAGCATTCTTGCACTGAACCCAACCCCTATGGTAAGGCCTGGTCAGATCTAAGCACAAATGAATTGCAGGGGCCAGTTACAGGGCCATGTTTGTTGTGGAAAACCCAAGAAGATATTTTGTTGCTTCCATTAAAGGTTTATGATTTTTATGGTGGAATTCATGGCTGAAGCCAAAGAGAGTCTTTGGTCAGCAGATACAACTGCACAAATGGTATAGAAGGAGAAAAAAATTGAACAGTGGGGTTAAAGGGCCAGGGAATGCAAGAGGTACAGTTTGTGCTATTTCTATGCAAAACTCAAAAGTACAAGCAGTGGACATTAACAACAGCCATAATGGTGTCGGTTTAAGCCCTGGTTAATGCAATTATATCTACCGTTAAATTCTAATGCTGCAATTATTTTTGCTCCAGTAAATCTTCTAGTCTTTGAGGTGCCACAAAACTCCTTTTTGTTTATAAGGGAGGAGGGCAATTCTAAAACCCATTAACATTTATTCTGCCATGGATTTACAATCCCTTGCTGTGAATGAATGTATAAAATTTTGAAGGAATTAAAAATAAAAGCAAATTATATCTCATGAAACTGTAGGTTATTTCCAAGGTTGTTTTCACGTTGGGCTGTTTAAAAAGCAGCAGTGGAGAGGCAAGCAGCAAAACTGTGCCTTGTTTGGGGAGACCAGACCCCTGGATCCAGCCCTCCCCATTAGGCATCCTACAGGATGTACCAACCAGACAGGGACTTGCCACTGTGTAAGAACAGACATATACTGCCATCCAAAGGTGAATGACCTTTTCCTTAACTTGTTCACTTCAATGGACTTAGAAGGCTGTAACTTTCTTTAGGATTTCATTGTTTTTCACTATATCAGATTACTCCATCTAGAGAGCATTTCCCGTCCTGTGAGCCCTGACACCAAAGTGGATTGTGAAGCCTGTGACAGTAGGTTTGTAGATTTCTTCAGGGTCTCTTTTTTAAACAGATCACCAAGCAAACTTGCCATTGTGGGTCATCGTACCAAAATGGTTGGGAACCACATGTACAGGAACATTGTTTTCAATAGCAGCAAGTCAAACATCCCTGGAAGCGAACCAGCATGGCCTGAAGGGGACAATACCTCCCGGGTTGTACCCAGCATCTGCCGTTGTACACACAGAGGTTCCATTTAGCATTCATGGCTATTAGCCAGCAATAGACTATTGTCTGTGTATTTGTCTCGTCCTTGTTAAAACCATCTAAATGACTGCCCTTCATCTCATGCTGTTAGGTACACATTATGTAAAGAAGAATGTCCTTTTGTCATTCCTAAACATGCCCTTCAGCATTGCCAGCTGATTATAAATTATACTATGCTACTATTACCAGAGAAAGGAATGTTCTCTCTGTCTCTCTGCCTCTCGCAACACCATTAATTATTTTGTAAGCCTGTATCACTACCATCAGCAGCCTGGCAGATAGAGTTTGGGGTGAGAAACAGAATGACTGCAGGACTGACTGGCCTCTGCCCCACTCAAATGTATTCCAGTAGTTCCTCTTTGGACCATTACATTCCCCCTCGCATGCACAAAAATGATCATGACAGAGTAGAAGTACAACCTGAGCAAAGCCCACACTGGGAATGCAACCATGAACAATGAGTGTAGGGTTACCAGCTCTAGGTTGGGAGATACCTGGAGACTTTGGGGGTGGAGTTGGGAGTAGGTGGGATTTGGGGCAGGAAGGGACCTCAATGAAGTATAATGCTACGGAGTCCACCCTCCAAAGCAGCCATTTTCTCTGGAGGTTTGAGCTCCTTAGTCTGGAGATGAGTTGTAAACCCAAGGGATCCCTAGGTCCCACATGGAGGGTGGCTTCCCTAAATGAGTGCCATGCATGAAGACATCTAAAGCTTGAATAATGTCCTGTGCAGAAACTGCAGTGGCAAATAGGAAGACATGCAACACTGGAAATGGAGCCAGTGGACACCCAAAGAACTGGGTGGCTGTTCCATATGTAACCTGTGACCAAGGTGTTTTCCACACAGAGATAGGCTTGTGTAGTTTGCCTGTTGCTGCTATAGCTGCTGATATGAAGAAGAGCTGGGTTTTACACTGTGCTTTTCACTGCCCGAAGGAGTCTCAAAGCGGCTTCCCTGTGAGGTAGATCGGTTGAGAGAGCTCTGATAGGTCTGCTCGGTCAGAACAGCTTGATCAGTGCTGTGATGAGCCCAAAGTCACACAGCTGGTTGCATGTGGAGGAGCAGGGAATCAAACCCGGCTTGCCAGGTTAAAAGCTGCCATTCTTAACCACTGTACCATGATGGCTTTCTATGGTGACAGGTTTCTCTGTAGTTTCCCTTGCACCAGTCCCTATAAGGCTTTTTTCAGGTTTGGATTTTTTTTTTTAAGTTGGCAACTGAATATTGTTGCAATACTTTTTGTATCAGGTTGTCTGCTTCCCAACTTTCTTTTTAAAAGAAAATATTCTAGTTCCTTTGATTCTAATTCTTTCCCCTCATATCTCAACCACAAAAGGTTTTTTTAAAAGAAGAGCTGAAAGCTAGGAGTTCAAAGAATACACACATTTGTCAGCACAATATAATATTTAGTTGCTGATTATGGTAGAAAATTGTCACTGCGGGGACACAGGCAGGAAGATGGCTGCCATATGGTTGGGACTGGGAGAATCTGAAGTTTCCCACCTTCCTGAGAGCTATCCAGGCTTTCCTGTGAGAAACCCTGGGAGGTCCAGAAATGCACCACAAAGCCATGGGAAGCAGGAAAACTGTTTCCCAACAGCATCAAATCCAATGCAAATAGGTTTTCTGGAAATTGCCCAGGATACCTCTGATGGAAAGGTTTATGCACCTCTAATTTTCTTTGACTCCTTACTATCTTCAAAGTTTGGAGGCAGTTTTGCAAATTATACAACTGAATTGTCAAACAAGCAATGGCCCAGAGTATTTAGCAAAATCCCTATTCCAGCTGCAAAAGTCTCCAGCAGTTGAGTAAAATGAAAGGTTTTTAGGTCTTTGACCTCATTAATGAGACAAGAGATGGATCATTGGCCCAGTGGCCACAAACAGAGAAGCATCCCAAGAATGGGTGTCTTCATGCTGGATCTTGTAAGGAAGAGATAATACTCCAGAGTGGATTTGGTAGCTGATGATAAGCTTTGCATTTAAGTTATAGACCACTGAATTGATGTCTTGAACAGAGCAGCTCTACATGAATGAAAATTGCTCTAGTTGCTAAGATGAGTTCAGAATCCATTTCTCTACACATTGTACTTACTGCCATACTGAGAAGTTATTCTCAAATTGTTCCACTACAGGGCCACATCAGGGTTTAGGGATAGAGTTGTCAGCTTTGAGTTGGGAAATTCTTGGAGATTTGGGGTTGGAGCTTGGGGAGGGAAGGGCCTCAGCATGGCATGATGCCAAGGAGTCCGTCCCCCAAAGTAGCCATTTTCTCCAGGGGAACTGGTCTCCGCAGACTGGAGATCAGCTGTAATTCCTGAAAATCTCCAGGCTCTGATTGGAGGTTGGCAACCTTATTTAGTTCAGGGGTAGAATGGATATACAGTCCCAAGTTCAGTCTGTGCAGTCTTTTGGTGAGAGGGCTTGGACAGATTTATGCCCCCAAACACCGGAGAACCCTCAGGGTAGTTAAGGAGCTAGATGGACTAATGGGAATGCCTTGCCATAAGGCAGCACCATATGTGCAACATATTTCTGTAAATAAAAAGGGCACATACTAGAAGGCCCAGCCATAGTCCCATGAGTGTGGTCTCCAGTCCTCCGGCCCCAGGTTAACAGTCGCCTGGAAAACTTGAGTGTACATCATGTGTGCCACCATCCCAAGCAGGCCTAAGAGGAAGCCAAAAAAAATGGTTATGCTTCTCTCACACTCTAAAGAGCTATTAGAACAATACACTATTAGAATCTGAAGATTTAGGAAACACTTCTCTAAAGCATCTGCTGGCATTTGCTCCTTGGGGTTCCTAGTCTCTTTCTTGGGTCCTAGTCTCCTTTTTCCTATTTATTTTCTTAATCTGATGTATTGAGAGTATTTCTGTATTCTTTTCATTGCCCTTTCTGTATTCTTCTCCTTTTCCTTTAAATTTCCAGCTGCTCAGGATAGTGAAAATGATTATTCTGTGTCCAGCCTTTATAATGTTCATAGGCCCCTTTGATTTCCGTCATGGAGTGACTTCCTTATCCATCAATCTAATGAGGATTTAAGTATCCACAAATGGGGCCATGCTAATAATCAGTGCATATAATTCTCAATGTGGCCCCATCTGTAGATGCTTAAATCCAGAGACTGGGGCCATAGACAGATGAGGCAGATCTTTTTATCACCCTGATAAAAGCCTCAGATTTGCACCAGACACTGAAAACTAACTGAAATATGCTTGGGCACTGCCCCAATCCTAGTGATGGAAGGAGTACCTTTAGCTTTAAGAAATGGAAATCCTCAGTGGGCTTTGTTTGGCGGTATTACCACCTATTAAGCCTGGGTTTCTATCATTAAAAGGCAGGGGGGACCCTTTCTAGGGTAGTTTTGGTCTCTGAGGGAGGACTCATGTGCCAGGCCTGACAGCAGCCCCCAGCCCCTTGATATCATTGACCTGGCATGACTCCCCAAGGCCTGGCTTCTTGCAACTACTGAACAGCGGCCACCCCTTAAAAGCCAGTGGAGTGTGGTGCTTGGAGTTTAAGACTAGGATCTGGGAGAACCAAGTTCAGATCCCTACTGTCTTATGAAAGCACCCTTTGGGGCAGTGACACCATTCAACCTACCTCACAGGATTGTTCTGAGGATAAAATGGAGGGGATGAGAACAACATAAGCTCCCCTCTGTGGAGAAAGTCTGAGGGGGTATAAATGAATAAATAGAGAATGTATACAATTGAAGATAGGAGATAGATAACAGGAGATTGGTTGAGGGCTGCCAGAAGGATGTAGCATGGGAAAGGGACACGGGAAGGAGCGTGCCTGGCAAATCCTTGCTGTTTCCTTCAGGCAACTGTGCCCCATGCTGGTTTGGCTGGCACAGACTCTGGGGATCGGCATAGCACAACACAGCCAGAGTTTCCTTTGGGGAGGGCTGCGGGGAGAGGTAAGAAGGGAAAGCGGATGGCAGGGGAGAAGGTGGGCAGGGGAATGGGAAGAAGAAAAAGAAGGAAAGGAGGGTTTCAGCAAAGGGAAAGAAGAAACTATGGGGGAGAAGAAATGGAGACACCCCTTGCAAGTCATTGTCGGCCCCCCACTTTTACTGTACCTTTTTAAACAGACAGCTACCTACCTGACAATACTGAGGAGATGGCAGCAAAGGCATTGAGTTTGAGCCCACAAACTGGGTTTCCTCTGTATATCATCTCCACCAAGAGGAGGATGAAACTAATGAACAGCAGGCTTATATAAACCATTTCTGATCCAAGTGACAGCCAAAGGATTCCTGTTGTGGACCACAGTCAGATGAAAGAAATCACTCAGCATTGTACATTTGGCAGAGCAGGTTCCCCTTCTCCTACTCTCATTAAACTAGTGGGGGTGAGGGAGAGTTTGGAATAGTCCCACACAATTGGTGAAATCCCCAGGATACGTATAGCTCACCGGCCATGAATGGGAGCCTGCCAGGAGTTTGACAGAACTTCCTGTTTGGACTTCCAAGCGGACGCTGAAAGCAGGTGGTTCAGCAAAATCCTGATGGAGCCCGGTAGGACACTGGAAAGCTACTTACCTGGTGGTGGGAGAGTGAATGTTATCTCACCTGTGACCTTCACCCTACTGCCTTAATGGGCTTGGCCACAAGCTAGGGAACTGGCCACCTCTGCTGGAGGGCTTGGAGGGTAGGCTGTGTGTGTAAAAATAAAAAGGGGGGGTAGTTGGCTGTGACATGGTATGTGGAGTCTGGGCTGACTTCTCAGCTCTTGCTCTTCTTTCCAGCCTACATGAGGCAGAACCACCATAGTAGGAGGAGGGAGTGAAAGGAGGGTGAAGGGTGCAGGAGGTGATCTCACTTCTGGTGACATCTCACTTCCCAAGGGCATGGCAGGGAGAGATGGCCAGCTGACATCCATTCCAGAGGTCCTTGAACTCTGAAAATGTATTTCAGGGGCCCCTCCACAGTTAAGAGGTTGAAAAAGGCTGGCCTGGTAGATTATGTCCAGGACTTCTTTACCATGTGTCCAGACAATAAATGTACTCATATACAGCTCTCAGCACAATTAAGGATACATCTGCCCATCAATCTCCAGTGTTGACGTATTTAGTTCCTTTACTATGATTGTTCGCTGGAATTAAACCCAAATGGTAATCATATAAATTCAGCTTGTTATTCCCATTTGGTTCTTGAATCTCTTAAATACTTTCATTATGCTGCATGTTAATTTACTGCTCACCTTCTACCTGTTTGCATGGACTAGTAATTTTCATTTAATTGTATCTGAGGAAATGTGTGTGCACAAGATCTCATACCTTGATTAAAACTTTGTTGGTCTTAAAGATGTCACTGGACACCAACTTTGTTCTGCTGCTTCAGACCAACATGGCTACCCACATGAAGAAGGATCTCTGGGCATGATGTAAACCTCTGATAATGGACTGGTGGAATGCTCTCCCTGGCAAGATCAGGGCCCTGAGGGACCTTGGAAAGTTCTGCCAGGCCTGTAAGACAGAACTGCTCTGCCAGGCCTAAAGTGAGTGCTGAAATCCTGACCTCCCTGTTCAAAAGGCCACCCAAATTATATCTGAGCCTATTTGACCTGTATCAACCCTCCCGCTGCAAGAACAGAAGTAGTTAAAATTATTTTAAGGGATCCATTATGCTTTAAATCTATGAAGTATTATAATATTGTTCTATTATTGTTTGAAATGTGGTTACCCACCTGAACCCCAGGGGAAAGTCAAGCTATAAATAAAATTGTATTATTATTATAGGTAAACATCCAAGGAAAATACTTATCAAATGCTGTTACCAGGCACCCATGCCTGAAATGCAAGCAACTGGAAAGAGCAGAATTTGGAATGGAAAAAAAAGGATGATTGAAAATGGGCTTTTATGTAGAAGCTAGGAGGACAGAAACTTGAAGAGAAAGAGAAAGGGCAAACTCCACCAAGCATAAACTCGACCAAATCAGATTCAGAATGGGGAATGTGAAAATACTTGGAGAGGATTTTTTTAAAATTATTTTTTTTGCAGATTTCTGCTTGTTGGTAATAAAATGTAATGCCTTTTCTGGACCTCTGGATCTTTACTTCAAAGTATATATGTGCTTTCACTGAAGTTCAAAAATGATTGATCAGCCGTATTTTCATTACTATTTTATACATCAAAATTAGGTCATTACAATATTGCTCTAGACTTCAGAGCACTGGATAAAGACAAAAAATAGCATATGCCCCAATGCATGCTTTGTATTGGGTTGCAAGACTGTACTGGTTCCTAAAGAATGAATGAGCAGCAGCAGCCCAACAAAAGAAACTTTTGTACCAACCTCTCTCAGCTGGTGGTGAAAGTTCAATGAAGCTGCGACATTTCTCATCTAAAATAAAATAATAATAATTGCAATAATTACCTAGGACATCATTGGCCATGGGCAGGTCAACGTGACCATATTTGTTCAAATAACCTGATAACTGTTTAACAAATTTTAAATATGTATATATAATTTAATTATGCGATCTGAAGAGAAACCAGAGTATAAATTAATTAATTCCCACCCACTTAGGAAACCCTTTCAGGACTGTCAAGAAACCACAGGGTTTCACGAAACCCTGGTTGCGAAAGCCTGCCCCAGGGGAACAGCGCATGACTGCTCAGTGTTCACTCAGTCAAACACCTCTGAAATGTGAAATTAATTAGAGGTTTCCTCCTAGCAGCTTTCTAACTATCTGCTTCTGTTTCATAGATAATTTTTATGCAGCTTGCATCAATGGCTTGTGTTTTAATACTGTGGTTCTTAATGGCTTATGTTTGAATATTGGAGTGGGACTCTGAGGAGGTGGCATAGAAATGTTCTAAAATAAATAGATGTTATCCTGAATGCCAAATACAATAATTATTCAAAGATGGGTTCCTGAGCAAAATTCACAAAACGGGAGAAACATTCTAACAGAAGGTGTGTAAGAGTAAAGGAATGGGATCTATTTATGCAAACAGAGAAATTGTAAAACAGAGCCCAGCCCAGGAATTTATTCATCTCTATCTGCATGGGGAAGCACTGAATTAGGGGAGCCCCCTGGTGTCTGGACAGCTTAGGCACAGTTTAAGTTCAACACTTCAGAGACTTTTCTCTAGAGTAGGGAAAGGAGGAGGAGATACAGAAGGCTCTCAAGTCCCTTCCTGTGAATGTTCAATTTACTGAAATACAGACGTAATTGGCTTACACAGATATACTTGGCATATGCAGCACATGGGTTACTGCTCTGGATGCCTGGCCATGGATCCAATTCATGCAAGAGTAAGTCAATTCAAGCAAGTCAGTTCAACAGGATTTATTGCAAAACTTAAGCATGCCTAGAATTGCCTGCTGACAGTGCAATCCTAAACCCATCCACTCCAGTGGGTTTGGAAAGGTGCAAGTGTGTATAGGACTGCTCTTGTAATACTCTAACTTCAGCCACAATGCCACTATCATTTGCTTGCCAATGCACTGGGAAGTACACCAGCAGGGCTTGTTTATCCATGTAGCCCTTCCAGAGGCTCCGCACAGTGCTTCCCCTCCATCCCCCCGATCATAGCCTCTCTCCTCCCCCCTTTTCTCCCTTTAAGAGAGACACTCCTTTCCACTGTGGGCCCCCCCTGCCCTCAGTCTGGCTGCTCCCACGTCAATTTTACTCTGCTAGGGTCCCACAAAGCCATAAACTGGCTCTGGTGCTATGTCCCTCATAAATCCTTAAACCACTCCTGTATACCAAGGAGGGAGGCAGGAAACATGGGGTGTTAATTTGTTTAAATGTGTGTACATTGATAGCTTCCCATTCCATTGTTCTGAAATCGAGGTAAAATGAAGCCCAAAGAACTTTAAAAAAGAGAAACAAATCAAGAAAGTTCCGAACTGGTCCAGTGGCAACCATGGCCTATGCAGTTGAGGAGACTGCCAAGTCTTTCTTCAATTTCATATTGGGTGCAGTTCCACACATTGAAATAATAGAGTTACGCCAGTGAAATCGTGTAATGCTAAAAAATAATGCACCTCCAGCCATTCCTCACATTCTGGCTCTCTGCTTCTTAGCAATCCTCATGCCTGCTTGAAATGGCGGAAGAGAGCAATGCGCTTTACATGTGACTCTCCTCTGCCTGTCAATCAAGCCAGGCAGCCGATCACCTTTCTCCATGTTTTAAAGGGCTTGTGGTGCCAGCTATTTTTTTTTAAAGTTAAACTTCTCCATTGAGACACCTATGCATCTGATCATAGATGCATAGTGATTTTTTAATGACAGCCCTTTTGGAATCATGAGCTTTGGAACTTTAAAAAATCAATCACAAGCTCTTTTTTGGGAGGGGGGGCTTTACAGAGGCATGCTTTGTGTTTTAACTGGATTTCAACCACATGTCCAGTCTGGACCTATGTAGCTTCCCAGCTTTTGGCTCTGTGGATCACACCCCCCAGAAGGGCCAGAGGGCTTATCGAAATTAAATGAACTTGTCCTCCCCATGTCCTTCCTGGTGACATTTTCTTCCCCTGGCAAAGCCAGTCTTTCCCTGGGTTCATTCCAGCCAATTCCTTGGTGTTACTCCTTCCCAGGCCTCAGCCCTGCCTTTCACTAAGGTGGTTTGCTGCTTGAGGAGCGACAAAATCAAGCAGCTTCATACTAATGACCCCACTCGATACTAAAACCCTTTGGTGAAGAGGCAGGGTGTAGGTTTCAGGGGGACTGGCTTTCCAGGATCTACAGGTTCCAGGGCTAGCCTTTCTCAGTGGACAAAGGCAGCACAGAGAGCGATGGTTCACCCTTCTAAGCCAATCAGCTCTGCTTAGGATCGCAGTATTGGAGAATTGCTCCCCAGCCACATGCCCTGTTCTCCCTCCCAAAACAACAGTTCCATTTGCTGAATCTGGGGGTGGTGGAAGGGGCCATAAACCAATCCTAATTTCCACTTTAAAGAGGCACCCTTATGCATCCATAAATCCTCCAAAACCTCTAGGCAGACAAGGAGAGAGGCTTTCCCCTTCTGACCCTGCCCTGTGAGTGGGGATGTTCTTGGCTTTCTTTTTTATCATTAGGGGATGGGGCCCTTTAGCGCCCACTCCACCAAGCAGACAGGGTGTTTATCTCAAGGGGGAAGACAACAGGGTTGTCAGCTCTGGGTTGAGGAATACCTGGAAATTTGGGGGGGGGTGGAGTTGGGAGTGGGGGGGGGATTTAGGATGGGGAGGGACCTCAGTGGAGTACAATGCTATGGAGTCCACTCTCCAAAGCAGCCATTTTCTCCAGGGAAACAATCTCTTTAATCTGTAGCTGACCTGTAATTCCAGGGGATCCCCAGGTGGGACCCTGGCATCCCTAAGGGACACGGGGGCACAGCCAAACTTTGCCCTCACTCCCTGCAAGCATCACAGCAGTCCTTCCCGCCACACAGAGGATCATTTATAAGACAGTTACCTTTATGGACCTTTGATACTAATAGACCCAAATTATATGGCTTAAAATATAAAGTCTAAGGTATATAAAATACAAGAATTAGGTAGTGGGTTGAAGACTTTGTTTGTATCCCTGAAAAAAAACCAATTAAGAAATAAGTTTACTGAGGAAGTAAAATACGAAAACAAGGCTTTATACCTAGGAATTCATTCTGAATAAAGCTTTTTGCCATCACCAGCTTGGGAATTTCTTTCTGTTTATACACAGAGGACCTCAGCAAAGCCTTTGCCCCTCTTCCTGAACAGGCCTCTATGGTGACGGCCTTTTGGAGAAGGGAATTAGGCACTGGCCAAAACCCCTCTGGGTCTCTTTTCCTCCACCACCATCTCCCAGTGTGAACAGATAGATCTACTCATTTCTCTCAGATCATGATAGGCTGGTTTGCACAGGTAACCTTCAGTCCCACCCAAAGAAGAATCCCATATTCCCCAGCTTTCCTGTGCACTGGCTCTGAAGCCCTGGAGCTAAAACCATTTCCACTCCGGAGTCCTTACCTGGTCCTTCTATGTTCTCCTCACAGGAGACCCACATGCCCGTATGGAAGTAGCGGAAGGCAAAGCGATCGTCCCCCGTCTCCCAGCTGTAGTGCACCACATCCTGGGCTGGAAAGGAGGAGTTATCCGTCCCTCCGTCGGGAGGCATGGGGACACCAATGCACTTGGTGGTCTTGCTCTTCCCACACAAAGGCTTGGGGACTTTCTGCGTTCCCACACACCAATAGCTGCCAAGCAGGGCTGTGGTGGAAAGGCTGAGGGCCAGCAGGTTCAGCACCACAGCCAGGACAGCGCGACGCCAAGGCAGGTCCCTCAAAAGCTCCATCTGCAAAGAACGAGCAGCCATCAGAGACTCCCTTAGTGCCCTGACAGCTCTGGCTTTTCGGCCAAACCCTGAAGACCAGGAACAAGGAGGTCACAAAATGTGTTTGGGAGGAATCTCTCCGAGGAGCTGGAGAAGCTCTGTTGCTCTGGCCTTTTCAAACTGCTTGCAACCAAAGGCAACAAGGAGTGCGTGAGATGAGCAATTCCCTGGAAACAACACCTTTGTGACAATATGCAACAAAGTGAAGTTGGAGCTCAGGGGCACCTTGAAGACCAATTCAAGGTAGAAGGCTTTTGGGTGCAAGCATGCTTCCTCAGATACGCCACTCATGGGAGCTGAACTCTCCATTCTAAGCTCCCTGAAGTGCAGCAAATGAAAGCAGAAGTTCAAACTACACACGGGCATTTTTACCCACAGTGGGGTGTTGTAGCTGGACTTGGTATGAGAGGCCCAGGTTCAGACCTTTGCTTAGTCATGAAATCACTCTCTCTCTCTCTCTGCCTAACCTACCTCACAGGGATGTTGTAATTGGGAAAGCAACTCGCCAGGTTTCCCTGCGCAACTTGGAGAAAGGCAGGCTGAAAATGGACCAGATAACATACCCAAGATGCATTTGTCCGATTGGACAGAGAAGGCCTGCTGTCCCCTGACCAGGTGTTCCCCTTAATTAAGACAGATTGGAATGCTGGCATGTTTTGAGTAGCCAGGAGCTGCCCAGATTGTGAACATGGCAAGGTGGCTAAGCAGCGATTAATTTGTAGCTGGTGATGCTGAACATGCCACCCTGCGTCAGAGGCCTAGGATCCCGGGGGAACTAACACCCTCTCATTTCACACTAATCATTATCACTGATCTAGATTGGAATCTCATGTCTATATCTATGCACTGAAATTCGAGATGGAATCTTTTATTTAATCTTTTATCTGATCGTGAGAACAGAATGGCTGCAAAGTCTCAAGTTGCATAAAGTGATCAAGAATATTCAGATGAGCAGGGGAGAAGAAAAGCGTGCTCAAGTGAACTGCTATTTCACATATCCATAGTCTATTCAGGCTGCTGTTTTTGTTTTTTTTTAAATCTCCCCAGATAGGGAGGTAAGAGGGGAGGGAACTGAGGGCTTCACTGGAGAGACAGGGTGGGAACCTTTGCACCTAGACCTGTTTGTCCCTCCCCTCTGGGCAAACTGTTCTGTGGCATGATAACTGAGGCTGGGGAAATGCACAGGGCAAGGTTAGCCTGGAGAGAAAAGGTTCACCCTCATGTATCATGGGCCCCACAGGGAAAGATAAGAATCCTAGGAAAAAGGGAAGACAGCAGGAAAAGAGGGAGAAATGGGTCCCCTGTGGCACCACCAACAGCCCAGGGTGGCTGCCACCGTGCAGAATGGGCCTAAGCCAATCAAGGGCCCCAAATTGGTTCCCAGTTTGACTGAGATCTGGGGATTAAGGTTGTCACTTGGAGGAGGGCAGGATGCTGTTCCAGTTGGCTGCAGAGGAAAGGACACACAGTAATGGGTTTAAACTACAAGTACAACGATATAGGCTAGATATCAGGGGGGGGGGAAATTCACAGAGTAAGCAGTGGAATAGGCTGCTTAAGGAGGTGGTGAGCTCCCCCTCACTGGCAGTCTTCAAGCAAAGGTTGGATACACACTTTTCTTGGATGCTTTAGGATGCTTTGGGCTGATCCTGCGTTGATCCTGAGTTGGACTAGATGGCCTCTATGGCCCCTTCCAACTTTATGATTCTATGATTTGGGTTGTTTAGCTTAGTGCATTGCTAGTCACATTCATACTGAATCTGAGAGAACTCTGACTCTAGTCATGTGACCTAGTAACTCTCAACATCCAGTGGCTCCCAAGAATGATGCACATGCACATCAAAAGATATGGCCAGCCAGTCCAGTGGGCCTTGATGTGCATTCTGAGGTAAACTGGGATCTGGACAGACATCGACAGTAGTTGCTCAACTGGGAGCCAGGTTTTAGACATGGCTCATCCGAGATAGATTGGGCAGGGGCTATTTGTGCTTATAAAACATTTAATAGAGAAAATTAAACAGAGGCATCCTCTTGTAGGCCCCTTTAACATCAAAATCAACTGGAGGAATTCTCCCCTGTCCCATGGTACAGACTTACCCTACCAATTGTTGTTGGAGTACTTGTAGTCTGCTGTGCAAACATTACTCTGTTCTATGTTTCTACTCCAAACCACCTTGAACTGACAGAGTCCCTTTCCAGTTCTCTCTTACACTCAGCAGTGTCCCATACCCCCCACTCTGTCATTGGCTTCCCCAGATGTCTTTTCTGTTTTGCATTCTTCAAAAATATCTCAGAAAAGAGACCCTGGAAGATATTTTTGCCCTAAGCCATGCAATCAAGACCCTTCCCAAGAAGAAGTGTGTTTCCTTCCCTTCCATTAGATATTTCAGAATCCATTCAGAGGTTTAATTGACTGAACAAAACCAGAAAATGGGACAGAAAGAATGGACGGGAAAGAGATGATGGGCCAAGTCTCAACGGAAATGTTTTCCTTCTGTGAGAAGAGTGCCCATGTCGGAACACACAGAGATGTCAGAATACAAAATCCACATGGGTTTTTGAGGGTGGAGGCCAGAATCTGTGCAGAATCCAGTAGTATTTCCTGTTCTTGCTCATGTGTCTTTCCTCAAAGTGCCACTGTGTTTGTGTTTGTAGTCTCTCTCTGCCCAGAAATCCCATGTGGAAGACCCAGGGTTAAATCATTCCAGAATCAGGCCAGAAGTAGCCGGAGTCAGATTTGGAGACAGTAAAGATGGCTACAAAGAAAAGAACAATTCTTTCTTCCAGAAACCTCCTCCTCATTACAATGGCCATATAACACATTTTGACAGCCCCCCCCCTCTCCCAGTAACATCAAGAACACCATTTACCTTTCTGGAGGCTTCTCCAGTTTCCGCAGCTTAACATACAAGCAGCATTGAAAAGGGGATTCGGAGGCAGCCCTCAGTTCCCCACATCTTCCAGCTAGGAAAGGATGGAAAGGAGCAAACTCATTCTAGCCCCCCACGTAGTCTTTTTCTCCTCCTCCTCCGAACTCTCAGCTCCTCTCTGGTTATTAAATGCTGTCCAGCCACTCAGCAGCTGTTTTGTGGGAAATGGACATTTCATAATCCACAATGCAATCACAGCACAGCTGCTCTGGGAGATTAGGGAAGGAACGATTGGTGTTGCAGGCCAGGCCAGGATTAGGCATAAGAGGTGACCTCTGGTCACTGGGGGACCACAGTCCTGGGGAAAGCACAGAGGAGAACGCTTGAGGCATTTAGGCCCAAAGGGGACTGAATTGGCAAGTGGTTCAGAATCAGGATGAGGTGATGGGTCTCAATCCAGGTGCAACCGATCCAAGGGAGAACACACATGACGGTTACACCTGGTTTGACTGCCTGTCTCTCTAGGCAGGCAATTCAAGGGGCTGGTAGAGCTAAACTAGTTTTTCATATTACTGTTTCCTTCTGATCAAAGCTGAGGCCCATTTGCCATGAAAATGCACTCCTCTGCATGCTCTTGAATGCATTCTGGGAGACAGTTCTGAATTAAAAACTTCTTGAAAGTGCTTTGTTTTAATCCAAAATAACTAATGTGAAGAGAGGGAAGAGTTTCTAAATGAGTGGCCAGAGAGCAGAGAATTGCACTAATTGCCAGCCTGGAATTTATGTTATGTTAGATTACACGGGATCAAAGAGTCCTTAAAGTAGACATCATCCATTACATAACAGCCTACCCAGAGCAGGGAGAGTAATTTGATTGGCTCAGGAGGGTGGATTAATCTACTGTTCTCTTGGAGAATCAGAGCATTTTATCGGATTCCCTGAAATTCTGCCACCCCCAAATTTATTTTTTCATAAAATGAATGGGGGCTCAGAAACCCTGATCTGCTATTTAACACTCCCCCCCCCCAAATAAACAAACACCAGATTTGTAATAATAACTAAAGTTAAATTAAATGCCTGATGGATTTTAAAAAATACAGAGCATAATCCAGCCAAATTAAACACTGTTAAATCCCATTAATTTCAATGAGAGACATTTAAGCACATTTAACTCTCTTATTAAAATCTGCGCAAGTTAACTCCAGCTGGCTCATGCCCCTAGTTTCTCAAACAGTGCTGAGCACCCATGTTGGGAGATTAATCATAAGCATGTGCTTATAAATCCAGTTTCTAGAATCATTTGGTTACATAAAAGATAGATCCTTTGGGTACAGAAAACGTGAACTCGCAGGCTATTGCGCAGGGAGGGCTGCCAGCCTTTGAGTCGGCTCCTGCAGCTTTGTCTGCAAGTGACTGCCGGCAAGATGCTTCACTGCATGCCAACCAACACCTGACCTGCTGGTTTCTGCACATCAGCCCTCTGCTGAAGGCCCAGGAATGTGTCAGGCCAGATTCCATGAGGAACATGAACTGATAAAAAGCAGCAACTCGAGTTCCCTTAAACACCCAGTGACAACTTTGGGGACTCTCGTCTGTCCCTGCCATATCACTGTCAACAGCCTTGTGGTCAACTGTGCTGAAATTCAGAGGTAGTATTTGCTCTATTTTTCAGTCCAACTTTCTTTGGGGGGGGGAGCAGAAGGTACCTGTTGCATTCTACCTGTGACACCTCCCCAGTAGTAAAGAAGATGCCCCAGAGGAAGGACTCTGATATCAGGTAGGGTCGCTAGTTCTGGGTTGGGAAATACAAGGAAATTTGGAGGATGGAGCCTGAGGCGGGCATGGAGAGGGAAGGCAGTCTAATGGGGTATAATGCTAGAGCATCCACCTTCCAAAGGTGCCATTTTCCCCAGATGGACTGACCTCTGTTGTCTGGCAATCAGTTATAACCACAGGAGATCTCCAGCCACCATCTGGAGGATGGCAACCTTAGCTATCAAGCCAGAAGGCTATTCATACCACACCAGAAACAAATCCATATTTTCAGTGCAGTAATTATGAAGATGCACTGAAACAAACTTACACAGGCTGTTATTGAGAATGGTAAATACACAGTGCATTTGGATGTGAAGTATCTCAGATCCTCATCACCCCCAATTGAATTGTTGTGTCTTAACCCAGGGATGGCTGTGACCTCCTATGGTCACCTTCATCCTTGGGAATGTACCTGTGAAGGGCATTGGTAGCCATAATCCTGACTCCACATGGACTGGTTATTCCATTTAGCATCATGCCCTGCCTTATCCCAATGTTTCCTTCTGACTATACCATTGATTATTTCTTCCTTGCAGAAAAAAGTGGAACACTAGTCATCTTCAGATGTAAGGGCCACATGCAGACCAAAGTTTTTGCAGGGGATGACTGAATTGCATGCTACTGTACCAATGCTTATGGATAAAGGTAACCAACTCTGGGCTGGAAAACTCCTGGAGCTTTGGCAAAGGAGCCTGGGGAGGTGGGGTTTACAGGGGGAAGGGATCTCAGTGTGGTTTAACGTCATAAAGTCCAGTCTCCAAAGTAGCCATATTCTCCAGGGGAGATAATCACTGTTGTCTGGAGAGCAGTTGAAATTCCAGATTTCCGGTCCCCATCTGGAGGTCGGCAAACTTACTTATGGACATCCGCAGAGCAGGAAACTCAGCTGCACATTTGGCATATTTGATGTGCACCTTGAACATTAGTTGCTTATGCTTCCTCACCACTGACTCCAACCTACAGTACTGTTTGCCCCTGCATGTTTACACCAAAGTAAAACCTACAGAGATCAGCGAGACTTACTTTTTAGTAAATGATAAGGTCCAGTGATTCAGCTGTGAATCACAAGGCTTGAAAGGCTCATAGCTAGAACAAAATGTGTGTGTTGCAAGCGTAAGGTCAACAGCAGTAATTTATCCCATCAGTAGATGGCGACCTTTCCCTACAATACCATGGGGGTGAATGCTCCTGTTGTAATAAATAAATATATCTCCCAACTCACCCCCCCCCCCTTTAGCTCATTATTCTGAGCCCAGCATTTATGGAAAGGCAGTTTACAAACATCATAAATGAGTATATTAAATGTTTTTAGAATTCTCTTACTTTGTGAATGCATTTTGTCTCTCCCCACCCACCCTTCACTCCCTGGTACCTACATATAAATTTCAAAAAGCAAGCATACTTGTTACACCATCTGATCCAGAACTGCTCGAGCCCTTTAGAATGTGGTCAAGTAACAGTCTTCATTTTCTTTGCAGAGAGACAGCTAAAATCCACCATGGCCCTGTCTTGCTTTTCCCATTCCATCGGAGTTTACTTTCAGTTGCCTTGTACAGCCTTTGGGCCTTTACCCTTCCCAAGGTAATCCCTTGCCGTATGAAGATGTGATTGCAAATGTGAAGAAAAGACACTGTTTATCCCTTCATATCGCTAGAAATATTCACAAGGGATTTAGCTTAATATCTGTCTTTTCATAGAGAAGAAAATGAGGTGACTGGAATACTATCCAGACAATATCAAGGAAAGATATTTGAGACTTTTAAAGGTTGTTCTTAAACTAGGTCCGACATACCCTCTGCAGCATGGGTACATAGGGATGCCATAGGGATGCTGGGAACTGATGCCTCTTCTCCTAGAATGTGCCTGTGTTGACAGAAGCCTGCTGTGCAAAAAGAATCAGCTGGTCCCATGAAAATCTTGAGAGCTTCTAGGGGGTGGTGAAAGGCCAGCTAAGCACATTGTCCGGGCGTGCCAGAGTGATCAGATGTGTAGAATTATCAGTTAACCCTAGAAGTCAAACTGACCTACAGTGAACTCCTCGGAACAGATTTCTGCCCTAATCCCATTGACTTCAGTGGTCTTAGAAGGATGTAATTCTGTTTAGGATTGCCTGGTTAAATGCTCATACTTAACCAGTGAATCCTAATGAGGCTGCAGTTCTTCATAATTCTGCTTGCAGAGCTTGCAGGGCCCTGATGCTGATTCTTCAGTGGCCCTAAAGGGAGGAGAAAACCAGCACTTCCTGAAAACGGGAGCAAAGAGGCACATCAACAGACAGCTCCAAACAATGCGCATATCTCATACCTAGGCCACATTTGCTCAGCTCACCGGATGCAACATTACCATCAAACGATTGCTTCTTTTCATGCCTGGACCTTCCAGGAAGCTTGTGCTGTTACTCACTGACTTAGAAATGGAAGGACAACTTCCTTGGCAAAGATGATACTCAAAACTGATGGCAGGCCACAAAAGACAACTGAACAGAATTACATCTACCCTGAAACTCTTATTTCTCTCAAAGGTGCTACTGTTCTAAAGAGAGAATAGTTCTCTTTCTGAGCCAGCCAGGTGTAGTGGTTAAGAGCGCCATCTTCTAATCTGACGAGCCAAGTTTGATTCCCCACTCCTCCTCCACATGCAGCCAGCTGGGTGACCTTGGGTTCACCACAGCACTGATAAAGCTGTTCTGACTGAGCAGTAATACCTGGGCTCTCTCAGCCTCATCCACCTCACAGGGTGTCTGTTGTGGGGAGAGGAAAGGGAAGGCAACTTTAAGCCGCTTTGAGCCTCCTTCGGGGAAAGAAATGTAGCACATAACAACCTACTTCTTCTTCTGTCTATGCAACACTGGGGAGCCAGTCTGATATTCAGATTATGGCCTTGCAACTTCAACATCAGCACTATGTATAAGTGTATGATTGAAAGTGAAGAATGGGAACAGTCAGCCATTTCTCCCTGTTACAAAATTTGACTAGGGAGGACTGACCAGATGCCTCAAATTCTCCAAACGTGTCACTTCTTTCATGAGTTAATTCTTTCCAAAGTTCATTCATCCTGTATTATGTCACAGATGCAGCAGGATTTGCACTGTTGCAAAATGTGACGCCTCTCAATTTAGAAGCAGTTCAAAAATAAACTCTTACTGGGCTGGTTGTACCTCTTCTGGGATATTAATGGCATTATAAACATTCTACCAAGGCACAGAGCTGTCATCTTTGTTACTGATTAAAATATCAATCATTGTATCTGCATACCGAAACCTGCAAACATCCTCAAACTAAGCTTTGCTATCAGAAATGAGTTTAAATGATAATTATTTTTCCTAGCTAAATATGGCTAGTGGGAGCTAAATCATCAACATTTTGTATCAAACACCTGCCTATTTTGACAAGTTTTCTCTTTTTCATTTGGGAATAGGTCATGCTGAGCCCAATACTTGACACAGTATTCTTCATGAGCAAAAAAGGTCTGTCAAAACAGATCTCAAAGCACTGAAATGGACTTCACCATTTTGTTTCTTCTTGTGATTTAAGCTCCAAATTGTGTATGGTGACTACCATTTATATTTGTATACTTAAAATAATTCAAGGGGAGAGACACGTGTGCTAGTCTATGGGGATTTTGCCTGCATTGCACTTCTCTTTTTT
The DNA here is from genome assembly GCF_049243985.1 of Paroedura picta. NCBI lineage: Eukaryota > Metazoa > Chordata > Lepidosauria > Squamata > Gekkonidae > Paroedura > Paroedura picta. The sequence goes on from NC_135373.1 coordinate 96,530,688, forward strand.
AATAACAACAAAGAATAGCTGCTAAGCCTACTATCATTTTTTTGAAAATTGATAATTGGTAAAATGTAGCCACTTCATTCAGTCATGCTTCCTCTACAACAACAGGAAGGGGAGCATTCTCAAGGGAGCTCTCTTCCTCCAGAGGCTTATCAGAGGGTTTGCCTGAGCAGATTTTAGTAGGCTTTCTTTTTTGACACATTTTCTGTTCGGGATTAAGTGAACGAGCAATAAATTGAGAAATAAACATAAGAAGAAGAGCTGTTTTTTGTACCTCACTTTTCACTACCTGAAGGAGTCCCACTCCCAAAGAGCTTACAAACACCATTCTCTTCTTCTCCTCACGCCAGATGTGCTGTGAGGTTGGTGAGGCCACGAGAGCTCTCTAAGAGAGCTCCTATACAAGAACAGCTCTAAAAGAATCATGACTAGCCCAAGGTCACCCAGCTGGCTGCATGTGGAGGAATGGAGAATCAAACCCAGTTTTCTAGATTAGAGACCACCACTCTTAACCACTATACCATGCAAATAAACAGCCTCTCCATCAGATGGCTATCCAGACTCTGTTTAAAAATGTCCAAAAATTTCATCGTCCTTGACCATTTGCCAGCATAATTGGGGGAGATGACAGTTGAAGCCTGGGGATGGGAAGATGTAGACTTCAGATATTGTGTCTTGAATTCTATGAAGAAGGTCCCGAAACTGGAATTCTGTCAGGAAAAAAAGCTTTTTTTAAATACCTAATTTATCTAACTGGGACTGCAATCCTAAAAACATGTACCTAGGACATTTTCCCCATTGAATAAAATGAGACCTACTTCAGAGTAGACCTTCTTAGAATTCCTAACAGTGTTAACCTAATTGCTCTGTAAATGTACCATCCACCCTAGGGGAATAGGGTCCCACCCATTCCGCTGTGGATGTCAGCAGCTGCTCATCCAACCCCTGCCCTCCACTCTGGCCTATTTGCTATCAAGACACCTGATTATCAAGGAAAAGGGCAAAGACTATGATGCCTCACAGACCTGGACAATTAAGGGTCAAGAATGAACATGGGTGGAGCAGGGTGAGCAACAATCAGCATTCACTGGCTCAGCTGCAGCTGGGCTTCATGGCCACACTTCATGACTCAGAGTCATATTAAAGATAAGTCATACCAAGTGACTGTATCCATTAACACTGCAGGGGGACGGGACAGGACAGAAAGCCACAGATGGCTGAGGAAACCCTGGAGACCACTGGCCAAGAAGAAGAGTTGGTTCTTACATGCCGCTTTTCTCTACCTGAAGGAGTCTCAAAGCAGCTTACAATCACCTTCTGTTTTCTCTTCCCTTAACAGACACCCTGTGAGGAAGGTGAGGCTGAGAGAGCCCTGATATCACTGCTCGGTCAGAACAGTTTTATCAGTGCTGTGGTGAGCCCAAGGTCACCCAGCTGGCTGCATGTGGGGGAGCGGGGAATCGTGCTAGATTAGAAGTCCATGCTCCTAACCGCTACAACCAGACATGCCAATGAAGGACTAGATGGCAAGTATGCAGTCATGTCCAGTGACTATGCCTTAAAAAGTGGTATATTTTTAATGGTCAAAAATTCTAACACATTTGAATAATTCTATTTTGTATGGTAATTATTTTTGTAATCCAATACCCCTGTAAGATATGATTGTTATCAATCTTACATAGTGAATGGGGCTGAAATGGAGAAACTGGGGCTTGCCTTGGACCCCCCCCCCCCCGTTATGCTGGAAGTCACATCTGAACTAGAGACTTCCTAGCTCACACTCTTAGTTTCCAGTTGCAAGACCCTTTTTGAAAGCATTTTTCAGCCTACCTGGTAAACTCTCTTGAGACAGCTCAAAGGAGGCTTTTATCTTATGGGAGGCCTAAAAGAAATAACATGCTAGAGAGAGATTGCTTTCCCTTCTCTTGGTAGATGTAAACAAAAAGCCATTCCTTGTTCCCTGTGTGTACATGGGTACCTTTGCTTGCATGGCCATTCTACAACATTTTAAGGGACTGATGACGACTGAGAAAATGACAGCATACTGGCTAAACATTGACATTTCTTACAGTGGGGCACTTGCCAGCAGGTTGTCTTCTTGACAAAGAATCACTTTAAGCCACTTTGAAAAATCCCTGACAAGTCATCCAGGCAGTCTTGGTCAAAGCCCTTCATCCCCATTATTATCTCCAAAAGCAGAGAGTGAACTCTGTGGCTGATGAATGGTATATTGGTGACTCAGGAGCCACAGAAGAGATTTATTCCTGCCTTACCAACATTTTGAAATTATGTGAAAAGTTTATAGACAATGGTGATCTAATAAACATATCCTTGGACTTCCGAAAGGCAACTCGCCAATGATTAGAGGTTGAAAGGACAGGTCCTCTTCTGGCCTAAAAATCTAGTAAATGGCAGAAGGCAGAAAGAAGGATCAAATTCTCTCAATAGAGGGAAGTAAGCAGCAAGATACCACAAGCATGGCTATTGGACCAGGGCTATTTAATTTGTTTCATCTGGAACTGAAGGTGAACAGTTTTGTGACTACGTTTATTCAGGACAGTGAAAACCAAGGCTGACCATGAGGAGCTCCAAGAGGATCTCTCTACATTGGGTGAGTAAGCAACAACGTGGCTAATGAAGGTCAATGTGGGTAGGCACATGGCAACACACACAACATCAACAATTCTAAGTTTAAGTACATGCTAAGACTATATGCTGATAGCCTGTTGAGGCTTATAGGGAGAAAGGCCTTAGGGTCATAGTGGATAGCTCAAGGAGACCATTCACCTAGTCTGCTGCAGTAGTGGAAAAGGCAAACTTTATGCCGGGGTTAATTAGAAAAGGGACAGGAACTAAGACTGACAATATGATAATGCCCCTAAACAGATCAGTAGTGCAACTTTGTTTGCAGTACCTTGGGCAGTTCTGGTATCTCAAAAAGGATATTGCAGTGCTAAGTACAGAAGAGGGAAAGTATGGTGCACCTTTTGAAGAAAGGCTGAACTAAACTAAACTAAGGGTGGGCTCTGAGGAAGGGTATGAAGCAGAATATTTTAGGCATAGACTACAGAGAAGGAACTCCATTTGCACTGGTAGTCTTCTACTTTTCCACAGCTCTTTTATCCCCAAAACTTGTGAAATGTGTATTCTAGTGTACCTAAAGACATGAGCATATACATTGTGCACATCAGAGTTCTTTCACTTCTGGCTCCCTCTGCTGAGTCTCTAGAAAAATTCAACTAAATCTGGGAGCACCCATCCTCTTTAACAGGCATGAGGGAAGTGTACCGTTTCTGTTCCATCTCTCCACTCTGAGGGACACTAGCGTGGTATAGTGGCTAGGAGCACTGACTTTAATCTGGACTGCTGCTATTCTAGCATCTGGAGGGTTGCCAGCCTCCAGGTGGGACCTGGGGACCCCCCTGAATTACTGCTCAGCTGCAGGCTACAGAGATCAGAACCCCTGGAGTAAATGGCTGCTTTGAAGGGTAGATTCTGTGTACCCCACTGAGGTCCCTGTCCTACCCAGCCTCCACCTCATAACCTCCAGGAGGTTTTCAACGTAGTGCTGGCACCCCTACGGCCCCCTATTTCCTACTGGTGGCCACTGGGGACCCAACAACCCTAGCACTGGCATCAGGCATTAGATATCTGGAAGTCTAGACACATAGTAATTATATGGCTGTGAGGGACAAGTGCTCTGTATATGGTCAGTGGTGGCTTTAGGGAGCAAGTCTTGGGGAAATCTGTCACAAGTAAAGCCTAAGTGAAAATATTTCTCAAATAATATAGAAGGATATTAAGGGAGGGACTTCTAAGGGGGTGAAATGCGAGAGTATTGTTACAGAAAAAGGCCGAGAGAGGGAGTTGGACTGGCTCTTCTAGTAAATGGGCTGCTGTTTTGATCATATGCATGGTGAATATGAATGCTCAGCCCTTAATTTATCACACTGTGCCATTGGGTGGGGTAGGGTTGCTATAGCAATGATTTGTATTATGTAATTCCTCCTCCTTCACTTGCTATGGGCTTCTGGGAGTGCCTGCTTGCAAGAGAACTGCGGAGCTGGTATTCATATCAGTGTACAGGGCCTCTCTCTCTCTCTCTCTCTCTCTCTCTCTCTGTGTGTGTGTTTCTCTGTGTGTGTGTTTCTCTCTGACATGCACACACAATTGGCACCATTTTGCCCCAACTATACAGCAAACAACCTTTCCCAGACTTGTTCAGGTATTGCAAAATAAGCACATTGTGCCAACTTCACAGAGATGATCATGCTGCAAATTTAACATTTTCTGTCTGATGCATCCAACGTGAGGGTAGGATTGTAACTGATTGCCAAATATCTTATAAAATGATTGGTTTGACTGCTTTCCTCTGAGCTGTGCCTTAACCGTTTCTGGGCAGACTTTAGTTACATCCCTCTCCTCCTTCCTTGCCCTGGGCTGCCTCCCTGGCTTTTCCCTCCACACACCCAGCCAGCCTGAGTTTTAATGTCTGCCAGGATGAGGGGGACAAGGCATCTCTTAATGACAGTGCCAGTGTCCTTTGACTTTGGCTTCATGAATTTCTGTTTTTACCACAAAAGTATGGGCTCTCAGCCAGAGTAGTAATCTCTTGCTTCCTAAATTCTTTGAACCATGATGGTCCAGAGGCAGCATTATGCTCTTTCTCCCCTCATCCCTCTGATGATAGTTCCTTTATTCAGTGCTGAAGGAGTGGGGTTTTGCAAATGAAAATGAAGGTGTCACAGGGGGATAATTTGGTAGGACTTCCAACTGGCCAGACAAAAGTGGACTTGTTCTGCTCTTGTGCCTAACTCATTACAAATTAATGTCCGCAGAGCCAGTTGCAATCATTAGCACAAGGACAGAACTTAGTAAATATTGGCAAACGTAACCTGGAACAGTTAATTTCTGCTGCTGCCCATTCATAGTTGTTGATGGTGCTTTACCAAGCTGATTATCTAGTGCTTTAAAATCATATTATTTAGCTTTCTAACCATCTCTGTCAACTTAGCCGGTACTGCCCTAACAAAGGGTTACCCTAAATATTAGGATACAGCAATATATTTTCTCAGATAATGAATAATTTCATATAATAAAGTACACTAGTACAGGGGTCCCCAACCCCCAGTCTGCGGCCCGGTACTGGGCCGCAAAGGCCATCATACCGGGCCACCAGCGGCCGTGCCTGCCCCCCCCTGCAGCGAGAGGGGGGCGAAGAGGCTGGCATGGCAGCCGGCGACGCTAATGTGCACGCTCGGAACTGCCGCGCATTGGCGTTTGCGCCCCCTGGTGGCCAAAACGTGCATGCGCGGCAACTCTGCGCATGCATGTTAGCGCCACCTAGTGGCCAAAACGTGCATGCGCAGCAATTGGGCATGCACGTTTATGAGCAATTGCGGCAGCCGGGCCACTGGCTCTCCCCCACCCCCGGAGGCGGTCCCCGACCAGATGAAGGTTGGGGACCGCTGCACTAGTACACTTTAAAATCAACTCTACGTTCTTAGAATTCAGTATTCTGGACACAGTTATTTCTTCACTGATCCTTTGTAAATAAAGCCATCTATCAAATGAATTTTACAAAAATCTGAATTTAAAAAAATTCAAACAAGCATATTGCAAAACCTGATCCTGTTCAGGTTAATTTAAGGTGAAAACCTGAGCTGCTAAATCAAAGACGTTTTGCAGCTAGTGATGTTACTAAACCTTAGTTGCTAGCTGAAAGTACCCCTGTTAGCAGGATGATTGCTGGGACGTCAATGTGCCTGACAGCTGCTTGGAATACATTAGCAGCTGCAACTGTCCATGTTCTTCCTTGGTAAATCTGCATGTCAGTTTGCCATTGTCCCATTTGCAGAGGCCACAAGAAACCTTGCAATGCTAGTCTTAAAGCTCAACAATTATTTGCCTCAGGCATTCATTCTTTTATTTATTTGCAACCGCCAGGTACTGCTTTTCTGTGGAAGGAAGCCCTCTTATTTCTCCCTCTAATTTGGGGGGAGGGATTGCTTAATTTTGTTTTTATTTGATGTATTTTTATATTTGCTTTTTTTTTTTTTTTTTGCTAGGGCTCAGGATAGATATAAAATGGTACAGTCAGACAGCATAAATCAACCAATGAACAATGCAATAGTTGCTTAGAGAGCAACTGGAAGAACAAACAAAAGGTTAGGTGTAGCATAAACAATATAGAAAGTGGATTGCAAGATGTAAGAAATTTCAGTAAAGGAAGATGATATCTACAAGAATCACTGCAGTGAACTAAATCCTATTCCATTCTTGGGCTGTACCATCCCACTAAAGCTCTAATTGCTTTTTAAAAAGTGGTTCCTCTGAACATTTCCATTTTGGGCCTTTGCTGGAATAGCAGGTATGTAGGAACTTCCCTGAGCTCCTCAGGCAGGCTGTCCACAATAAGGGAGTCACCAAAGAACATGTACATGAATGGGCAGATACTTGTCCTACCCATTTTCTGGATGCACCTTCAAAAGTCTTTGGTCAGATGAGCAGTCCAGTTATGGCAGAACATGGCAGGAGAGGTGGTCCTGAGACTTTATGGCCATTAAGGATTTTGTGGCTGATTAGTACCTCGAAGTGAACTCAGTAACCAATGTCATGTCCACTTAATGGGTGTGTCATACATTTTTCCAGTTAGTACCCGACCGTAGCCAGGCTATGTTACATTCGTCACCAGCTGGAGCTTCAGGGCAGGCCCATGTAGAGTCTAGCCTCAAGGTAAGTATAGCACAAGTCAAGTTAAGGGAGGACCCTGTCTTCTGGGCTAATAGAAGCTGATAGAATGCATATTCTGTAGTTGCATTAACTTGGGGTTCCAATAACAGTGCTGGCTGTGGTATAAGTTCTAAGGCCCAGGTTCTTACTTGAGTCTGTGGGTGTCAGTTGGCCCCATTCAGTGTTTGGGGGGGGGGGGGAGAGCACGCTACCCCTTGTTGCAGGTTACATAAAAGATAAAACCCCACATAAAATTGTCTTGTCAGGAGCTTCAGCTTGTTCACCCTTAACCATTTAAACACCATAGTCAGGTACCAGTTTGGGACCTCTGCAGCAACATTAGTTGACCGGATAAAAAAATCTAGATCTTGGTGTTATTAGCATATTGATGACAGCAAACCCATGACAGATATCCTGTAGGTTTTACATAGTCATGAGATAAGATTGAGCCCTGAGGGAAGATGTCTTTTGCTTCCACCTCCTACTTTCTTATGATCAAGACCTACTCATAGCCCTGTGAACATCTATGTACGAGCCATAGCCTCTGGTTTCTTTCAGAATACCAATGGAACCTATGGGAGCCAACACATGTTCAAATGTGCGCATGCAGGCTGTGTGTACACGGCCTGCCTTCTCCAATACAAACCTACCCATCCACTCCAATAATCCTCAGAGGCCTTGCTTCAGGTGCCCGTGCCATCTGAGGCTAGGTGGATGGCAGCTTGAGAAAGGGCCTTCTTGGCTGTAGTGCCCAGTCTTTCCCATTCCTTCCCTCCTCCTATCTCCCTCTTTTGCTGTCATCTAGAAGCAGTTGAAGACTGTTTTGCATCCCCCCAGTAACTATGATCAGCCCTCCTCCCCAGTTTTGGTGTTGCATGTGTTTATATGTTTTAGTTGAATTATTTTACATATATATATATATATATATATACACACACACACACACACACTTCGGAAGCATTATTTGCATGGAAATGTTTTAAACTGGGTGGTACAGAAAAGTTTTAAAATAAATAAATGTAGACATGCTCCTGGTTTTATGTATTCATTTTTACCATAGTGAATTCCTGAATATGGCTGATCTAGACCATTGGAAATGTGTTAAATGTGTTGAGAGCAAGCTTGGTGTAGTGGTTAAGAGTGGTGACTTCTAAACCAGAGAACTGGGTTTCATTCCACACTCTTCTGCATGCAGCCTGCTGGGTGACCTTGGGGTAGTCACAGCTCTCTTGGAGCTCTCTCAGCCTCACCCACCTCACAGGGTAACTGTTGTGAGGAGAGGAAGGGTAGATGATTGTAAACTGCTTTGAGACTCCTTTGGGTCACAAAAAGCAGACAGCATGTAATAATTAATTGGCTTTCTGAATTCCTTCTTGAAGTGCCATGAATTGACAGCTGCTTTGTCTAAACTGGTGGAGTGGAGTTACTTGGTTGTAAGATGAGGCCACTACAAGGTCAGCGAAGTTGTGTTGGCCTCTTCCCACACTGGGAAGGAAGAAAGAACGAAAAGCTATTTTAATGAGTCAGGAATGGGTGTTTCCTGAGTTGGAAGAAGACCAGGTCTGAGCCACAAAACCAAAGTCCTGCCCAACTGGAGTCATTCAGTAAAAAGTTCCGAAAGAGAGGAGGAGGATTATCTGGGGAAAACAAGATGTGTACATCTTTGTGTCTTCCTCCTAATGTGTGACTGTTTCAAAAAGATAGTCATTCATCTATACCTTCTGTTCCAAATGTTGTCACTCCTTGAATAGTATTACTGTCTTTATTGTAGTAGGTCTCTTGACAGTATCTTTAGAACTGCCTCAAAAGTCAACATTCAGTAGGAATGTTGCCAATATGTTGATACAATATTTAGGGGTTCTTGCACAGGTACCAGTTTTGACCTGTTCCTGTTTGTTGGTTGTGAACAGGAACCTGATTTTTGGATGATCAATTTTACTGTCTGCTGACCGATTTGGGTCCCCAGGTTGACTACCCCTGCAAGGAGGGGATTGCTTAAATAGACGCTTCAGTAGTCACAAATCATATCCTTCATGGCCACTGGGAGATGATCAATAAATGTTGTGTTGGAATAAATGTAGTCCTTTGTGATGCTAATGGCTGCCAATCGGTTTCAATCAGCAGCCTCTTTGTGCATGAGCAGCGCTGCAAACCCTGTTTTGCCAGGCATTTGCAACTGTTCAACACTAACCAAGAATACTGGGAGGCTGGCTCTTGCCTGAACACTGTTGTTTAAATGTCACACATATTAATGGCAAAATTTGCAGCATTCCTCAACAGTGTGAGGTTTGAGAGGAGCTAATCACAAAAACCTTTGCAAATATTTCCTGCACGCTTGCAAACAGGTCTCTATAAATACCTGGATTAGGACTTTGCTTTTATCTGCAAGAAAATCAAAACTATCAAAACTCTGAAAGGGATTACTCTGATTTGTACCAGGAGACAAATTCTATGGGAAAAAATGTCATGCACCTGAAACTTCAGCCCTGGATGCAGGATAACCAAGGGAAGGGTAGCTACTGGCTAAACCACTCTCAGATTCCCTGCTCACATTAATGAGATGACTTTAGGGAGGACTATCTCAAATGTAAGGGCCATTCCGCACAAGGACCAATGTTGCCAAATGTTCACAGAATGCAGAAATGCTATATTAAATAGTGGAATTTCATCATTCCGCATACCTTTATTTTTAGTGGAATATAGAAGCCCCAGTAGCGTTTCATTCATTCCCCACAGGTTTCCAGTTTTGCTGGAACAAAGGAAGTGATTTTTTTCTGTGCTTCTTCCTGCCCATGGCAGTCAATCAAACGGAACAGCTAATGGGCTGTTGTGTTCATGCTCCCGAAAAGCCCCTTTCCCTTTAAAAACTGTTTTTTTTAAACCAAACACACCTGTTGCAATGAATATGCGTTCAGTCATTGCATTGGAAAGACCTTTTTGCTGGCGTAGGAGCTGGCGATTAATTGTTTACACGCTCCTCAAGTAGAACCCCCCCACACACAAGTGCGGGCAGTGCCGAACAGGGGGATGTGTTGTGCTTGGGAACTTGCGGAGCTTTGTTTTACTTTAAATCACTTCTGTGGAGGGACTTTAGCCAGAGAAGCCTTGCTTGTTCATTGCTTTCGCAGGTCTAAGGGGGAAAAAATGGAAGTTCAGGGCAAGAGCCGGGGAGGGACTTTCTTTCTACCGCTACATTGAGAACGCACATGTCTTTCGCTGGTTTGTTGCAGCTTGTGCGTAGAAGTGTAGCGGGTTTTTTAGGGGGAATCCACTTTTCCCAATTTCCCGTAAAGCACTACAATGAAGTGCTTTTTGCGGGAGTGTTGCAGGAGTGTTGCAGATTGTGTGCGACGTCATGCAGAACTTTGAATTTGTAGCATTTACCAAAGGTAAGACTTCTGTTATATTTAAGTCATGTGGAATGGCCCTAAGTTTTTGGAAAGGACTGCCCTGCATTCATGGCCATATAAACAAATTTCTGGCCATCCAAGGGAAACACCTGCTTCGGCCCAGGTGTGGTTTGAAACTGTTTGCCTTGTGTAAAAGAGACATGAAGGGGAATGCTGAGAATGAGGAGGGGCTGGGAAGAGACAAAACAAGGGAAGAAAAGGATGTGTGCTACATCCTGGAAAACGGCAGAGCAGAGATGGGGATGAGGAATCCAATTGTAGCTTGTAAGTTGGCCAAGTATGTGTGGACGGCAACCTTAGAGATAATAGAAAAGGAAATACGGATGTGTGCAGAAATTGTTAGCCAGCACGTCTCTGAGAAGATACTTCCTCACCTATCACTGTTCTACAGTCAACACAATCCCTTCTGCCCACCCACTTACAATCCGGACATTCATGGTTGTCCAGAAGCTGAAGCAATGTGCAAAGGTGGAGCAAAGCTTGTGGTCCAATCGGGAAATCCACTACGCTGCTTCCCTTACAATGATATTAATGAATTCTGGCCAACAAGCTGTCCTGCCTGGAAAGAAGAGCTACAGAGTTGTCCACGGACGTTTTCCTGTTCTGTTGATGAACCTGGTGCTTGAGTTCAGGAGAAGTGAAATGGTAAAGAAAAATAGGGTGTGGGGACTGTGAACAGACATGCAGAAATGTGAGGAGCAGGAGGGTGTGGCTGGCACACAGAGACACACAGAAGTGCAACATTGTGCAGTTACCATGTTGAAAGAAACTGGACTGGCTGGCTGAGGCATGGCAGAAATCTACAAACAGGATTCCTTTGGTTCTGCTCCCTGGGGTGTTGAGTAAGACAAAAGAGATAGCCAAGGTGTCATATGAATATTACAGTTGTGACAGGGAATAAAGACATTGCCAAAGCACAGCATAGCTTGACATGTCGAGAAGCAATATAAATATAATAGCCAGGAAAGGCACATACCGTACAATTGGCCTCTTTCCAGGAGGTTGGGTTTGAGTTAAGCAACTATTTGAAATATTTTTCCCTTCCTTTCTTAATCAAAGCCAAACCGGAGCTTCTAACTGTGAAAGGGGACCCTACTCAAATAAGATGTTAATTACGAGAGTACCATCTCAACTTCCTCCAAGAACCTGGAATTGAAATTGCAAGAAAAACCATTTAAATAAAATATTTAGTTTCCAGAACTTTCTTCCACTGGTCAAGTAAAATTTGTTTCACTCAACTGTGGAATATTGTTGTTTGTTTGTAATGTGATAAATGCCTTTTGAACTTAGGCAAAACCAGATGGCATGCATTGCCAGGGCATAGACTGTAACTTTCAAGTTCACATATAAACCTGATTTATTTGAAGCAGAGAATAAAGGGTAGCCAGAGTCCTGTGCTTCAAGGTCAAAAAGTGACTTGATCACCTACCCATTTTCTTGAAGGGCATTAAGGAATTCAGGACATGAAGGCTGGGATTGTAGGCAGTGGTTATATAAAAATACTGTGATGTCCTGAAATGTACACAGGTTGTCCAAGGAATGAAGTACGGAATGATAATTTGAAGCCTCTTGTGAGGGAGCAGTCAGACTTGAAGAATTGTTCCCTGACCTGGGCAGAGTCTGCACTTACTTTCCTTATTCCATTGTCATTCCTGTTGAATTTAGATCGCTTTAAACTTGGATCTTCCTCTTCCCCCCCTCCCCATTGAAACAGGAAAGTCTTCTGCACGTGGTTAGGGAGGCTCAGAAGGGGGGGGGAGCCAAGCCTTTCTTTCTTTTCTTGAAGGTAAGGGAGAGGAGCCAGGCAGAGAGCCTCTTTCTTTTCTTAGAGGGAGGGGGGAGAAGATCGAAAAAGGCAGAGGAGGGAGGAAAAATCCAGGACCGAGAGAAGTTGAGAGAAATTAGGGGCTTCTCCTTTAAGGCAAGCTTGTCACATGACCAGGTGTGGCCTATCAGAGGTTCTCTACCACGGAGCTTGGATTCCCAATCCAGATTTTAAAATATATTGAGCATTAAAAGCACTCCAAGATATCGCACAATAAAGATAGGGTCACTCCGGATCAATCCTTCTTGCTGCAGAAGGAAAATTTAAATCACCCAAAATCCAAACGAAAATCGCATTCTGTGTAGAGGGCAGGGACTGAATCGATCTGGGGTTGGAATAAAAGCTCCGTGCAGTTTACACCCAGGATAGCCCAAACAAACCCAATCCCCTCAGACTCAGCAGCTAATCAGGACCAAGCATTTGGATGGAATTTCCGCAAGGAACACGAGTGATCGTGATGTGGAGACAGGCCATGGCAAACCATCTCTGAACATTCCTCGCCTGGCTGCCAGACAGTCCTTGGATCTCCTGGCTACATGAAACACACCTTATGAGACAGGCAAATGAAGAATTGTTGGAATACCCCTCAGGAAGCTGAGCAATAAAAAAAGAGTCATGGTGGCTAGATGGCTGTTGGGGCCAAACTAGACATTGTAATGAGAGATCAGGGAATAAATTTCCCACCATTTAAAAAATGGAAATAGTTCCTGAGAGGGGATATAGATTGAAATCACACAATGACTGAAGTTTAATCCACATCCCATTTTCCCATCCTCGAGCAATTCTTTGGTGATCCAATTGTACCAGAGTGGAAAATAATGGATCCACTTTGAATCTCCTTACACCTGCTATTGTCACACCTGGTTTGGTCTTCAGAGAGCAACAGGTAAAGAAGACAGAAAGCCGGGGAAAAGAAAGGCCAAGGAACTATGTTTAAGGGCATTAAAGAAGGAATGGCTTCAGAAGGTACACATAAAGGCTGGTGCATGGAGGGGAAAGTGAGCAAATACTTGTTTTGCTACTCCTTACTAGGAATGTGCATGTGGAAAGGAAGCCCTCAAAACCCCAGAAGCACACCTTGCTTGTGATGCATTGGAGGATGTGTCTGGCTTACATGCCCCCCCCCACCCTTCATCATCATTCCTCCAATCATCATTCTCCCTGGCCAGTCCCATCTCTACCTACACCATCTTCCTGGCACAGGATTTGCTGGCTCTTCAAAGGAGAACCTCCTTGGCCTGAAAGACTCTTCCTGCTTTCTGTCCTGAGTAAAGGGGTTACGTTCCTTGAGAAAGTCATCCCAGCAGGTAGAGGGGGCTACAGGGTGGGAGACTGGTTCCTCTTGGAAATCCATGTAAACATCACCCAGGTCCCATCACAACACTGAGGACAAGACTGGACATAAATATGTTAAAGTATCAGAACAAAATCAGTAATGAACATTCTCAAACTTTTTTGAATAAGCAATTTCTGTGCACAGCTCCCCTTGTGATCTCTGTGAGTTCTCTGTGCAAGACCCGCTGGGAGCATGGAGATTCCCTCGATGCTATCTGAGGCCAGTTTAGCAGGATGCAGAATGCTGCGTGAGCCCCTGCTCCAAAAAAGACTGCTTTATACAATGAGCCTCTTCAGACATGGCCCAACCCGCCTTGAGCTGGGAGCAGGGCCAGCAAGCTGAGCTTTCCAAGCACTGATTATTCCCACATTTTAGATGTCTGCACAATGCGAGCAAAAGCTGTAAATGACAACAACAAAAAATGTGTGGGAGAAAAGAGAGATGTCCTGGACATAGGCACTTAACTGTACTGAATGTGGCATTTTATCTGATTCAGCTATCTTCTCCCCCCCCCCCCAAAAAAACGAGGCCTTTTAAAATCACAAGATTGACTAGTGTTCATTTGTTAACACAAATATAAGAAAGCGGTCAAAGCTAGCTTTCTTTTCAAGCATCACCACCCCAGATGTGGAAATTATTTTAAAGAAGGTCAAAAACACATCATCCTTTTCAAGGCTCTGTAAAAAGGAGGGAAACCCTCGACTTCCCCCTAAGAGATCCGCATATGTTGTGCTCCTTGGCCTTGTCAAGGTTTAGGGCAGCTTCAGGCATGGCTACCCAGTTGCAGCAGAGAACAAAAAGTGGTGCCTGTTTGTGCTTAGGAAGAGACTTGCACCACATGCACTTCCAGCTCATACACAGCAGCACCACTGAGATATACACACCCTTGGTTTACAGACCACAGGGGAAGTGGATAAAGAAATTGAATGTGTGCACATGCGCAAGGGTGCTTCTGCCACCATTGCTGAGTGACATTTTAAGGCACTCCTTGTCCACCACTTGTCAAGTGACAATGACAACAAAAACACCCATCCTGTCAGTTTACTTGTGTGTAGGTAACTATTTATTTGTTTGTTTGTTTGTTTGTTTGGAAATTTCTTCATGGTACAGAACAAGGCACATTGTCATTGGGAACATATAACATTTCAAATGGTGGAATTTGTAACAATAAAATATTTAACACTAAACACTTAGAATTAGAATTAAACAGAGTATCGTGTCCAGATCACGGGAGGTGATGGTATCGCTTTTCTCTGCTCTGGTTTGGCCTCACTTGGAGTACTGTGTTCAGTTTTTGGCACCCCAGTAGAAGAGGGATGTAGACAAACTGGAACATGTCCAGAGGAGGGCAACAAAGATGGTGAGGGGTTTGGAGACCAAGATGTATGAAGAAAGGTTGGGGGAGCTTGGTCTGTTTAGCCTGGAGAGGAGATGACTGAGAGGGGATTTGATAACCATTTTCAAGTATTTAAAAGGCTGCTATATAGAGGCTTGCCCCAGAGGGATGGACCAGAACCAATGGGATGAAATTAATTCAAAAGAAATTTCGTCTAAACATCCAGAAGAAGTTCCTGACAGTTAGAGCGTTTTCTCAGTGGAACAGGCTTCCTCGGGAGGTGGTGGGTTCTCCATCTTGGAAATTTTTTTTGGCTGGTTAGCCATCTGACAGAGAGGCTGATACTGTGAAGGCTTAAGGGGGTGGCAGGTTACAGTGGATGAGCAATAGAATTGTGAGTGTCCTGCACAGTGCCGGGTGTTGGACTAGATGTACCTTCCAACTCTATTATTCTATGAATCCATGATTCTATGGTTTGTTGGGCTGTTTCTTCTTTCTCCTCTGTTCCCACTCCCCAACCCTACCCCCTCACCACTCTCTTTCCCTCATCCTGCCCCTCTCACCATCTGGCAGTCTGGAAGTCCTTGTTCTGGAGGTCAATGAGTGGGTGGGGTGGTGGGCTGCAGAGTCCTGTCTCATGGTGGTTCTCTCGCCTAGACTGGTAATCTGGGTCTGAAGCTTGCCTGTCTTCCAAGGTGGCTGCTCTGTTTTCCTGCTGGATTCCTTGCGGTGTCTGTGAAAGCTCCTCCCTGGCCTTGAGAATCCAGTTGGTAATCAGATGGAGGGCTCAGGGGACTCGGGCAGATGCCTTTCCTGGGGTCTTTTTGGAGCTGCTCCAATTGTGGTTCTGTGGCAGGCACCCTGGCTTGTGGTGTGTCTTTGCACATGGCTGGGCCTCATCGCAGTCCAGTTTGTTCTTGGCTGGCTTTGTCCAGCCTCATGAGGATTGGGTAGTCACTTGGATCACCACTTTTTTGTTTGTTTGTTTATTTGTTTATTTTGGGGGGGTCATGCTGTCTGGCTGCAACTCTCTCTGCTATGGCTGACTGTGCTAGGCAGGAGCCAGCTGGGGTCTCTGGTGGTGTCTATGCTGAGTCAGATCCCAGTTTTGGTGGGATGTCAAGCTGTGGTCTGCAAGTGTGCTTTGGATTCCACCCCCTGGTATTCTCCTTTTTTCTTCCCTCCTACCTTTCTGTGCTGGGCTCTTCTCCATCTTTCTCTGTGTTTGTGTTCTTAGTTTCTGGTGAAGTTGGCATTGCTGTTTGGGTTTTAAATTAGTTGAATTGGCTTGTCTGGTTTCTTGTTTCATATTTTGCTGAACTAGACTGAATTGGATGTTTTTTGGGGGAATTGTTTAGTGGTTTTTGATGTTCTTGCATGGGAGAAGTTGGCTTGTCTGACTGCTCCAGCCGCCATCTTGGATCAAGGTCATTCTGCCATGATAAAGGCAGTAAAGCACACTGCAGACATTTCACAAAAACACTTAGTGACAGTAACGGGACCTGTGCCTTATTTATGGGATCAGGCTTTGGCTTCATACGGTGTATGGTACCCTTGGGAGAAATTGTAACACACTCTTTCCTTTCAGGAAGTGGCTCAAATTCCTTGTTGCTGGGGAATGACTTCAATTTGTATCTAGAGAAAATGATTTCATTCCTGTTCTGATTCTAGCCAGCTATTTGGTCAGCATTTGGAAATGAAAGCTTGAGCTTCACTTCAGGAAATCCTTTTTGTCTCTTCCTTCATGGATTCCCATGCCTCTCTGAAAGGGCGTGGGCTGCCAGACTTCTGAGAGGAGGATGGATCTTCTGAAAGGACTGGCCTGGGCTGGAAGGGCCTCTCTGAGTGCTTCTTTTAAAAGGAGTTCAGGGCACTCCAAGGTGAATTAGTCGTCTTGAGGGATGCCTGATCATTTGCTCCAGTCATGATGACTGTGTTTCCCAAAGAATACCTTTTTGTTTCTAATACAGTATTTTTTAAAAAAGCTACTGTAAGACCTCACAAACGGAGGTTCAAATTATCATTTTAGAAACAAGGCAATTAAATTTAAATGGCTCTGCAGGTGTGTGATATGATGATATTTCTGTCCTGAAGAGGTACACATGGACCCTTCGGCACTGGCAGGGGCAGCAAGCAGGACAGGAATGGGTGAGGGAGGAGTGTGTAGCTGCCCATCCCCTCTTTGTCTTCTGCTGTTCCAGACCCCATTCCTCCCCCTTGTTCTGCCAAGCCCATGCACAAGCAGAGACCGAATGGTGGCAATTTCTGAAGGCCCAGATTCCCCCCCCTCTCTTTTTTTTCTTACTGAACCCTGCTGCAGTATTACACCACAAGGAAAGGGAGGAGTCTTTTAAAAGGCTAAGGAAGAAGGATAGTGCCCACAACATTTTGAAAGCAAAGCTTACTTCTGCTCTCCTTTTCCATAGCAGAATAGCTAGATTAGAGACCAACAAGATTTCATTGGAACTGATGGTGTGAACTTTGATTCTCAAAATCTCACATCTCTCCCCCTCCCCCCCTTTTGTTTCTAAGGAGCTTCTGGATTTTAATCTACCTGTTCTACTGCAGACTAATATGTCTACCCTTGGGAGCTATTTTCCATAGTGACTGACTACAGGTGGAGGGGCCACATGGATGGTGTGTTTGCAGCCATCTGAAATTTCCTGTTTGAGCCTGAGGAAAATTAAGTTTTAATTTTTTTTTCCAGGGCAAATGGGCAAATGAGGATTCAGATTAGTCAACCCAGATTGGGACAAAGGTTGAAATAGTAGCGAATCAATATCCCACTCTGTAAACCTTAAATTTATCCCTAAGTTTGAACTATATCAACCTTCAGAATTATAATGTGAAGTTGCAGACTTAGTTGCCTATGAGATAAAAGAAGGACTTGCATATAATCTACAAGAATCTTCCATTTAGCTACCATAAAGGAAGTTTTTCCCCCACCCATTCTTCTCCAAAAGTTTCTTCTCTCCAAATAAATGATGTCTCACCTTTTCCTCCAAATCAAATCCTTCCTCACTATCATGATTCTAGTAGTGTGGGTTACTTATAAGCTTCTGGAAGATGTCAGCTAATATTTGGAAAATAACTCCTTTGTCTTACCCAGACCAGCCGTCTAGACATTAATATATTTTTCTCCTAGAAAAATTGGTTTCACAACTTCTAGTCCTACATAGAGAAGTAGTCTGAAGCTAACTTCTGAACCTAAAGATAGCGCAAATGCAAATTTTCTTCCCAAAATAGTGAATTTATATGAAGAGTCTACTTGTGGTTTAAGGAGGGACTTTCACTAATACACAGTTGTACCTTTTACTACCTAGACATTTTTGCACTTCTCTTGCATTGGATAAATTATTTATTTTACTTTATTTGGCTTACTTACAGCCCGATTTTCCACTAAGAATTATGTAATAATAATTTATAGGACATCCAACGAACAATGCAGCATGAGTAGGTATGCGAAATAGAACAGCAATGTGTCCAAGAATGAGAACAGCAAAATGCCTAATGCAAGGTGTCATGTGAACAATGCAGGATTACAAGGAATAAAGCAAGGCAGTAGAATCCAGATGGTCCCTACAATAATAGAGGATCCCAATAATAATCATCACCGAGGACTACAGACATTTTCTCCAATGAAGGTGTCCTTCTGGACTATTCTATCTGAATATGATATTTTGTACCTTGTACAATAAATGCTGTACTACCTATAAATGACACCACCGTGGGAGAATTGCTGCTGGCAGAGGCATACTGAGGCCATTGTAACAATGCCTCATGAGGCTAAAGGCACCACTCTGGCAAAGTTTGCAGGAAACAGGAATGAATATGGCTGAACATGCGCCAGAATTTCTGGGTAGTTTGGTTGCTCTGGACAGGCAATTTTCCTATGTTATAGTTGGGAGATTACTGTCATCAGTTCATTGAGATGTCTCTAAGCAGTTCCTTCCCAAGCTTCATCAGTAAAGGGAACTCTATTGTTAAAAAGGATTAGAGTTAGTTTATGCCAGGGATTCCCAACCAGGGATCCATAGACCCCCATGGGTACATGGGAGTTCTGGAGGGGGTCCACAGCATTTCCTCTCCTGCCTTAATGGAATCAGCCACAAGCTAGGGAACCAGACACTTTAAACTTCATCCTGTCTCTCCCCCCTTAGTCCTCTTTGAACTTGCCTGTTAACGTGAGTGGTGATGTCACTTCCAGTGACATATCACTTCCGGGGGCATGGCAGGGAGGCATGGCCATCTGACAACATGTGCAGGGCTCCTTGAAGCCTGAAAAATTATTTCAGGAGCTCCTCCATGGTTGAAAAGGGCTGGTTTATGTGCACAGGGCACCAAACGGGTAACTGTGAGACTCTCCCATGTGAGAATTCAAGCAGAAGCAGCAGCCTTTTGCACACCAGTAACTACGGTTCATTGTTTTTATTATTTGGAATACCCTTTTGGTTAATTTCTGTGCAGTTCGTTCTTCAGGAATTCATATACAGATAACTAGAAAGGGGGAAATGCATTTTTGTCTCAGAATTGCCTAGCTCTCTTGCCTTGTCAACTTGGGATGTGGATTAGAACTTTAGACTGACTGTAACTGGTATTTAATCTTTTGACTGTATTTACTTTTTATCTGGGCAGACATTACCTGGTCTTACTTGCTGAGTAGCCCCAATGTTTTCAGGATCTCCCATTCTTCTTGTTTGATTTCCAAATATTATGGAAATCATTGCATATGCACAGTTTGCCAAAACTTTAGTTCCCTCCCAGTCCTTTCCAGCTTATTCCCCTCTCTGTTACCAATGTGTAGAAGTATTCGTGAGCATTGTGAAACACAGCACATGGCAATATCTCCTGGCCCTGCCCTGAGCAAAGAAGGGCCCATGAATTCACTTATCCCTCACTACTGAGTGGGAAACAATTAGGCAGGTCCATTTTTTGGTACAATACAGGTACAAACCATGTTCCACCTCCACAATGGGCTTGCCCCTCCATAGAGAAGCAAGTTAATAACTGTTGATAACTGGGTTAAAGACCAGCCTTGCATGTAAGACCTTTCACTCGCTGTAACAATCTCCAAGAGAGCTTTAATGAGTATCTGTGACAAATGATGTGTTTATCAGATTTCATGGATTCATTTGTCAAAATAAAACAAGCATAGTACTTAGATCTGATTTGCAAAATGTTGCTTGCTTCTGCCATAATCCTCGGCAGTTCTGAATGTCTTCTGGATGCCACGTGATGAAGTGAGCAATTATTTCAATGGCTCTCTGCTCTCCTGCCTTGAACCAACCTATTCATCTGAAGAGCTTCCGTGGTCCCACATGTCTCTCTCCACACACTGATAATTTGTTCTCATCTTGTGTCTTGTTCAAGTTCAGGGCTTGCTGGATAATGCAGCATTACTTATGGAATAATTATGCCACAAGTAAGTTTCCCTTCCTCCTGCCTGTTCCAGACACATGTCTTTTCTGATTCCATAGTACCCACCAAAAAAGGAGGGGGTTCAGGGACCACTGGGAAGTTTGGTTTCCAATTCTGATTGCAGGCCTACTTTCCACTGTATTCAGCACCAATTTAAATGGACACAAATGTGGCAGAAATTATGACAGGCCAGGGGTGTGTGTGTGGCGTCTGCAACCCCACTTCTCTGAAGCTTCCAGAAGTTCCTTCATCATACTGCATTTTTATGAAGATGTGTCTTAAACATACATTAACAGACAATAGTAATGGGGGAAACCTCTCTGGATCAATAGCTGGAAATTATTGTGGTTTTCGGTAAAGTTAGATTCTAATGATTGTTCTTTCATTTGTTACTTCTGAATCGGACAGCTACAAGGACTTGAATAGTTTCCGAGTTTGAATCCTTTCTTTGTGCATAGAGTACACACAGGCAGCATGCAAGCTTCCTGCAAACAGGCTGAAATTACTGCAGAGGGGGAAAGAGGGAGGGCAGTGAACAGCTAGGTTATTAAAACCAAGTTCAGACAAGTTGTCTGGAGGAGAGAAGATTTTGTAGCAACTCCAGTTTGCTGTTTGTTTCAACCATGCAGTTAATATTCTATTATGACCAAGCCTGAGGCCGGTTGCCCCTTTAAGACCAACACAGTTTTATTCTAGATGTAAGCTTTCCTTCTTCAGGTACAGTAAAATGGGAATTACCAGTCTGCACACATAGGTAGAGGGCGAACAATACATTAGCATGCACCATAAGGAAGACATTTAACAAATTCAAGAACTTCTCAGTGGCTCCCAGCGGACAGCAGCTGTCAACCTTGGTAAGGTTGTGAAAAAAACACCTCTAGCTATGGCCCATTAATGGCCATTGCAGAAACATCCGTGATCCACTACTAATGATCAAGAGTTGGTAGCTGCCCCACTCCCCTGGCTCTAGGGCATGAGCCCCATGCTCAGTAGCAGACACAGGCATGCTGGGCCACAGACTGTGCAGAAGCCACCCAGATCCACAAACCCCAGAGAAAGCACTGGCTGGAGAAAGCACTGCAGAGTCTGCTGACTGTAGCTGTCCACTTGGAACTGCCCGGAGCTGGACTCCAGGACTACTAACAGCCACGGAGCATGGCCCATTAAAGCACCTTGCCTTCGAACATGCTGGTCTATGTCTCTGGTTCTTCTCCTGAACCAGTGGCTTCCAGAAAACATAGTTGCAATTACTGGCATTGTTTAAATCAGCAAAGGAGTGCAGCATCAGGCTCCTTAAAGAGTAAAATAGTTGTTTCTCTTCATGAATAAAACAATGCATAGAGAAGCCTAACTGTCAGTCCTTTTGTTCTGCGTTCGTTCTTCTGTTCTGGAGGCAAGCAGGTAGGAAGAGTGCTCGAGGAGCAGGAAGGCTACAAAACCCCAATCAGGTCATCACTCCAATTTACTATGCTAAATACACATTCCCTTTGATGCCTCCTACAGGACGCTCTTCATATTCTGCAGACATCCCAACAACAAAGAAAAATCTAATGAAGTGAATCCTCATCCTTGTACCTCAGGATACTAAACCCTCCGCCTTTGACTTCTGGGCCCAGGACTCCATCTGCTGAGGCGTTTAACAAACATGCTTGATAGGGCTGTAGTGCAGTACCACTTCTCCAGTAACATGAGGGGGCATGATGTTGCTCTGGAATAAAAGAAAGGACAGAGAAGGGTGGGGTAGAAGTTACGACAGCTCTGTATGACAGCTTAGCACAAGATTCCAATGGCCAGGATTTATGAATCAGTGCACCAAACCAATAGCCTTCTGTGGAAAAGACAGTGAGAATAATCAATGCCAGAAGGTGGAATCTGAGGTGGGCCTATTGGCCTGACCCCACTGGGAGATGTTGGTCAGGTTTTCTGACAAGGTCCGGTGTGTATTCCTGCTGTATGCTGCCAAAACGCAAGGTGTATGTCTCAGAGAGCTGCTCACATAAGGACTTCTGTTATAACCTAATTGACATGTGCCCTTCTGGGGAAAGGTAGGACCCTCCATTAGGGTCACCAGCCCCCAGGTGAGGCCTGGATTTCTCCCAGAATTACAACTGATCTACACACTACAGAGATCAGCTCTCCTGGAGGAATTGGCAGCTTCCGTGGGTGGATTCTATGACATCACACCCTCACTGATCTCCCTCCATTCCTCAAACTCCCCCTAGGAGCCATTCCTAAATCTCCAAGAATTTCCCAGCCCAGAGTTAGTGGCCCTATGCGTTGATCATAAGGCTTGTGGCCAACATCATCTCAGGGCTACGTTCTCCCATATGAACCTACTCTTCCAAACCAGTCAACTTTGGAAGCCCTGCTTTGGGTGCCACTTCCATCGGTTGGTAACCAGATGGCAACCTGAGAAAGGGCCTTCTACTTCCCCAAGGAGATTTGTTCCCCCCCTTTCTTCTAGTCAAGTGGAAGAACAGGTTTTGCTTTGTTTGATACACCTAGTATCAATTATTGGCCTTCCTCCTTGGTTTTGGGCTGTGCTTTTATTGAATGATTTTGTGTATACTCTATTTTAAATGTTGTTTTAATGTTGAAATGTTTAATATCTGCTGCCTTGATGATCCTATTTGAGTGGGAAAGCAGCAAAGAAATTTTGTAATGGGAATGGGAGCTATTCATCTTGATTGATCATTGTCCTGGAAAAGTTCAGGAGATTTTAGTTGGACAGTTCCTGATTCAAATCTTGACTCAACCATAAACTCCTTGGCTGGTTTTAGGCAAGGAACTCCAAAAGCCTCAGCCTTTCTCTGAAATACTGGCCTGTTTCGCAGGGTTTCTGTGTTGTAGGGAATATTGAGATAATTTAAAACTATAAACTACAAACAAAAATATCATAAAAATGTAAACCCACATTTACAGCCACCCGTGAAAAGTTGCACATACAATTCCCAAGAATAACAATGGTTATACATGCTGTGACTAATGAACAAACATGTTTCAACACAGAGGGGCTTCTTGAGTTGTCAAGTAAATAACACATGCACACACACAATCTCTTTTTATTAGTGGCAGCCAGAAGGTTCAGAAACGTAACCCTTTGGTAGGAAAGCTGAGTTTGTCACTATGCTTCTGCTTATTTCTCCTCCTTGCCCTGCATGATCAGGAATGCCTCAGCTAGGGACCATAGGGAAGCACCCCTAGGGATAGCAGACTAGAGAATCGTGTACATAAACAAAGGCCAAGCACGTTTTCCTCTCACTTTGTCCAGCAGCCAGACAACAGTGGGGAAACACCTGTTAGCTATTCCAGATTGAGAATGGTGGGATGGGGCGGAGGCCTTCTCTCCTATTTTGCGTGATTGCATCAGAATGGCTATCAGAATGAGCCTTGAGGGTTCAAAGGGCTGAGGGAAAGGTATTCCTGGGAGAGGGCAGCCTCTCTCCTGTTTTTCCAATTGCAGGATGATCAGAAACTGTGTTGAAATGGAGTAGCAAGAAGAGAGGCTTTTTGCCCTTTCTGGGTGCAGATCCACATGAACTTCCCAAGCCCCCTGCTGGCATTCATCTCATGCAGTGGAAATCACTGAGCAGAGAGGCCTTCCTTACTCACATTGAAAGCCCAGTGTGTTCACTGGGCTTCTTTCAGGACAGAAATTGGGAAGCCAATGTGTATTAGTGCAGATCTTTGGTTTATCTGGGATCTGGCATGGCATGCAGACTCAAGAGGTCATTCACAGTGTGGCGCATGTGCAACCAAACCAAAGACATTGCCTAGGTAATGTAGAGTACCTAAGGACACTGTATCTGTTTTGGCTGTAGAAGTTTTCTCATTCCTGGAGTGAAAAGGCAAAATGACACCATCCAACATAGCCCAGAGCTATTTTTTTTAAAAATTCACTTAGGTCTCTACGTAAGAGACAGAAACCGACACAGACGCTATGATCTGCTGCTCAGAGTGACTACTTCCCATTGCTTCAGGGTAAGGCCAGCCCAGGTTTGTACCCTGATATTCCACAGGAATCCCTTCCACTTCACTAGCCCTACCCTGCCTTGAAAACCACAATCCAACTGTATCCTGGGACAATTCATCCCATCTGGTTTGTAAGCACAGAACTACCCTGTGCATGTGGGCTGATCAAAAGGAGTACTGCAGGATCTGATCAGGCCTTGGATTTTATGAGCCTCCTCTTAAGCAGAAGAAGGCCCCTTGACTGTTTGTTCAGTGCGATGGTTACCTGGCAGGGAGATCCAAAGCAGTTACTGTTGCTGAAACAGGGCCTTCTGTTGTGAAAGCACAGGTATTTGCTTCAGCCCCTCCCTTGCTTCTCTCTACACACCCTGGTGACCCCAGAGTGGGTGAGGAACGCCAGAGCAGATTAATAGCTGCAGGGGCAATTATGCGTGTAAACCACAGCGGAGGAAACAGGCTTTTCTTTCTCCATGTGTGAGCTAAAGGCTGCAAGGGAGTGCATTTTTGAAACTCAAGTGGCCTATTCTGCTTCAGCTTCTCAAATCTGAGGGAAAAGAGGTATGGACTATACAGCAGTAGACAGGGGAAGGCCTGTCACAAGTGATGTGCATGCTGGGTATCCTGTATTGTGAGGGATAGTGGGACTTTTGGAGGGGGACAGGATAAGCTGTGCCAGACTATTTGATGTGCTTCAGTGAAAAGGAAGAAGGCTGAAAAGGAGAAGGATAATTCCAGTCAGTCCCAATAATATGCTGCCATTCGTTACCATGTATTTGGAGAGAATCTGAGAACTCATTTATGAATGGCCACCAGACTGCTCCCCTAATTCTTAATGGTTGTTCCATCCAGAGATCATAAATGTTCACAAAAGGCAAAACATCCCAGCTCCACACAGGCATGTGACTGCCTCATGCATCAAAAGATGTATTCAGCCAGTGAAATGATGCTCTGAGGAGCAACACAATGCAGAGGATGAGTACCTACAATCATATCGGTTGTGAGCTATGAGGCTGCTTCAACATGCACACAAAGGTGTTATAAAATTTGTCAGGGAGAAGGCTCTTAACTGTGATTGCAGCAGGCAGTTTCCTGCTTTGGGTTTTCTGGAAGGAAGTTTCTTTCTTTCTTTCTTTCTTTCTTTCTTTCTTTCTTTCTTTCTTTCTTTCTTTCTTTCTTTCTTTCTTTCTTTCTTTCTTTCTTTCTTTCTTTCTTTCTTTCTTTCTTATATTTTTACCTTACCATTAAAACAACAAGTGTTGTAGCAGTCTAAAGAAAAGATAAATTCTGGCCTCAGCCTATAGAGATCACTGTATCTGGATCATGGCAGCCATTCTGTTGGGAGCAGCATGACTCTAAACTCACCTCCAGATGGAATTAGAAGAAGAGTTGAGTTTTATACCCTGATTTTCTCTACCCGAAGGAGTCTTAAAGCGGCTTTCCTTCGCCTTCCCTTCCCTCTCCCCACAACAGACACCCTGTGAGGGAGGTGAGGCTGAGAGAGCCCTGATATTCCTGCTCGATCACAACAGCACTACCAGGAATGTGACAAGTGCAAGGTCACCCAGCTGGCTGCAGGTGGAGGATCAGAGAATAAAACCCAACTCACCAGCTGCTCCTAAGTACTATGCCATGCTGGCCCCCTACTCAGAAAACCTGAAATATGGACCAACCCTTAGGTTTAGTTGTGACATTAATGGTTTCGCCCACTTGCAATACCACTGACTGTTTCTGGCAATGGTCAGGTATGTTAGGTGAGCTCTGCTACATTTGCTTCTTTGTTTCTCTGATGCCCCCAAATTTACAAATAATGTTAGCATCTATAACAACATGGAGAGTAGAGAGAGAAAGGACACCTCCACAGTGTCTCCCTGGCTGCTTCTGCAGCACAAGCTGCCACATCAAATAAAGTCTTCATCATCATCATCACCACCACCAACAATAGCAACAACAACAATAATATTTTTTTTCTTGTAGACCACCCTTTCCTGGTAGGTTCAGGGCAGGTAACAACAAAACAAACACGCATGAAACTGCCCCCTCTCCTTCTGCTAGCATGGAGCCTTCACTCTGCCTTCATGTCAGCAGTCAGAGAACAGAACAGGGTTAACAGGGTCACTGCTAACCCTGTTTTTCCACCCCACGAATCTTAGGAAGTCTGAAGTAAACGAATGTACCAGCAAGAATAAGACTCTTCCAGACACTTACCTCTGGGAGGCAATACTTCATTGGACTATATGAAATTGGATGTAAAAGGTTACGTCATGTAACAGCTATAATTTTGTCTCCAAAGTCAATGCAATGACACCCTTTACTCCATCCTGAAAAGAGAATTAAAAGGCTAAAGATTTATGTGATCTGAAGAGAAACCAAGAGCAGCCAAGATGATTCCCTATTATGAAAGTCTGAGGAGTCTGGGACTTCTTAATTTAGAAAAGAGATCTTTCAGTTTAGAAAAGAGACTTCTAAGGCGGGACATGATAGAGGTTTACAAAATTATACATGGGGTAGTGAGAGTTAAAAGGGAACTTCTCCATCCCCCAAATACTAGAACTTGTGGGTTTCCAATGAAGCTGAGTAAGGGGAAGTAGGTTCAGGATGGACAAAAGGAAATGCTATTTTATATAGTGATTAAAATGTGGAGTTCACTGCCAGAGAATGTAGAGATGGACACAGGAATAAACAGCCTTAAAAGGGAATTAGTTTCATGGGAGGATAAGTCTATCAATGGCTATTAGCCATGGTGGCCGAGGGAAACGCCACATTCAGAGGCACTAAACCTCTGAATCCCAGAGCCAGGAGGCAACATCAGGGAAGGCTTCAGCCTCTATGCCCTGTTGCTGGCCATCCAGAGGAATTGGTAGGCCATTGACCATTTATGCACTGGGAACTTCACTGCCCGAGCTCCCGTGCAGGAACACAAATCGGGGGCGGATGAGGTGCACCAGGCCAAATGCTCCCCCATGTGGATGCAGGAAGAGGTGGGGCAACCTGCCACGACTAAAACTCTACCCTACAGCCCGGCATGAAACATCCAGTGCATAAACGGTCATTGTGTGAAACAGGATTCTGATCTACTTGGAGTATTGCTCTGATCCAACAGTGCTCTTTTTATCTTCATCCTGGGTAGGCATGCCATTGCAAAGGTCTGTGTGTGCTCCATAGCAAAGTTTCTTCGTCCTAGGATTTTAAATGGGCTGCTGGATTTCACACACCCATCCTGGGATGAGGGGTCATTTTGATGGACAGCTGTCATTCAGTGCTTGAGGGAGGAATGACCAAACCACTGAGATCACCTTTGGAGAAGAAAGTGGTTGGACATGTTCACATAGTCTCAGAAAGAGAACAATGTTTTCCATTACACAGATGACTGGATAAAAATGCTGCCAGAATGGGATCTGCATGCCTGGGGGTCTTGTTCAGTGATGAAAAAGGCCTACGACTTAGCAAGAAATGGCAAGGAGTGTCAGAGGCATGTCACTGCATATGACTGTGTTTCAGAATGGGAAATCCGTAGTTCCACTTTTAGAAAACAGAAAGGAAGTTATTCTTCATTGAATTAAAACCGCATTTCTATCTTTACTCTTCATACAAGCTGATATATAATGAGAGTTCTCTGCAGGAGTTTCCAAATGAGCAGCGATCAGCAGTGTAATTTCAAGTAGGCTGAAAAGGCAATAACAAAAAGGCATCTGCAGAAGTACAGCCGTGGATTCAGCTGCCCTGGCTCCCTTTCCTGTTCAAACGAGACCCAAGACAGGATTGACATGGCTGGAAATGGGCCATTAATTGGAAGAAGTTGTGAGATGAGCCACTAAGGGAGCTCTGCCCTTTCCAGGTGTTGGCAGAGTTTAAATATGCAAGAGAGCTTAAAGCACCAGTCTGCATAAAACAATAAAATAGTTTTATTATGATGAGAAACAAACTTTGTATATAAAGAGGAGAGGAAGAGAGTCCTGTCTAACTATTTTGTTGTCTTCAATCAGTTTGTTCTCAGGGATGCCAGCCTCCAGGTGAGACATGGGGATTCCCTGGAATTACCACTCATCTCTAGACTAGAGAGGTCAGTTCCCCTGGAGAGAATGGATGCTTTGGAAGGTGGACTGTATGACAACCCTGCTGAGGTCCCTGTTCTCCCAGTCTCCATCCCCAAATTTCCAAGAGTTCCCCCATCTGGATATGAAAGCCTTATTTGTTCTGGAGGTAAGCAGGGAGGAAATGTGCTCAAAGGAGCAGGAAGTCTCCAACTGAGCCAATCAGGACACAATATGAGCCTATTAGAAAAACATCGTATGCTAACTACATATCTCCTCTGACGACCACCGTAGGATATTCTTCTCACGCTGCTGACTCATGTACAGTTCAGAATTTGCTGGCTCTGATACCATGCAGGCATTTTTCTCCTCTTCATCATCATAATTAATAGGTGGGGTGTGGTTGTTTTCCAGGATATCCTTGATTTGAAGGGATTGTTGCCTGTTCCAAATATCACTGTTGTCACAGCCATAATAAATATCTTTGCAATAGCCAGTGATCAGAATACGCTACAGAAAAGAAACCCTTCATCCTAAGCATTCTTTATTCGTTTAATTGTGACACGTCGTTCCCTAAGTAGGGCAGAGAGAGGTTTTGCTTCATTGAAGCAGGAGAATTGCACTGACCAAGATTTAAGCTTGTTGGGATTGTTGTACGAAGGGAATTAAGAATAGGATTTTAACCATCCGAAAAGTGTATGTTGGTGATAGCAGACTTTAAAGTCAGAGCCAAACCTAGGAAACAAGCAAAACCAAAACCATTTTTTCCCCTGAAGTTTTCAGCTTGGAAGGAAAGAACACTAGTTCAATATGCCAATAATGGAAGAGTTCATTTTTAGTTTGTGAACATTTTCATGGTTTGTCAAGCTGAGCTTTGTTTTTTGAGGGTAAGGCTTACATACATTTTTTTTGTTTTTCGCTTTGGGACATCTCAGTGCAAATTGACCTTTTCCTTTGGAAAATTTGATTCAAGTCACCATTTCTAACCAGAGGCCTACAAGTGCAGCACCTCTTAGGGAAGGCAGTGCCAGCTCCAGAGCTGGGAAATGAGCAAGACACGAGAGCCAACAATTACTTCCCAGATCATAACCTGCTGGTTTTGTTTCCTGCTGCAACTTGTCTAGCAACACTTTAATAAATCCGCATTGTGCACAATATGAAAGAGCCACTCCTATTCTTTCAAGTTGCTGGCTGTTTAGTGATCTCAGGGCTTATAGTTCACATTCAGTTATGGCCCATGGCTTGTACAGAGGGCAAAGAGAAGGGAAAACATTACCTTTCCCTGTTCTCCTTTGTGAAAAGTGCAGAGAAAGCAGCCAGGCATTCAACAAATGTGTTTCCAGTGTACAGAAATCTAAACATAAACAAAACAAAACTCCAGTGATCAGGTTCAAGCCTGAAGAGGTGAACTACAGTCAAGATTTCAGGAACTTTTCCAGATGCAGGCCTTAGACCCACCGCTTGTATTGTTGTGCCATTTGGTTACGCAGTTTTAATAAACGGTAAGAAAATGTAGGGTGAGCAGCACCTTTTGGATTACATGTTTTGTACAAAAAGTAAATGGGAAGGGAATGAGGTTTGCCAGGTTCCTTCTGGCAAACAGCCGTGCATGGGGGTGGAGGGGGGTGGCGGCAGACGGAAGGCCCAGGAGCAGGAGGAAGGCCCAGGCGATGTTGCTTGTGACCTAGCTAGAGAAGTGACACCATCATGTTGTGATGTCAGGGGGATGCTCTTGTATTTGGATACAAATTATGGTAAAATAGCTCCTGCCATAGGGTTTCCCCCCCAAATACCAGAGTTTTGTTCTGCCATCGCCAATGTGATGATGTCACCTCCAGGGCATACCAGATGTGATGTCATGTTGCCGGCAACACAGCCTGGGCCATCATGGTGTAGCAGTTAAGAATGGTGGCTTTTAATCTGGCAAGCCGTGTTTGATTCCCCGCTCCCCCAAATGCAACCAGCTGGATGACCTTGGGCTTGCCACAGCACTGATTGAGCTGTTCTGCCCGAGCAGTGATATCAGGGCCTCTCAGCCTCACCTCCCTCACAGGGTGTCTGTTGCGGGGAGAGGAAAGGAAAGGAAGGGTGAATGTAAACCACTTTGAGACTCCTTCTGGTAGAGAAATGCGGAGTATAAAATCCACCTCTTTTTAAAATCTGTCTCCAGATAAGTCACTTTACCAGCTGACTGGCAGCAGAGGATGGGGCTGGGTGGCAGGAGACCCCTGCCTCCACTAGGGTTGTGGAGGGCGGGAGTCTGCCAACTCTAAAGGGAATATGAGCAAGCTAAACTCTAGCCTCACTTTGCATCAGACATTTTAATTCTCTTTAGCTATTTGTAGACAGGCACAAGGGTATGAGGCAAGCGCAACCAGCAAGAGGTAGAAAATCCTCCTTCGTTGGTCACCAACCCCAAGGCCCATCACTCCACTTCATTTTCCTTCCCCCAATTTCCAGTTATGAGTAGACCTTCACTCATTGCTGTTACTTGCACTCATTTGGCTGATACACAGTGCAAGCCTAGGAACACTTTCCCGGAAGTATAGAATCATAGACTCATAGAATAGTAGAGTTGGAAGGAGCCATGAGGCCATCCAGTCCAGCCCTACTCAATGAAGCCCCACTGAAGAGAATGGAGTAGGATTTTAAGTAGAACCTGGGATTCCCAGCCCTTGCTAGTGCCCTGGTGGAAAAACATTGGGAGTGGGGATAAGATATTAAGCATCATACGTATGCCCCCCGCAGGGCTCTTCACTCTGCGGGTATGAATTTACTGGTGATCCCAGCCCCCTGGGACATACGCCTGGCCTACACCAGGGTCAACCTGGTGGAATGAGATCCTGGAAGAGTTACGGGCCCTGCAGGATTTGTCACTTTCCGCAGGGCCTGCAAGATGGAGCTCTTCCGCCAGGCATATGGTTGAGGCCAGGGTGGCTTACTGTTGCTGTCATCTGTGGATCTCTAGCTGAAACCAACTAAGTCCTTTGCTCTCAGATAGAGAGTAATAGACCTTTGCTGAATGGGGGGGGGGGGAGTAGGTTATATATTTATTATCTGCCATCATAATATTGTGTTTTAATTACATCTTAATGGGTTTTTACGGGATTTTATTGTACTTATGAATTTTTGTAAACTGCCACGTGACATTTGAGAGCGGTGGTATATAAATATATAAATAAATAAATAAAATAAAAATACCCCTGCATATTATCTCTTCCTGTGCAAAGCTGGAAGTGCCCTAGGATGTACAAAGAACATGGTTGGGGGGGGAGGGGTGAATCCTAGCGGGTAGACCCAAAGATTGCGTGTCACTTACAGTTCTGTGTGGAAGTGATGTCATGTGTGGGTGTGAGGCCAAATTCGTCCTATCCACCCCCCCATCTTCCTGTTCTGCCATGGCAGGGATCAAGGGGCCAGGGCAGGGAATCTCCTGCTGTAGTGGGAGATCTGCTCCCCCCACCCCTTGGTTTGGGCATGGCAATATACTTCACAAAATAAGGTCTGCCACTGAAAAATATTTGCATTCAGGTCTTCATAATGTCTACAGCTTTAGGATAGATGATCATTTTAAAATCAGGAAGTCTAATCATGGGGTAAAAAATCCCTCTACTTTTTGTGGCTACTTTTGAAATTTTTTATTACATACATATTATTATTACATATTATTATGCACTTCAGGCACTGAAACTATGATACAATCCCGCTAAAAAATAACAGTCCTTTTCCTATGGCTGTGCTGCACCACCTCAGGGTGATTTTGTAAGAATGAGTAAGAACAGAGGAATTACATATTATGGACTGAACAGTTTTGTGATGATATTTTCCTGGTAAAACTGACCACACCTAAAGTCTTCTCAAGCAATTGTCTCTAAAGTCATACTTCCATTAAGAGAATTCTAATGAAGGGCAAAAGCATTGATCACTAAACTTTATGGACATTTCTGCAGAAGTTTCTCTGGTTCTAGAATGCTTTGCTTGATTGTTGTTTGGCAGTTCTGTGTCAGGAAGTTCTGGGACCCCCTTCACAAATCTCCTTCTAATGATACACAGAGTTCAAAAACCTCATTTGTACAGCCATTCTATGGATTGGATTTCAAAAGGAGGAATGTCAAAAAGAAAGATCCTCCAATATATAAATGTTCTCCAGATGTGGGTGTTTCTTGTCCTAATTCAGTCTGGGGAGGGGTGGAGCGGGGAGGGAGTAGGGAATACCTCGTGTGCCTCTCAGTAGCAAAATAGAAATGCTGTCTTCACCACAAGGGCAAGGAAGGAGATCCAAGACCATAAAATACAAGCAAGGGGAACAACTGAAGCACATTTTAAACATTTGAGGGTGTGCGTTGTGTTTAATATAATATTCCCACTGTGAGCGTGGTAGTATTTTAAATTACACGTCAGCTATCAGAAATCCAACCTCAAGCAATTTAGTATGGGATGGGCCCTGTCAGACGGGGGATAAAAAAGGGATTTATGTCTCAGGAAGTTCAACACTCCCATTCCCTCCCAGGTCAGGGCTTCTGATTCCAGGGCCCTGTCTGAAATCCCTCCCGAGACACCAGTAGGCGAGGGACCCAAGGCCACAGCCAGCAACACAAGCATGCCTTGGCGTCAACAGCCGTTTGCAGTCACAATGAAACTCCGTGGCCTCTTTTGAAAACATGTTCCAAGTGGAATCACTGCCCTGCTCTCTCCTCCTCCTGCGTGTGGACTTTCCCCTTGCGTTTTTAAAAACACTGCATCTAGAATAAGGTGACCAGATTTTAACATTGGTAAAGTGGGACACCATTGACCAGAGGGAGGGGGGGTTCTTGATTAAAAATTTGGTCTATACGGAACAACAAAAAGTTTCATAGAATGCATAGAACACAAAAATTGTATTGTAATATATATATATATGGGGAAGGCACTGGCAAACCACCCCGTATTGAGTCTGCCATGAAAACGCTGGAGGGCGTCACCCCAAGGGTCAGACATGACTCGGTGCTTGCACAGGGGATACCTTTACCTTTACCTTTACCTTTACCTTTACCTTTACCTTTACCTTTACCTTTACCTTTACCTTTACCTATATATATATATATATATATATATATATATAATTTCAACATAAGTACAATTTGCCAGGTGCCCCCAGATGTCCCTCCGAAAGTGGGACAATCTGGTCACCTTAATCTAGAACTGTCCTCTGAAGGCTCCTTCAAGCATCATAAGTCTGCCTGCAGTCCTAGCAGTTTTCCACTGAACGCACTGAGACTGACTTCTAGGTATCTAAGATCAGGTGACGTGCATTTTATCATCCCTGCCTTGTTCATCGTGAGAATAAACTTGCCTGGGAAGAATCCGCTCTCTTATCTCCTCAGGCCTGCTACTGGCCCTAGTAGAGGAAACAGACAGCTACCCATTTTGGACCCTTTCTTCTAGTCAAGAGTGATTGAAGGATTTATGGGGCCCGTAGCACCAGAGCCAGTTTAAGAATCTGTGAGCCCTAGCCGAGTACAATTGTGGCAGGAACGTCCAGACTGGGGGCAGAGCCCCCCCTGCAGAGTGGGAAGGGGTGTCAGTCTGAGGAAAAAGTAGGGAGGAGATGGGCTTCAGCCCTGATCCAGGGGGAAGGCACCGCATGTGGCCCCTGGGAGTGCAGGGCATGTGTTACATGGATAAACCGGCCCTGCTTCTGGTGCTAATACCAGGTCTAGGAGGCAATTCGCTCAAGGCTTAAAATAGCTGAGTTTGGATTTGAATGTATAAGAATCAGTATAGCCCCCAAAGCTATGAAGATTGACTTAATTAAAATTACACTAAAGAATATATTTTAATTTGTATAGGGAGAGTCTGAGTTTGAATGCAGAACAGTACGAGTTTAAATTCTATTTGACCCCGACAAAAATACTTCACTAAAATATTTGACACCGACTAAAATATTTGACTCCGACTAAAATGAGCCTCTTGTGGCGCAGAGTGGTAAGGCAGCAGACATGCAGTCTGAAAGCTTTGCCCATGAGGCTGGGAGTTCAATCCCAGCAGCCAGCTCAAGGTTGACTCAGCCTTCCATTCTTCCGAGGTCAGTAAAACGGTAATGACTGGAGAAGGGAATGGCAAACTACCTGTATTGAGTCTGCCATGAAAACGCTAGAGGGCGTCACCCCAAGGGTCAGACATGACCCGGTACTTGCACAAGGAATACCTTTAACTTAAAATACTTGGACAGCCTGATCTGGAATGCTAGCCTGCTCTCGTCACCAGAAGCAAAGCAGGGATGGCCCCTGGCTTGTATTTGGATGGGAGACTTCCAAAGAAGGCCAGAGGCGTGACATGGAGGCAGGCAATGGCAAACCACCTCAGAATGTCTCCTGCCTTGAAAGCCCCATGGCAGAAGTTGTTACGAGGGCTGAATCTGACATTAATGTCACTTTGTTGGGCCAGGCCACCTGTATCATCAAATGCAATTCCAGATGCCACAGATATTTTACCACAGACTGGCCCACAACCGTCCTCAGCACCTAAGTAACCAGCCTTTGGTAGATAAGCACAAGATATTTTGCACTGTGCAGAGAGCTCTTGCCTGGCATTCAAGATGCGACGATCAGAGACTCTCGTGGATCTTTAAAGATGAACATGTTTCGGAAGCTTTTGATAAGCTGGGGCATTTCCATTGCTGCAGGTGCCACAGCCAAAGACAGGTGGCCCAGTGGCATCATCTGGGAAACCCAACCAGCAGAAACTGTTACAGTCAACAGGTATTGGAGGGGAGGGAGAGGAAGCAGCCTCACAAGCCGACCCCTCCCTCTGTCAAAGTCTTAAATTCAGCAGCAAGCTTGAACCACGAGGGGAACTGCGATGCTCCCTGGCACCAGCAGCAATCTTCAAGCGCTGCCAGCCTCCAGAGGTGACCCCTCACTTAATTGCCTTTTGCAGACATTTATTTCTTGCCCACTCTATGGCATTATCTAGCCACCCAAACTCTGCAAGCACACTGGTGCACAACCAATGTCTGCCTCTGCCACAAGCACTTTTCAGAACCCTGACCTGCTCCCAACCTTGACCTTCTCCATACCCCCCAGCTGCTCATGGACCAAATAAGAGCCCTGTACAGGTTTGTTATGGCCCCTGTAGACTTGCCCCAACCAGGCCACAAAACTCCTGGAGATTTGGGAACTAAACTTGAGGACATCAGGGATCTCAGTGCAGCAGTGGGTGCAATCCCAATGAGACCACCCTCCTGAGCATCCATTTTGTCCAAGGAAATTGAGCTCTGTATTCTGGAGATGGGCTGTAATGCTGGGGGAATCCAGGCCCCACCTGGAAGCTGGCAACCCTAGGCCCCTGGCCCATATGTATGACATGTCTGCCCTATTCACCATAGGTCGGCTGTGACTTGAGGGCACTTTCCACCACCAAATACTTACACAGAAACTCACAATAGGAAGAACTGCTTGTTTCTGTTAAATGTTTTTTTTAAGAGCCATATCATTGGAAGGAGAAGCTCTTCCTCCTGAGCCCAGAGGCTGCCTTGCCTCAGAAAACATCTCAAGAATGCTGTTACCTTAGAGGTGTTTTTGATCTTCAAATCTCTCCCACACCCACCCTTTTTTAGTCCACTCCTCCTGCCCACTATGTGCACAAGTCTCCTATCAACAAGTGTTAGTCATCTGATGGAGTAACTGTTAACACTGACAAGTGGAAAAACCACGGTGGTGTGAATACAAGGGGCATTTCCGCACCCGTTAAATGTATTGAAATGCTTACCTTACGTAGTCATTATATTCCAGCTCCTCCCTATGACATCGCAAATATCCAGCATCTGGGAAGTAACTGGCTGGCTACATCCTCCATTTTAAATTGCTCATTGGGGAATTGCATAAAGTGGATCCCCGACCTATTTAGCGCTGGCTAAGGGAGAGCAACTAGCAGGCAACCAGCAGAGGGAAGGTATGGAGGCTCAAATGCTCTAAAGGCGTCTGACTCGTCCTGCTCTTGCACCTGCCTCCCTCTCCCTTGTTCCCGGGGACAGGAATATCTTTTTAAAAATGGCCAACATCCTGGAGCAACGAATAGGTGGACAAGCATGCAGATGATGCCAAAAAATCCCCACCCTCCAACTTGTAACCACTAAATGGGTCTGAAGCAGCAAAACAAATTTAGAGTCCAGTGGCACCTTTAAGACCAACAAAGTTTAATTCAAGTTTAATTCAAAGTTTAATTCAACCTTTTGTCTGCATGTACACTTCCTCAGATACAATGTCATGGACTGGAAGTAATCAGTTCATACTTATAGGCAAAGTGTGAGAATAAGTTAACATACGTCATAATGAAAATGGCTAACAAATTCCAGAGATAAATAGGGAAAAAACAGCAATTTGGATTTGTTGGTATTCACTTGAGATTGAATTGCATGGGAAACATCCCGGGTTCAAGAAATATGTCTACACTACGAGAACAATGCCCTTCTGTCCCCTGCCTGTCCTCTTAAGCATCTTCTTTGCAGTAGAGCATTTGGTTGTCTCTTTTTGCAGACCAGAGAAAAGCATATAGATACCATTCCAAACTATATAGCATTATAGTAGTCATAGTTACATTGCAATCTAGTTGTTCAAATCAGTTATTCAAATTAAGAGATGGATTAAAATGCAGAGGACATTTGGCCTTTCTGAGGGATTGTTAAGAATGTAGGTTAACATACGTGGTGAGGTAAGAAACCAATATCTTTCTTAGGTTACAGTACAATCTATTTGCTCAAATCAATTTTTCCAAATAAGAGAAAATTAAAATACAGAGGATGCTTGGCCTTCCTGAGGGACTTGGATAGGTTTATATGGTGTGAGAGTGTCACCATGAACAATTAATTGTTTTGGGATATTTTCACTTTATTCAGTCTGAGAATGTGGGCAGGATTGTTTGAATGTTGAGTCCTACCGGCTGGATTACTTCAGTCTTGGGGCAGGGGACATGGCTGACCAGGTCCAAGAGAGAGTTAACGTTTCCTTCAGAGAGAGGGTGGTTGCTTCAGCCTTGAAACAGGACCAAAGAGGTCTCAGTAATTACCAACCAGTCTCAAATATCCTATTCCTGAACAAGGTGACCAAGTGGCTGGACAACTTCAAGCTTTCCTGGCTGAACCATAGGGTGAGGGATGGACATGAACTAGGAAAATGAAATTCAGTTCAGTTTGTGGTTCATGGCTGAACCAGGGAGATTGTTTATGAACCAAACTGGTTCGTGCCTTCATGGCCCTGCAAATCCTGTTGAAAAAGAAAACAGTCCCTTTAGAATGCCCAGCCTATGGGGAGCAGCTCACTTCTCACTGCTCAGTTGTTTCAAGCTGTCTTATACAGTCCCTTTAAACTGTGTACAAGGAACTGCAAGATGCAGAGCAAAAAAAAAAACAGGGGGAAAGTGCCCTCCCTTCCCTTTCTTATGGTCACAGAGAGCCACAGCCAGGAGAAATGGGGTGGAAGGGGCTACTCTCATCCTTTTCTGAAGGTGGTGATCTGCTGCCAGCAGAAGGGAGAAGTGCTTCCTGGAAGGAGCTGCTGCCGGCAGAAGGGGGGGATACCCCCTGGAAGGCATTTAAGCTCTTTGATCATTTCCACACAAGAAAATGTTTCAGGACAGCCTTCGCCTGTTGGCATATTGGCATATAGACCCCCCTCCACATGATGTTGCCAAAATCCAGAAGCTGTCCAGTAGCCAGGCCATAATTTAGCCATTTTTAACTCGTGATTTCAGGAATCCAGAAAACTTGATTTACCACCCTAAATGTCGCAAACCACCAGTGAGCAACCAGGGAGCAACCAGGGATAAGACTGTATGGAGGGCGAAACACACGATAGACTCTGCAG
Organism: Paroedura picta; assembly: GCF_049243985.1. Taxonomy (NCBI): domain Eukaryota; kingdom Metazoa; phylum Chordata; class Lepidosauria; order Squamata; family Gekkonidae; genus Paroedura; species Paroedura picta. The sequence continues at coordinate 96,568,587 of NC_135373.1, forward strand.
CTTTGTTCCACCCTTGCACCTACCATCCCCTGTCCATTTCCTGCTCTGAGTATTTTTTTTTAATGGTGCCATAAGCAGAGCAACCTGTACGTGCCTCTGCATATACAAGAAATGGCCGGGCACAGGCTTATCTCAGCCCTCACCCACCCACCCCAAAACTGGTGGGGGTGGCATGCTCCACTGCACTCCACTCAGCCATTTAAACCCAAAAAGCTGAATGGTAAGGAGCTCCCAGCCTCTCTGCCTTTTCTTCTGAAGAGAAGAACACAGGGGTAAATTTGAGTTTATTCTTCACAAATGATTCTAAGCCACCATGAATTGCTCCCAAGTTCAGGGGAGTTCATAGTTGCTCTTCAGTTCATGAATTAAAGTTCAAGAACAAGGAACTAGCCAAGATTTGTGATGAACTTTAACTGGTCTCCCAGGATATGCCCATCCCCACATAGGGTTGTTAACCTTTGGGGGATAGCTAAAGATCTTACAAGATGGTAGCTCATTTCCAGGTGACAGAGATTGGTTTACCTGGAGAAATTGGCCACTTTGGAAGGTAGATTTTTTTACATGCATTATACTCCACTGAAGTCCCTCCCTTCCCCAAATCCCACCCTTTACAGGCTTCATGCACAAATCTCCAGGTATTTCCCAACCTGGGGCTGGCAACCCTAAGACCGTTTACGCACTGGGAACTTAACTGCCCCAGTTCCCATGCAGGAGCAAAAATCGGGGACAGATGAGGCTCACAGGGCCAAATGCTCCCCCGTGTGGGTTCAGGAAGAGGTGGGGTAGAACTGCCATGACTAAAGCTCCGGCCAGCAGCCCAGCATGAAACCTCCAGTGCATAAATGGTCTAAGTGAAGCAAATTGTTTAGATCCTTTCCAATCTGGTTTTAGGCCTGATTATGGGACTGAAACAACTTTGGTTGCTCTGATGGACAACTTACTCCAAGAGATGGGCAGAGGGAGTGTGACTGTCTAGATTCTCCTGGACCTGCCATTGGTATTTGAGAGGTGTCCTTCTCAGTCATGCCCCTAGAGCTCTGAAACTCTGTCTCCAGGAAGATGTGTTTGTCCACCTCCATGTTCATCTTCCACCAGTGAATACAGACTTTTGTTATCCCCTCAGTGATTCCTGCTTCCTAACCAATGTATTAATTGCTGTTTTTATATTTTTGTAAATATTTTAGCTCAGCTCTGACTGCTCCTTAGAAGGCCAGATCCTGAAGATGAAACTCAAATACTTTGGCCACCTCATGAGAAGGAAGGACTCCCTGGAGAAGAACCTAATGCTGGGAGCAATTGAGGGCAAAAGAAGAAGGGGACGACAGAGAATGAGGTGGCTGGATAGGGTCACTGAAGCAGTCGGTGCAAACTTAAATGGACTCTGGGGAATAGTAGAGGACAGGAAGGCCTGGAGGATGATTGTCCATGGGGGCATGATGGGTCGGACACGACTTCGCACCTAACAACAACAACAACAATGATGCATGTTGGGGAGCATTGGTTTTAATGGTGTTAATCTGTGATTTTATTATGTATATTTTAATTATCTGCCTTGGTGGCCTCTATAAGAACAGACAGTCATGGTATAAAGTTTGCAAAATTAATGAAATAAAAAATATCCCCATATACACACATACACCTACACCTCATTTTCCTTTTCTGTTTTTGTTGTCCCACTTGTTCAGTAGAACCTGTTACAGACAACCCCCTCCCCCCAACCCCTCTCCCCTTCCCTTTGATGCACTGCTCAATAGAACAGGAGCCTCACCATAGCCATGTTGTCTTCCTTAGCACACCAGCCACATCTTTCACCTCTTTAGTTCCCTCCTGCCAGTTGTGTACAACTTCTCCCACATCTAGCCATATGTGAAAGTTGGCCCCAGCCCTACTTTCTCCTTGGCTCCTCTTTTAATCAGTTCCATCTAGACTCCACCCATGATTTCTTCCAGTCCCTGCTTTTCAGCCCACTGGCTGCTTTCTCCCCTTGTCTCTGGGCCTGATTCCTTCCTTCCAGGATACAGATTTTGTGCTATGAGATTCTCGAGAGACCCTTCTTGCCTTGGTTCCCTCTCTCCACTGTGGTCGTTCAGGTTCTGACTACAATGGTGTCCCCCTAGGCAGCTTGGAACATTCATGAGTTGGGACTGATCACACCTCCTTAGCCAATCAGGATCAGAGGCTTTGCTGAAACAAACATAATACAAAAAAAAAAAACTTGTTTGGGGTTTTTGCCAGTGGGCTTGGGCTTTCCCCTCCTAGATCTCATGCTTCTCCTTGCTCTGTTTAATTATCCCATTTGATGAGAGTCTTCTACACCAGTGGTCCCCAACCTGCGGGCCGCGGCCCGGCGCCGGGCCGCAAAGGCCATGGCGCCGGGCCGCGGCTCCCCTTCCCCGCCCCTCCCCCCCGCAGTAAAAAACTTCCCAGGCCGCAAGCTTGCGGCCCGGGAAGCTTCTTACTGCGGGGAGGGCGGGGAGAGGGAATCAGGGCCGGGCCGCGCCCGCGCGGCCCGCGGGTGCGGCCCGATCCACGGGTGCGGCCCGCGGGCGCGGCCGGGCGCGGCTCGTGGGCGCGGCCCGATCCGCGGGTGCGGCCCGCGGGCGCGGCCGGGCGCGGCCCGATTCGCGGGTGCGGCCCGCGGGCGCGGCCGGGCGCGGCCCGATTCGCGGGTGCGGCCGGGCGCGGCTCGCGGGCGCGGCCGGAAGCGTGGGCGTGGCCTGCGCGGTCCCTGCGGGCGCGGCCCAATGCCCTGCCGGTCCCCAGCCTAATAAAGGTTGGGGACCACTGTTCTACACAGCCGGTTAGTCAAGCTGAGCTAGTCATTCATCTTGCATGAGTGGGCGGTGTGCTTTCTTCTTCTTCTTCATGGTGGGACTGGTAGCATGATTTCATGCTGATATCACCTCTCTTTAGAAGAGTGGATCTGAATGACTGTAAACGAGCAGATTGCGGGAACAGCCACTGGGTGTGAAAACACAATTGTGTGAGCTGTGGTGGCTCTATCCTGAGGCTAGGCAAAGTGGTGGTTTTAGGCAGTGAATCTTGAAGGCATTAACACTACAATCCTTAAAAGAGTTACGCCCTTTCAAGGCTACTGAAGTCAGTGACCATAGCAAGGTATAAATCTGTTTAGGATTGCATTGTTAAGTGGAGTAGAAAAGAGATCTATGGCAGAGGTGGCCAAACTGTGGCAGTCCAGAAGTCCATGCAGGACTACAATTACCATGAGCATGTTGCTGGCAGGGGTTCATGGTAATTGTAGTTCATGGACATCTGAGCAGCCACAGTTTGGCCACCCCTGATCTATGGGAATGTTTCACACAAGAAGAGATGCTGTATTGGTACACGGCATTGCCCTTATTTACTTAAAACACTCAGAATGGATCCTGCCCTGTGGCTTATTAGTTTATTGGAGAAGAAATCACTGGAATTTTCTGGCTAGCCAGAGTGGGCCTCCATCATCCCTGCTTGAACGTGGTCTGCTTGATCTAGCTGCAGGATTCACACTGCAGACTTGCATTACCCTGTGTGGCATTACCCTCCACAAAGTGCTTAATGCTGCATTAAGCTGTGCCACAACTTGTTGGAATGGACAATGTCTGGTGTACAAAGAGGAACAGAAGAAGACCATGCAAGGGGCAGATAGGATAGTGAGGGCAGGACCTTCCCCCTGTTAAGTGTCATGCTTTGTTCATCTCCAGATAGCTATCCTCAGGGGCAATTACCTTCTTCTTGCAAGTGCAACACTCATCCTCTTCTCTCTCTCTCTCAGCTACAGGTATAGTTAGCAAACTCTCTCTGTCTCTCCTCTGCGCCATGAAGTATGGTTATTCCTGAATGAACATTTATCTACTCTTTAATCAGGTTGTGCAACCTCGGAATATTAATTACTCTGCCAACACAACTTACCTGGCTACAAGGAACAGTATATCTTCCTAAGCTTCTTCCTTCATGCTAGACTGAGGCTCTGATCACATGTTGCTGTGAGCACATCAAACAAACTAGCTCTACCTACTGTCCAGTCTGACTGCATTTTCTTGATTTCCCTACCCTTTTATGTCTAAATCTATTTTGAGTTAAATTCCCTACCCGTGGGAAATGTACTTACCTGCTCTTATCTTCAAACAATATCAAATGTTAGTCGGGAGTCCACATGTGCTTTTTCAGTTGCAAGTCCTTTTTTATTTCATGGGTCTATTTAATTCACAGCTGCTTCTAACTCTTTGGACATATCGAACTGTCCCATTTCTGTACAGTTTGGTCTCACTCTCAAAGTTCTGTGGGGCTGTAAGGATTGTTTCCAGTCTGAGGGCTGCAGCACACATTGCTGAGCGCATTCTTTCTATATTAAATTTGGATCAACCAGCCTGCAGCGAGCTCCTTCGTGGAAACATATTTTGTGTTCTCTGGTAAGAGACCCTGCAATATAGATGAGAAGGGGGGGGGGGGGGAGAGTGACGGGAGGCCCAGAAAAGCAGAGAGGGAAATGACAAGACCTCGGATGGCGACATGAGCAAATGTTATAATCTTTCAGACATGATTAGCTGCAAAGCAAAAGTTAATAGGAGAAAGGAAAATGACTGGATATGGAAACAGGAGGAGAAGTTTTTTGTACTCCACTTTTTACAACCTGAAGGAGTCTCAAAGAAGCTTACAATTACCTACCCTTCCTGTCCCCACAACAGACTCCTTGTAAGACAGGTGAGGTTGAATGATCTATGACTGGCCCAAAGTCGCCAAGCTTGCTGCACATAGAGGAGTGGAGAATAAAACCTAGTTCTCCAGATTAGAGGCCACCGCTATTAAAAACTACACCAAGCTGGCTCTCAAGAATCCATATTGGATCAGACACTAGAGTACAGCAAGCACAGGCTTAAAGATGGGAGTCTGATAACTGCACAGAACCAAGTAGTCACAAACCAAAACACCAGCTGTAGATTTCACTCAAAACCAAATCACTTTCAATCCCAAAGACCTGGAAAAAGATTTCACCAAATAGAAAAATCCCAGGGGCCGCACACAGCTAAACTAGGTAGTGAAATGTCATTGTGGTTCACAAACAGAAACAAAAAAGGTGATATGTAGTCCCTTATGAGGAGGTAATGCTGGTGCCTGTGCCTACTGACTTGGCTACCACCAATGGGAAATGTCTTTCAGGTTCAGGGCAGGGTATAGAAACACAGAAGTCCTAGAGTAACACTTGCCTCTTGGTTTCCAGCATAGCTTAGGATAGGAAAACCTTGATCTGCATGCTGGGCGGGGCCAGCCTTCTTGCAGAAGCAAAGAGAAAGGAGGCATGATATGGTGGGTGGATACAGCTGTTATTGATGGTGCCCAGTGTAAACTTGGCAGGGCAAGGGCACTACCTGCCATGCAGTATTGATGTTCTGCCTACGTACAACACTGCCTGGGTTCTACAAATACACCTATCTGCCCCTGCTGGAGAGCCCAACAAATAAATGGGTGTGGAAGATTTTCACCTGTGAATTGAGCTTTACTGGATTATTCACCCATCTGCAGACTGCAGCTTACAGCCATAGCAAGAATCTTATATTGAGATTGACCCTCACCTGCAATAATGTGTAAAAAGAGTCTTGTGACTTTGTAAGGGTGTGAATGTCTCATATGCAGAAGTTCAGAGAAGTCAAAAATTTGAAAGAAGGAATCAGAAGCCAAAGTGCCTAGATCAGCCTGTCTCAATCTTTTGACCATGGAGGAGCTCTTGAAATAAAAGTTCAGGCTTTGAGGACCCCCTAGTAAGTGATGTCAGCAAACCATGCCTCCTTGCCACACTTCAGGGGGGGGGCAACATGTCATCAGAAGGGACATCACCACCCACACCCTTCCCCTCCCTTTTGCTCCCTCTCCTTTATTGCTACTACAGCGGCTGCACCTCATGTAGGCCAGAAAGAAGGGTAGGAGCTGAGAAGTCAGCCTGGACTTCCCACAACCAACTCCTCCCCTTTGATTTTTACACCCACGGCCTATTCACCGAGCCCTCTGGGTGGAGGCAGCAAGTTCCCCATGGTGACAAAGTCCATTCAGGAGGAGGGGAAAGGACGCAGATCCCCTTTGGAGCTCCCGTGGACCCGGGGGGGGGGGGGGTCACAGAACCCTGGTTGGGAACCCCTGGCCTAGATACAGACTATGTGTAAGGAGCTTCATAAGGCGGCTTCATAATAAGCAGGATTTGGGCAGGTGACCTGGTCCAGTGGGCACATTTCTTCTCCACCCTTGTCAACAGATGGTTGCACATACAGGATTATTTTCCCCTTCCTACCTCCTACCATCTTGGTGTAACAGTTAGGAGCACTGACTTCTAGTCTGGCAAGCCAGGTTTGATTCCCCAGTACTCCTCTGCACACAGCCAACTGGTTGACCTTGGGCTCACCACAGCACTGATAAAGCTGCAATGACCCGAGCAGTAATATCAGGGCTCTCTCAGCCTCGCCTGCCTCACAGGGTATCTGTTGTGGGGAGAAGAAAGGGAAGGCAATTGTAAACCACTTTGAGACTCCTCCAGGTAGAGAAAAGTGACATATAAGAGCCAACTCTTCTTCTTCCTCTGACTGCTAAGAATTCAGAATTCTGCAACACCCCTGCTTTGAGTTTTAAATTCTGCATTGAGTTTTAAATGAAGGGAAAGCAGATGATGCGAATGTTCAGGGTTTGTTCTGCTCAAAGAATGTGGGTGGGGATGAGGGTAAGCATGGAGCTTCAGCTGCAAGCACGCCAGCACAACGATCGCCCTCCTGTCCCTTATTCAGGCAACATCTGCTTTAACAATAGATTTCTCCTTTTTAAGGTTCCGATGTCTCCCTCCCACTGAAATGTCTGTTTCACATTATTCTTCCCAAGATAAACGGCTTGCATATTTCTATGCTGAATCTCACACTATTATTTCCTGTCCATATGGTGTCTCCAAAACCGGAGAATCATAAATGGAGTGACAATACTGGGCAACAACAGTGCTTAAACATGAACTGGGCATGAGATAAGGGGAGAGAAAGGACTGTGCCTTCATCCTAAATACACTGGCCCTGCCTGATCCTACAGTGCAAAGGCACATGCTTTCAAACTTGTAAACATACACACACACACAGAGAAAGAGAGGGAGAGAGAGAGGGAGAGACGTGCTGCATGTGTTCCCTGGCAGCAGATCCATGCGTAGGACTGCAGACAGATCCAGTTAAGAGTCCTGCTGCCCCTCATTCTTAGCTAAAAGCCTCCCCTGTTGGGAACTGCACTTACCTCCCATCTGTACAGGTTAGGCTGAATATGTATATATGATTCCAGTGCAAACGATGAGGAAGGGTTGTGCACTGTAGTGGTTAAGAAGAGTGCTTGATCGCCCGCCAGTTCAGTTCTCAATCTGTTCACCAGCTGTGATCAATATGGCCAAATGGTTAGATGGGAGTTTGGACAGTTTTACACAAAGAAGAAAATCTTTGCATATGGAAAAATTGTCAGTTCACCAAAAGCTAAAATTATATCCCAGAGTCTTCATCCAGATAATAAACATTAAAAACCATGCATAAAAATGTCCCGCACAAGCATCTTTCCTATGACCAAGTATGCATGACAGCCTCATGCATATGAGTGTCACTTTACCCCAGTTGTTTTTACACTAGGGAAAGGTGCTCATATATGTAACCAAACTTGATAGATTTTTATGCACAGTTTTTAATATGAAAATTTGATTAGTAATGTTATTTGATTTAATCTAATTAGCAATATATAATTTGATGAAAGATTATGGGATTTAATATACGGCTATTTTAGGGGGTATTGACCCTGATATTTCCATTTACATGGTTCTCTTCTTTTTTCAATCTCTTTGGTTAACGGCTTTGTTCTGGATTAAAAATCCCCTCCCCTAAATTTTCAGTTTGAATATTTTTGACATATTGAATCACCCACAAAATCTAGTTGTTGTGTAAGCTATAGCTTTCCTGCTGCTCCCTCCATGAGCACCAACCCTGTATCTCCTGCCTTGACTGCATTCTTTAATGTCTACCAAATCACACACCAAAACTTCCACAGATATGAGGTGTGCTGGCCTCCCTTAAGCCAGCCTGCCTTGTTATCTGTCTTGAATGAAAAGGGCAGGCAAACTGTTCAGATCAGTAATACACTGAGATTGCTCATTCTTGCATTACCTCTTTGGATTTGGAGTCATTTTTTCATTACTTTTTTTACTTCAGTGGTTTTTACTTCACAGGTTCATTTTCATTCCTAGGACTTCCTCCGTCGCAAGGAAGAGTCATGCCGATAATCTGCTATCATGTGCTCATGGCCATGTAAGCACCGAAAGCAAACTGTGCAAGAAAACATTAAAAGGGCCGCTGAGAGAGATGCAAAGGCGCTTGGCGTCGTATTTGATTCAAGTGCTGCACAAAACCGGACTTGCATGCAAGCAACCAGTCGGATCCCAATAAATTGGGCCCAGTTCTCAGCAGGAGCTGGGGATAGCTCTGCCAGCTGCCTGCAGCAAACTCGCTAGGTTTGGAGCTCATTCCACCAGGTGGGGGCCAGGACAGAGAAGGCCCTGGTGGAGGTCTGACACACTTCCTTGGGGCCAGGGGTCCTCAGCCAGTTGGTGATGGCGGAGTGTAGGACTCTTTTGGGGGTATAGGCAGGGAGGCAGTCTCTCAGTATACTGGGCCCAGACCACGTTTGGTGTTGAAGGTGATTACCAAAACCTTAAACCTGATTGGTCTAGGCTATCCACCTGACCTTTATGTGCTATTGATGAGAACCAGCAGTTGTTCTGCAAGACTCTACTTTACTCTAATGCTGCTATCTGACAACGCTCAAACCCTGAAAGTCTTGTTGGTCTCTAAGGTGCTAATGGACTTGACTCTGGCTCTAAAATTGCACTGTAATATTTCTGGGGGCACAGACAAGTCTACCAGAATGAATGGCTGAAATCAACTTTCATACAAAACAACTTTCATCAGAATCCCATATGAATTTTCATATGAACCACAACTAAAACATGTTGTGTAGCAGTCTCTAAACCTTTCTGTAGAATTGATTAAGGGCATGGGATCTTATGTCATATCCACAAATTGCCAGTTCCTTCACAGTGCAAAATATAAGGTGATGTTTTTAAACTGTAAATGCTATTGCTACAAAGTTCATGCTGTTAATGCTCCCAGACTGTCCTTCCTGTTTACCAGCAGCGTAAGTCGTGACCCAGGTACCTCAATCAGGGAAGCTCACAAGGAGGGCAGGAAAATATCTGCCTTCTCCACTGTCCCCCCAGCAACTGATGCTCAAAGGTACACTCCCTCTAAACATTTAAACATCAGAGCATGAAGATATAATGCAAATTTACCTGTAATGTTTGTAATATATATATATAGTAATATATTGTAATATATTGTAATATATATATCCAGTCTTACTCTTCATCCAGGAATGTGCTGCTCCAACACTTCTAGTTCATAAGGCATGTACATTTGGGCTGGGTGACTATTCCAATAGGCACCTGAAGCTGTGCAGGTTGGGAAATTCGTACAGACATGACGGTGGAGCCCAGGGAAGGCATGGCTTGGAGAGGAGGCAGGACCTAAGCAGACTATCATGGCATAGAGTCCACCCTCCAAAGCAGCCATCTTCTCCAGGGAGAACTGATATCTGTAGTTTGGAGATGACTTGTGATTCTGGGAGATCTCAAAGCCCCACCTGTAGGTTGGCAATAGATGCAAAAGTCACTTTTGAAGAGCGTTTCTGAAGATTAATTCTTATTCTCAGGCCACACTTGAGCCACAAAGACTAGTTCTTTTTCACACTGTTTCTTGGTGTAGTGGTTAGGAGTGTAGACTTCTAATCTGGCATTCCAGGTTCGATTCTGTGCTCTCCCACACGAAGCCAGCTGGGTGACCTTGGGCTCACCACAGCACTGATAAAACCGTTCTGACCGAGCAGTGATATCAGGGCTCTCTCAGCCTCACCTACCTCACAGAGTGTCTGTTGTGGGGAGAGGAAAGGGAAGGCGATTGTAAGCCGCTTTGAGCCTCCTTTGGGTAGGGAAAAGCGGCATATAAGAACCAACTCTTCTTCTTCTTCTTCTTCTTCTTCTTCTTCTTCTTCTTCTTCTTCTTGGTGTGATGAAAAACAATGGGTCCTTAGAAGCCACCTCCACCCAGTGTAAAATCTGCCACTTTGGCCCACAACTGCCTCACTTCCTGAGCTACAAAATCACAGGGCAGGGCACAGCCCAAGTGAAGCAACGGCTGGCTCCACTGGAGATGAGGTTGACCACAGCATCAGTTTTTTTAAAATGCATATTTAGAAATCTCTTGGGGGCAGGATTGGCATCATGCAACTATTAATAAACAGTGCAGAGAAAACACAGGGTGTAAATGCAGGAACTGCTTCTCTTGCGTGGGCAGGAAAGGCCCTTCCCAGAGCTGCCAATGCAAATGGGGAGGCAAGGCCCAGGCTGGAAGGACCTATCCTGCTGCACCTGTAGGAAGCCACTCTGAGAAGCCAGCTACAGTGGCTACAGCAGCAGGAGAAGCCACGTGCTCCTGACGGCCAAGGACACAGGCTGGTTTCTAGGCAGGTCTCTTGTCTCATGAGATCGGCATGCGCTCAGATGGCAGGGTGCCATTCCTGAAGGGTAGCCTTAGATTGCATGATCCGCCAGGGGAGCTTCAAGGCCCAGCAGTAGGCTCCAGGGCACAAATGGGAGTCTCTCACTGTCAGTAATACATAGGGTGGGGATGGGGGTCAATGCCCACACCTTCGTTTCACAGCCCCCTCTCTGAAGCCAGGATTGTAGGCAAGGGGTGCAGTTTTCTGTCTGGCCAAGTTTGCATACAGATGCCATTTCCCTTATCAGCCTTTCTACCATATTATAACATTTTAATCCTGCCACTTCCAAAATTTGAACTCATTTAAAAACAGTTTGTGGGAAGGGAAGAATATAACCAACAGAATGTACTCAGCTGCTGTCTGTCCTAACCATGAAAAGCGGGTCTGGATACCTTTCTTTAGAACAAAATTAGAGAAGAGCTGAAGAGCTGCTTTTTTGGGGGGGGCATTTTTCACTACCCGAAGGAGTCTCAAAGCAGATTACGATCGCCTTCCCTCCTCTCTCCACAACAAACACCCTGCGAGGGAGGTGAGGCTGAGAGAGCTTCTAGAGAACCATGGCTGGCCCAAGGTCATCTGGCTGGCTGCATATGGTGGAGGAGTGGGAAATCAAACCCAGTTCTCTGGATTAGAGATTGCTGCTCTTAACATGCTGGCTCCCTTAATTCTTGCACTGCTTCCAGAAAACTTTCAGGCTCAGACTCGGATGGGCTTACAGGAGAGAGAAATGAAAAGTTGCTGCCCTGTGCTTTCCCCACAAGGTAGGATAGACCTATCGGGACATGAACATCAGTCAGTGCAGGGAGCAGTTGCTAGGACTGAGTGGCCTGCCCATCTTCTGCCCATTTAATTAGCCTGAGTTTGCTCTTCCCTGCATTCCACTCTTCCTGATTTCAAGTTAGCAAGGAGAGTTCTTTTTAGAAATCCAGAATTGTCGCATACAGTTTGCCGGAGGATGTGTGCTAGCCCAATGACATGATTCCTTCCTACCCAAATGTCACTCAAGATCACTAATATGCCAAATTCCCAGATATCAAGAAAACAAACATCCCAGGAGTTAAGGGAGGGGCTGGGGCTCCAGGGCAGGGGGCCTCCGTTCAGCCTCTGGCAAGCCCACTCAAAGGGAGCTGGGGTCAGAAACGGAAAGGCACGTCTCTGCCTGGAGCCGCTGCTGGCCAGAAGACACAGCACCACAGTAGTCAGATCCAACTTGATGTTAGGCAGACCAGATTGCACGGTTCACTGGGACCAGAATTCTGGCTACGTAAACTGGGACAAAAGGGGGAGGGGGTGTAGGAGATGCTTTGCTCCCCCCTCCCCCAAAGGTCCTGCTGCATCCTTCGAAGCTGTTTCTGAGTTTTTCTCAGCAGCTTGATAGGGCTTGGAAGAAGACTGCTTGGAGCAGGAGAGCCCCGGAAGTTGCAGTGTGCATGGGAGCTTCCTGCCTAGCTCTTTAGACTGCAACCTTCCTTGGAAGGAAGGGAAATGTTTGGGGGCACGTTAACATGGCCTACGAGCCCATCCTGGGATGGAAAACCTCGTCTTTTCTCAGAACCAGGGAGCCCCGTGAAATATGCATTGCATCCCGCATTGTAAAACTGGAACTCTGCTTTCCTGTGGCATCAATGGAAGCTCCTGTTTCTGGCTCTGAAGGCCGAGCATGACGAATTCTGTTCATCACAATGTTCTGAAGCCCATCACATGTCTCTGCAATCACATGGATGTCTCCAGACCTTGCACAGACTTCTTCAGGACAGCCGTCAAACAGTATTTCAAGCTTTCCCTTATGTGCCTTTCTTCCAAGCCTTTCTTGTCACCCTTTTCACTGATAAATTATTTTGTAAGAGTTGGTGCGCTCATTTGCCTGGGACTGCAGTGTAATATGAATGTCCCCAGAAAGTGGAATTATTTCCTCACTATCGGTAGACCAAATTACAACTCCAAGTCACATTGGAGTTCCATGGCTGGAACCCCCAGACGTGCTATATCTGTCCTAAAATGTGTGGTGATTTGTGAATTGGGGCCCTGGCCCTGGAGAAGAGGGGTTTAACTCTTCCTCCTTCCCCATGTGCTGGATCCGTGATCAAACATTCATCTGCTTTAAAATACTTGTTTAGCCACACACACACACACACAGCTGGGCTTAGGCACTGGGTAGGGCAAACTTAAATGGACTCCGGGGAATGGTAGAGGACAGGAAGGCCTGGAGGAGCATTGTCCATGGGGTCGCGATGGGTCGGACACGACTTCGCACATAACAACAACAAGGGCATGTTTGATAGTTAACCCTCTCCCTTCCAAGGCAATGTGGCTACAATCCATATCAGGCCCTCCTCTGGGCTGCTTTTTATGGCCTATTCACACATCTGGAGCACCAGTCTTGCACCCCCTCCATCATGTGCCATTTGACCCTTATTTCTCTGGCCGTGACAAATGGAGATCTGTCAAGTGAGAATTTATGCAGCCAAGTATAACTGTCTGCTGCTACAAGAAACCGGCTTTAGTGAGGCGGGCTGCTGGTTTGTCTGTCCAACACAGCTTGTCCTTTCAGCTCACTTGCTGACCTTCCTGGGCTTGTCCGGCCAGAATGACTTGGACTCCTCTCCCTCCAGTATCTCTGAGGCGTCAAATGAGGTTAGTCCTGTCTAAGCCACCATTCAAGGGGTTTGAAAAGACGATTGCAGTAACAGAGGGGGAGGAGTTGTAAAACTGGCGTTCAAGTGGTTTGAGATTATAGTTAGTCTGATATGATGAAGTTTGTGCTGCTCTGAAAACTTCCTTGGCCCTTCACATTCCATGCAGCTTATTCAAGGCTTAAACCTGTCAAAATGGGTTTGAGACACAGGAGCTTCCAGTGTTTCTGGATTAGCCACTAGCACTAAATCAAGCTTGCCAACTTTTATACTCGGAACAGGAGACACCTGATTTTAGGGCTGATCTCCTGACTTTGCCTTGATCCTTGGCATTTTCAATCATGGGTCACACCTTAATGGGTTCTCTCAGAGAGCCATTCATCCACTCCTTGATTGCCATGACCTCTCTCCTCTCTCATTCACAACTGTGCAGCCTACTGTAATTCTCTTGGATGGCAAAATACAGACATGTCCTGATTTAGGGCAATGAATTCTTCACCCTTCCACCCCTGCATGTCAACACAAAGGGATTTCTGGTGGCTGAGGACTGTTGCTCACAGCAAAACACAGGAAATTTCTCTCTGAAAAGAAAGGGTTTTAAATCAGTTCACCTGGATTTGGAAGGTGGACACTATGGCATTCTGTCCTATTGAGGTTCCTCCTTCTCCAAAGTGCACCCTCCTCAGGCTGCTGAGGTGGCTACCAAGAGTAAATACAGCTTGAAGAATCACTAGGCCTGATTAAAAAAATACACACACACCCAGCATGAAACTGGCCACTAAGGAGAGACCAACCACAGAATGCGCGTGCGTGCACACACACACAGACACACACAGGAAATGTTGGTGCCATGATACCATCTGGTTTTTCTCATTAATATGCAAATATATACTTCCCGATTCTCCACAGAAAAATCAGGATGGGGGGAGGCGTGGAATCCAGTCACGGTATTCAAAGTAAAACCCTACTGGCTCCACTTCAGTGGAAACGCAAAGCAAGCTGTGGCCCTTTTACTGGTGGCAGAAGCCACAGTGTCTTTCTCCATGCTTCTGCAGTCCCTAATCCTCTACTTCTCCACAACCTCAACACCACAGTCTGAAGCTCCCAACAGGAATGGGACCAAGCTGAGTGGGCTGAATGACAGCCCACCGCCATCAAATGGATAGGTGGAAGTTTTGGTCTCCCAGTACTATCATACAGCTGGGCTGGCCAAACTGTAGCTTTCCAGATGTCCCTGGATTAAAATTACCATGAGCCCTTGCCAGCATGGACAGTTGACAGAGGCTCATGGTAACTGTAGTCCAGGGGTGGGCAAACTGTGGCCCTCCAGATGTCCATTCGCTGGCAGGGGCTCATGGGAATTGTAGTTCATGAACATCTGGAGGGCCACAGTTCGGCCCCCTCTGCCGTATAGCCTCTGAGGGACGCACCCTGCAGCTGGATAACCAGGCATTCCAGTGAGCCAGAGCGCTCTTTGCAATGAACACCCAGATCCCCGAGTGCTCTTTTCTATGAAGGATCAACATTCTCTGCATTGTGGCAGAGGAAGGTGGGGTCGGGGAGTGACTCACGAGGGCAACACCACCCTCTGTACCCTCGCAGCTGTTTGCGTGCTTGTGCACATTGTTACCACATTCGTGACTGCGCTTTATTTTTTATGGTTGGCAACCAGGCCTCAAGTGTTCCTAAACAGACCTGCCCCGTGTGTCTTCCCCATCTCTTGTATTACTCACAAGGCTGGAAGTTGCTCTTTCGATCGCTGGCTTCCCCCCCCCCCCGCCCCCTCCCCCCAGGGCTGCTTGCTCCTGTTGTTGCATTGAGTCACTGGAAAGAGACTTTGCAATTGCTGGTTCCCGCCCAGCAACTTCTGGCTGGCTGCCAAGAAAGCAGGGCGTAGTGTATTAATTTTTTTCTCTCTCTCTCTCTCTCTTTTTTTTTCTTGAAAGCCAGACTGATTCATAGAAACTGTTTTAAAACAACAGTCAAAAGACACCACCCCACCGCACATCCCAATACACCAGCAGGGGAAACTTATAACCCCGCCAGCCTGGACACTCCCTTCACTGCAGTTCTGGGCTTCGAGGCAGCAGGAGCGCAAGGCAGCTGACTCCTTCCACGCCAGACTCTTTCCCCTGAAGGTAAGCTCGTTTTCCACATACCTTGCGGCAAAGCTTGGAGATATTTATAAGCTTCTCTTCTTTTCTGGCCTCCAGGAGCTCTTGCCTCTCTTTCCTCCAAATCCATGCTTGCAAAGTCTTTTGAGAGTTTCATCCCTAATGGTGCAGTCCTAAACGGACTTACTCCCTTCTGAGCACACTGACTTCAGAGGACTTAAAAGAGTTGTCACTCTGCTTCGGATTGCACTGTAACACTCTCACCTCTTCAGAATTTACTCCGCTTGGGCAGTCCTGCAGGAACCTTGCCCCCAGGCAGGAGAGCTCAGGCGCTGCAGGGATGCCTTGCCTGGGACAGCCACAACCTGGGTGCTAAGAGAATGACAAAAGCAGAAGCCCCGTGTGTGTGTGTGCAGATCGGAGAGGAAGGTTGGCACATTCCTTGAACAGGCGATTGGCCAACCTCACTGGCAGGCAACAGCCAGGTTTCCAAGGGGGCTGCAAGTCAAGGCAGTGCTAGTATTTTACCTCACTGGGAACACAAGCTTCCCGCAGACCTGTGCTTAGCCCTTCAGCAAAGAGTATTTCATTCAACTTGGAGAGACTCCTAATCTTCCCGTGGACAGGCTCCCTGGGTGGAACAAGTTAAGGTGAAACAGAGGGGGTCGTTGCACAGAAGAACAGAATGACACATGCTGAAGGGAGCTATGTGGAGGCTAGGTTGGGGGACGGTTCCCTAGCATGGCACACCCTCCTGTCTTTACCCAGTTCCCAGCGATTCCTCTGATTCCATTAACAGATGCAACTTGCACTTGTTTTGTTGGGACCATGAACTACGGAACGGGTACCATTACTGTAATATTTGACTGTGGATCGTACCATGCATAGTGGTGTTCAGGAATGCAGATGACATTACTATCAGAGGCAATGTGTGTACCCCGTGATACTCATGCCAAACACTACCTGTACAGAGTGATATTTGAATTGATTGCTATTATTGATTGATCCGAATGACATCTAGAACCAGTTGGTAGTCCTCCCGAGATCTTCCAACTGGGCTTGGCTCTGCCTGCATTGCTGCCCCGCCTTTGCACCTCAGGGGTGGGTGAAGCCAGAGAGCGTTTTTAAGATTATTGCAGCCCAATCATATCCATGATTACTCAAAAGAACCTCCCACTGTGTTCATTGGGGCTTGCTCCTAATTAAATGTGGAGAGGATTGTGGCTACTGAGATTCTCACACTCACAAAAGACCCATCATTAGTGAAAGTACTAGTGCTTTGGAAAGGTTTTTTTTAGGAATGTATTTGATCAAAAGAGGGGTGGATACATTTTATTTGATGACACACACTCCCCTTGGAGGAAAGCAGTTTTACCGAGATGTTGTCCATTCCGACATGTTTTCATGAAGAGGAGGGTCTCTCTGGGCACATGCAGTAAAGGGGATATGTTTGGTTGAAGGAAAGGTCCGTTTGCCCAAAGTATTCCGTATCATCTAGCTTTGCCTCTGGATTCCACCCTGGCTCTAAGTGAAAATGTCCAATCTATTAAAAAATGGGTAAGCTCCAGCGGGACAACAGGAGCTTGATGCCAGACCTATGTAGCTAAGCAGACAGTTGCTTGGGTTTCTGTAACAGGAGCATTTCTTTCTTAATAAGATCAATGTTATGTTTTCATAGAGCACTGAGATTACAAATACCATTATGCTCAACATGGTAGAGCTTTGATATTTTTAAACATAGGGGTGCAATCCAGATGGCTTTCATATACGTTTGATCCTCTATTGAAAATGTGCACTATGTGTACTAGAAGCCATTATGGTTAAAGCGAAGCCACTTCATAGTCAGTATAAATGTTGTCATAGAATCATAGAGTTGGAAGGGACATCTAGTCCAACCCTCCGCATAATGCAGGACACTCACAACCCTATTGCTCATCCACTGTAACATGCCACTCCCTTGAACCCTTGCTGCCTCTCCGTCAGATGGCTATCCAGCCTCTGTTTAAAGATTTGCAAAGATGCAGAACCCACCACCTCTGAGGAAGCCTGTTCCACTGAGAAACTGTTCTCTCAGGACCTCTGAGAAACCACTCTAACTGCCTCTAATGTGTTTGCATCATAGACTTGGGAAATGCAAAAGGCACTTCTGGGAGGCCTGCCATTAGGTTTAAGTCTCCCCTCCTAATTTAGAAGTGGTCCTAAGATCCAGGCCCATTGAGAAGGCCCATGTAGAAGTCAATGAGGTTCTTCAGAGTTTTCTGTCCTCCAGACTCACCCACACCTGGTCCTCCCCTCATTCATTGGCTAAAGCAAAACTGGGTGTGAGGCTGGAAAAGTCCATGAAGGATCAAACCTCATGAGCAGGGAAGCTGTTTCAAAAAATCTGCTCACATTGCAGCCCTGCACTGGGCACATTGCACAAAGGGTAGACAAGATGACTGGGTGGTGCATGGTGTGTGAAGTACCATGTGACAGAAAGCATGACAAGAACTGCCTGGTTCTGCTGACAGATGTGTCAGTTGACTCAATCTATGGTGTATAGAAATGAGGCTGAGAAGATGCAACTTGCTCAAGAAAAATCACATTGCCTTGCCTGCTTCTGCTTCCCAGGGGGCTATTCATTTATCCAACTGCAACTAAAACTGCAAGGACAATAGAAGAGCCCTGCTGGGTCAGACAAAGTCCATCTAGACCAGCATCCTGTTTCTATCCTTGGCTAGCCAGGTGGAAGCCATAGAATCCCACTGGTTTTTCTCCCATAATATTCATAAACCAGCTGCCTCTGAACATGTTTCCATTTTGCTGGCAGAGTTCATTGATTATGACCCAGCAACCATTAATTCCTTTTATTTATTTATTTAAATAAAACTCCCTCAAGCTTTCCTTATAAAAGTCAACATGCTGAAAAGACAGCGTGGTCTGAGTGAGCCAGTGTGTGTCGTGCACTGGCTTGGGAGTGGGAGACACACATTCAAAGCCACGCCCTACCATAGAGTTTGTGGAGTGACTTGGGAGGGGGTCCTTTCCAAATAGTTTATAATTTATATTTTTGGCATTGCAAAGCCTAAGGATGGAATTAAGCTCTAACACCAGCCTTAAGATAGATCTGGATGGGTTTGTGCTTGCACACACCTTAAATAAAATGTTGTTAGTCTTAAAGATGGACTCAGACTTTGTTCCCCAGCCTGGAAGTGTGCACAAGAGTAGACTTGAAGATGTACAATGGGAGCTCCACATCCATAACACCCAGTAATTTGTAAAGGCTGTTATCAGACATGCTCTAGTGCTGCTTTCACACATCATTAAATAATGATAATAGAGTTTCTTATGTGAAACAGGAGAATCCAGTTGCAAATGATGGCTGTAGTGCATTGAGAGAACATTATCCAAAGCACGTGAAACCAAGTGAGGGTCGCTTTGAAAAAAGAGGTTAGGGGTGCATTTGAAACATTGGGAGTTTTTTTGTTTTGTTAAATTGGTACATAGTAAGAAAATGAAAAACATCAGAGATCCTGATTACATCACACGTTAGAGCAGCAGAGAGGCTGTCCTCCCTACCAGTGGGGTGGATCCCACGGGCACCTTCAGCAAAGGGTGGTGTTTCCCTGTTGCACAAGGAGCCTTCTGCTGGAAGTGTATGCAGCAGGGCACGGCTCCCTGTGCCAGAAGGAACCACCCCTGTGGGCATAAAGTTAAGGTTCTGAAGCTCTAGGTACCACTAAGAGTCTCAATAACCGCAAGCCTTTAGTTCTTCCTAGGACAATAACCCCTTTATGCTAGACTGCTCCCATACAAGGGCAAGGTTCTTGGTGTGCCCAGAGGCATCAGCAGCAGCCATGGAGAATTCTCCAGCTGCACCACCAGCATCCCTGCCATCCCTCACTCCCACCATGCTCCCCTGCCACTGACAAAAGAATTAATAATAATGGTAGCCATTATATCACTGCAGTGGTGAAGGGTGATGACAGGCATGAAGGAATAGGGAGGTGAAATTGCCCTGATGAGGTTATGGGTGGGGAGGTTTTCCAAAAATTCAGTTTCCCATCCATTTGGTGACCAAACTCACACTGAGAATGATTTCCAGGGAAAACCTGAAAGATGGACAATTGCATGGCAATGGGAGTGATTGGAAGGCAAGGAAGGGCTAGACATCTTTGCGGAAGCAGCAAGCCCTACAGAGTAGGCTTTGAAGACTGCTTGAAGAGATTTTGGGGAGAGGCCGTAATTCCACACCAGAGCCAGGCACAGTGGAGTTCCCTCTTGCAGGTCTGGATCAGCTGTTGAGTGAGACCTTTATCTGCCAAGGCCCTCGAAAGCTGAGGTCTGCTGAGCCAGAGCAAACACTGAGCTGGATGGGTCAAAGGTCTGCTTCTGGAGGGCAGCTCTGCTGTGTGCTAACTAAGCAGGCATTTCTGCCTTGTTGACCTGACTAGAGTCAGATGTGTTCAGCCAGCCGCAACCTCAGCCCTCTTCCAAACCCCAACGCTGTTGACACTTCCATGCCCCATAAGTCAGCAGGCCCTTTTGCCATTCAACAGGATGAATGCAGGGAAACACACGTGTCCGTGCCCCTCCCTCTGGGACTGTTGGTTCTATGCAGGAGGGATGAGGGTTGTTTCCATTTATTTCTCGGCCACTTCTGACAGGGATGGTGCGTGTGGGGAGGCAGAAGCCAGGTACAGGGGCCTGAAACAGAGGCTTGCAACTCTGAAGTAGGAATAATGGCTCCTTGTTCTTAGAGCACAGGGTCTTGAGGATGGTTGCCAACAAGCCTGGAGAAAAATGTTCTGTCACTTTAACAGAGACTTAATGGTGTGCTATTTCCTAGGTGATGCTATTTACCTCCATGACACAAAAGGCTTCAGCTGTGCATTTCCATGGGAGGGAAAGTACTTCCCACCTCTCCTTCATGGCCTGTTGGCAGCCCTACTTGAGAAAGCTGTGCAGTTTAGAAATGACTCTTCATCACTCACCTCAGCATTGTCTGGTGTTCCTTAGCGGGGCGACAAGATTTGCTACATAGACAAGCAGTTATATTGTCATAGAAAGCCAAAGACCCCATTACACATCACCAGTGCACCTTGAAACAGCTGTCTTAAGACCTGTACAGGTGACACTTCAAGGTGAATCAAACTGCTGAGGGCAAATAGGATTGGGTCTCCTGGCCATGACTTGGGGAGGATGACAGAAGGTCCAGTGGAGGGCCTGTGACCCACTGGCAGAATACATGTTTTCCTGGAGGAGGGTCCTGCCTCTCAACCCTGTCAGCTCCAGCCAGTTAGATAAGAACCTTATCTGCCTGAGACCCTGCAGAGCTGCTGCCAGTCATAGTTGGTAGCCCTGGGGCCAAATGGATACATGGTCTGATGGTATTAGATGAATCTCTGATAAATGGGGCAGCAAAATAAATACTGACGGAGATCCACAGTGATTGCAATCATTTGAAAATGTCTCTGGACTAACTGAAGGCAGTTCTTGAAATCTTGGAGGACTTAAGGTCTTCCAAGGACCGGACAAAGAGCACTCAAGGATATTGCTTCCCAGAATGCCTTGTGCTCCCCAGTGCAGCTGTGTTTTACCTTTTGAAAAGCTGTTAAGTCAGGCTGATGCTTCAGGCAAGACTCTTTACAAACATTAGCAAGCCGCTGTTTATTTACTCACTTTATTTATAGTCCACCTTTCCCGTTGCAACTCAAGGGGGATTACGCAGGGAAAAATAAAGTACTCAAAGAGTATACAATCAACAAGCCCAAGTGTTTAAATAAGCATCCAAAAAGCGTACAGAAAGACATCAAGTGCTTTCACAGTGAGATCTTCCTGGGCATTCTCCACCGAATTCCAAATTCTTGCTTGTCTTCGGGGGAGGGGATTTCTGCATGATATTGATTATACATTTACTGTCCACCTCTCTCACTGACACTCAAGGTGGGTATCAGAATGATAAAACAATGCTATAAGAACCAGTATAACACATAAACAGTGCAATAAAATTGATCACACAGTTACAGAACAATTAAAGTAATAGAAAAGTGAGCTATATTTAGAGACAGAGACCACTGTTTCTGTATCCAGAAAGAAAGGTATTTATTTAATTCACTTAAACTTTAGTTTCTTCTTCATTTTAACCTCACAACCACCCTGTGATTAGACACTGACTTTGTGACTAGTCCAAGGTCACTCAGCAAGTTTCCATGGCAGAGTGGAGATTAGAATTTGGATCCCAAAGCAGGCTTAGGGACAGTGAGAACATGTTCCACCTGTTTTAACACTGTAGCAATGTCCAAACCTCAGATTTTTGAAAGTCACTAAAACCCACTGGAAGTAGGGTGGAGAATGTGAGCACAAAGGGAAAGTCGTGTTGCCAACTGCAGCCTGGGAAATTCCTGAAGGTTTGAGGCCTTTGGAGGGGGGAATCTGTTGCACCAGACTGTCTGCGCTCCAAAGCTTCCATTTTCTCTAAGGGTACTGATTTTGTAGTATGAATATCAGGTGTAATCCTGGGAAAGTTCCAGACCTCGCTGGGGGGTTGCTAACCCTAGGGAAAAGACTGGGGAACTGTCCTGTACTGTGGCTGCATTGCAGCTTTCAATATGTTTGCAGCCGCTATGAGACCAAAACAGAAACCCACCCTAGTATGATTCATTCTCCTTTCTCGAAAGGTACTGCTGCATAAAGAAGTATGTTGAGACATTCTTTTTCCTGTTTAGTTTGGTGTGGTGGGGAAAGATTTCTAGCTAATTAAAGGGGATTCCACCATGTTTATTCATTGCATTGCAAGAAACAGGAGCCCACAGACCACTGGAATTTGGGCTAAAACATTTGTTGGCGAGATTTAAATTGCCTTTCTTTTCAGTGTAAAACTGAAGGACCAGAGTCCTGCTGTGCTCCCTGCTGCCAAAGATGTGGGTGTCTGGGGAATCCTATATTCCCAGCTGGCCCCACCCAATTCCCCACCTCTTTAGGCATCATCGTGATTCTTGGGAGGCCTCTATGGTAATTGCGTAGGGTGTGTGTTGGCGCCTCTTGATAAAAAAGAGCAGAGTGCAAGCACATTTTCCCATCTTATAGTCCCTGTTCTGAGTAGGAGCGCTGAAAGCAGAAATGTTGGCGTCCAAGGTTCAGGGAATTGCTGTTCCTGGGCAGTGGCCCTGCTAAAGGAAGGAAGGACTTGGGAGAGGAGGATGAACCATTGACGTGCCTTGAGGGTGGATCCACTACTTAGCATCTGCTTTGCAGGCGGAAGACCCAGTCATTTACCTCTGCCTAGGCCCTGGAGCTCGGCTGCCCGTGAGAGCAGATAATGCTGATCTTGAGGCACCAGTGATCTGATCGAGCAGAAAGCAGCTTCATGTGCCCCAAGGACTTGCTACTGGCTCTTTTGTAGTGCTGCTCATGGCCAATCAACTTCACTACAGCAGATGAGTACTGAAGGTGACTTTCACAGACATCCTTTAACCTCCTTATGCCCCATTCAGGCTCCCTCCCCCATAGTCATTATTTCCCCTATTTTAAATGTATGAGTAGAGAAGTAGGTTTTAAAACATTGACAACTATTCTTGATAAAATAATGCCAAGTACAAGGTATTAGTGTACGTGATGCTTGAATCAAACATCCAAGAGAGGAAACTTGTTGACAGCCGTCTGTCACTCGGGCACTGATGATGTCAACCGGCTTCTGCAGCTGGACTTAATCCACTCCCATTAGTGTACACTTTTCACAGCTCGGAGATAAATGTTATCGCTGGTTAATTGCAGTCAATCAAGTCACTCACTGGTAGGTAAAGCAGGCTCAAGGCAATGACCAAGCGGGAAAGTTGTTCATGAGTCAGGAAGAAGGCCTCTTTTTCTTTCCACAATGACTAATGTGCTGATGCGTGGGTGGCCAGCTAATAAACATTTTTCATGGGCTAGTAACTCTGTGAAGTTACTTGCAGGGCTACCTGAGAGGCATCATTGCCTCTGCCAGAGGGAGCTGGAAAGTTGGTGATTCTAACCAGGAGCCAGATGTAGGACACTGGAGATGAAACACAAAAGTATCTTTATCCTTTTCTTTTGTTTTTCTTTGTGATAAGTCATAAAGCTCAGCAAGCCTCGCTTATGAAAACACACATGATTTTTATTGCCCCGTTCAGCTCAAAGGCAGAAGATGTACATGTAGATTCTTGCAGTGGGACTGCAGCCAAAAGCAAGTGTCAAGGTGAGAACTAGGTTGCATTTCTGAATTCTAACTCGAGTCCTCCCCACCATGCTTATTTGCCTCTGAGGCAGATCCCACTAAAAGCAGTTAAAAGTCATGCAAGAAGAAATTCAAAAGGTATACCAATAATCAGCAATGTGAGACCACCAGTAAAGCCAGTGGATAATCTGAGCAGTGTTATGATACAAGCCTCACCAGGATAAAGTTCACAATAAGAATCAGAACAGAAAGAGGGGGGGGTACTTGAAGATAAGCTTTAGGGAATACTCCTGAGTACAGCTCCAAGTGCTTCGTGCATCCACGGGAGAATAGTTACAACACTCCTAATAAGATAGACCTAATAAGATATCCTCATCCTACACATAGGGTCTAAAGCTTAGAACAGGAATTACTTGCCTAAGGTCACTCAGGTGAGTTCATGGCAAGGTCTTGATTTGAACCAGGCACTTTCAGTTCAAATAAATGTGCTCTTCTAATTCAGAAATCAACTCTTCTCTCATTTTATTTCTTACTTTCCTGTAACCTGGGGGGGAGGAGTAAGGAATAACTGAGTTGGTGTGGGAAGTGCCTATGCTTAATAGGAGGAAACCAAGGATCCCTTACTGCCTGCTTGTTACAGAGGTATGGCTCCATACCATGTCTCATTCAAGAATGGCTTGTGGTTTGGTTGTGGCAAATGAATAGCATCTCTGGAATGATACATGCATGCAATTCTTCCAGGACCAACATTAGGAGAGTTCTGGGGGCCAGTCCTTGGTCTGCCACCATGCAACCTCACCATGAACCCCCTCTCCCTGCACATTCATACTGTTGGAAGGACTCCCTTCCTCAGAGGAAGTGGACCCTTCTGTTGCTCAAGCATCTGCTTCTTGCCTTCGACCTCCACGCAGCGATGGGCTAAGGTCCCAAAGAAAGAACCAGGTGCATGTGGCCGCTACTAGCATGAGGTCAAGCATGAGGTCTAGCTGGGGTTCTGGCAACCCTGAATGGGGACATTCCTGAAGATTTGGGGAGGGGCTCGTGTAGCCTAGGGGAGGAGGGGAACATTTGCAGAATATAATATCATACTATCCTCCCAGCGCTCCCCAAAACTCTCTCAATAAGGCCTCTAGTAATTAGCCATTTAAAAAGGAGGCGGGGGGGGGCGGGGGGAGGAGAAGATTCTTTGCAGAGACTCTCCCGGGGCAATGAGGGGGGCACAGAACTCGCGGCAACGCATCAGGTCCGGCTGCCAACTCTGGGCTGGGAAATCCTGGAGTTTGGTGCAGGCCGCCCTCTAAAGCAGCCAGCTGATCTCTGCCGCCTGCACCTTGGCCACCCTCGCCCCTCAGTAGGCACCCAAGTGGGCCGCGCAGAGCTGCCTTCGCTCCCCTGCCCTCCCGCAAGCCTCTTGCAGCCCGCCTCTGTTCCCGGCCGCGCCTCCCCGCACGTCTGGCGCTCCCCCTGCCTTCCTGCGCCCCTCTCCCCGCCCCGTCCAGCCCGCTGCCATCCTGCGAATGAATCAGAGGGAGCCGCGCGAGGAAAGTGGCGACGTCGCTCATGTTTTCCATCCCTGCCCTCACCGCAGGCGGCAGCCCCGACCCTCCCGCCAGGACGCGGGCTCTGGGCACGGGAGAGGGGAGGAGGATGGGGGGGGGGAGTTTCCAACGCATGACGGGTTTCCCCTCCCGGGAAAGGCCCCCGAGCACCCGCCAGGCCCGCCCCACGCAGCTGCCTTCGATCCAGCGGCACCTTCAGCTCAGCAGCTGGCCGCGGCTCTCCAGGGTGGCTCTGCAGGGCGGGCGCCCCTCCCGCCCTTTTGAAATGGGGCTCCTGCAGATCGCAGGGAGGCGCTTCCGAGGGCCAGTCCGGGGGAAAAGTTTCGCCCCTCCGCTGGTTTCATGTCGCCCAGGCTTGCTCAAGCAGGGTTTCATGATGGCCCTGGAGGGGTTTCCTGAATGGGCGGGAGTTAATTTTTTAATCTATTTTTTAAAAATGTGTTAAACATTTATCAAGTGATATGATCCTATGTGGCCATGTTGCCCCGCCTCCCCTCCAAAGTAGCCAGTGATGGGCCTCCGGGTTGCAGCTTCACTTCCCAACCATATTATGCAGGATCGCCTGTTCTGGGCTTTCTTAAAGCCTGAAGAATGTTTCAGACAGTTCTCAACAAAGGCGGATTCAGGCCCTTTTTAAAAAACCGGCTTTGGTTTAGTTCCCTGCCAGCCGTTAGCCCTCCCAGGCAGTGCGTGCACGTGCAGAGTACAAATCGTGGGCTCCTAAAGCAGCGGGGTGCTTGAAGTTTGGCACACAGACAGGCGACACACCCTCCCAGGAGATTTGCCCTGTGGGAACACCCGACCTGCCCAGTCAGGCTGAAGTGTCAGGGACAAGAGTGTTCAGGCTCTGCGCACCTGTGGCACTGTGGGCGGGGAGGGAACCACACAGGGATTGTACCAAGAAGGCAAGCCTAGGCAGCATTGATTTGGCTTTGGCTTTGGCTTTTGGCTTAAGACCTCATTGCAGTCTCTGGGTGTGAGTGTGGGTGTGTCAGGGGGAGCCCTGTTGTCTCTGGCAGCTGGGAGTGACATTATGTTGCAAGAGATGAAAATTGATTGAGGGACATTATTTTCTGTGTTTGGACTGCATTGCTAACTGTGTTTATGTTTGGTAAGCCACTTGGGCATTCCGGAAAGGTGGGCTATAAATGTTTTAAAGAAGAAACAAATGAGTCCAGGAATGGTGAAATCCTCACATTACGTGGCCTGATAAGAGGTTATCCTGGGACCCTGGATTTCCCATTTATATCCTCTCACCTCTCCCCCCAACAAGCATTCATTTTCTGTATCAGGAAGGAAGGGTGACTTCATTCATGGAGCAAATACACTTTCCCTGGAACAATTCATAGATATTGCTCCATCAGGCCTGTGCGCAGGATTTTAAAAGAGGGGTGGTGGTGGCTGACAATACATTCCGGAAACTTTGTGAAAGTTCTTAATTACTATAGGGTTTTCCCCCCACTTTTTCTTGAATTTTTGAACTGCCTTCCCAGCGGACTGGCTCAGGGCGGTGTGCAACATATCATTTACATAAAATGGTTAAAACTGTTCATTAATTCAGTTAATAACAATTAAAACTAGTTTGTAGCAGCAAATAATTTGGGCACTGAATTTTAGTACCAGCTGGTAGCGTCAATAGTCTCAGTTTTTTGTCAATTCTGGAACTAGAATGTAATCAGGGTGTGTCTTCCTAGTAGGCAGGCAGGGCCCAGTTAAAATTTAGGCATATAAGAACCTTCTTCTTCTTCTATATGTGCATTCACTGTATGTAACATGCAAACAGGGCTTATGTGTATCTGTGGGGACATGAGGGGTGCTGGTCAGGTGAGCATACTAGCTGTCTGCTATATAGATGAGCCACAGTCCATTGGAGAGCATCACTCCGGTTGTCCTGGCAACTGGCTCATCCTCCTATATTATGGAGAGCATCACCCCAGTTGTCCTGGCAACTAAATCATCCTCCTATATTATTATGAGAGGTGGGATTCCCTTTATTTCTTGTAGGTCCCTTATTCTCTGTCCTTCCATGGTGACTGTGCTTTTCATGAAGATGGATTCAGATGGGTAGCCATGTTGGTATGAAGCAGCAGAACAATGTTAGGGTCCAGCGGCACCTTTATGACCAACAACATTTTTATTTTGTGTGCAAGCACCCATCCTCAGATACCTGGTATGCTTTTCATGGTGAGGCTTCCCTACCATAGAGAATTGCTCGCTTGTGCTTGAATCATGTTTTGAAAGACCCTAATCGGTGCTTTCTTGGGTTAGAACTGCTCAGCAGCATTGTGTCCATTCATGCCTCTGAGCGGCTGCAGAAATTACAGCTGCTTTGGAACTCCCAAAAGCTCGGCAAATACTCCCTTTTCCTTCCCCATACCAGGCAGTTTTTCTGAATCCTTTTATCTGTCACCACCAGAAGCTTATTCAAACATGCAAGTTCTTCTGTAGCACTTGGCCAGCCCTCCCTTCCTCCTGTCATGACTAGTTGATGATCCAGAGAGGGGGGAAAAGTGAGGGAAGTCTCCTCAACTCACTGACATGGGCCTGCGCAAAGGGCTGTCAAGTTGCAGCTGACTTATTATGACCCCAGTAAAGGGCTTTCAAGGCACATGAGACCTTCCCCTGCAGTCTGAGGCCTCCCATCCAATTACTAACCAGAGCTGATGCTGCTTAGCTTTCAAGACCGGATGAGCTCAAGTTGTATCTTTTCACCTTCCTTTTCCCTTTCCCCACTTCCTTTTAACCTTTAGTTGAATATTGAACTGTCATTCATGACAGATATTAAATGCAAGCAGCAGTTGTATTCTACACATGTGAGGCGGTGTGGATGAGGGTTGAGAGTCTGCAGCGACCATTTCTCCTCTGTGTCCTTTTTCCAAACAGAGTTTCTACATGCTTGTGTCCTCTTACAGTGCCTGGCTTTGCTGGTGGGTCACTTGCCTGTGATCTGACATACTAAGCAACCAACAGTGCAATCCCATGCAGTTACTGCAGTCTAAACGCACAGATTTCAGTGGGATCAGTCTGGAAGAACTCTGTTTAAGTTTGTACTGCAAGCCCATGAATGCATTCATTGTCTTGGCTCGCTCTTCCTACATTCCAGATCTGTGGTACAGATTTGATCTTTTCACATGACAGAAATGAAGGGGGCCAGGGTTACTTCTTTGATTCTTTGTTCAGAGGTGTAAAGGGAGGGTGTTCTTTGAGTTGGGTGAGGTCACATGGACACAGCAAAAGCACGTGTTGAACACTGAGTGGATATTTCCATTCTCTTTTTTCCACTATGTTACAACTCAGTCCTAAACGGCTAGGATCTTCCACTTCTACTTGACTCATTTCCTGCTTTTGCAGTTGGGGTTATGGTTTGGAAAGTCACCCTGTCACTTATTTAGAAGGACTTTAGGGCATGGATTCTAACCATAAAACAGCTGAACTGGAGACTATAATTAAGTGCTCCATCACAGTGTCTCTATTCACCTACATCTGCTACTGATGCTTATTCATTTGGTACCATCTCCCCCCCCCCTTCTCCCCATGGCTGAAAGTCCTGATCCAAGTGGAAGAAGACAAACACAGTAAAGGATGTGGTTGGGTAGATGTATTAGACTAGAGAGCCAGCTTGGTGTAGTGGTTAGAAGTGCCATCTTCTAATCTGGCAAGCCAGGTTTGATTCCACACTCCTCCTCCACATGCATACATCTGGGTGACCTTGAGCTTGCCACAGCACTGATAAGGCTGTTCTGACCAAGCAGTAATATCAGGGCTCTCTCAGCCTTACCTGCCTCCTGTCTATTGTAAGGAGAGGAAAGGGAAGGCAATAGTAAACCACTTTGAGACTCCTAAAGCGTCATATAAGAACCAACTCTTCTTCTGCATGATGCAGTGATGTATGATGCAGTGCATGCCTATGAATGTTTACTCAGAAGTAAAATCCACTGAATATAGTGAGGCTTACAAGTAAGTGTACATAGAATTTCAGTCCATGTCTTCATCAGACTTCACCCTGAACATTAGTACTGCCTTTCTATCTGTTGTTCCATGAATCCTCATGGTAGGTATTTTGGTCTGGAAAAGAGAGATGCAGGTCTCTCACCTGGCTCAAAAAGTAATTGCACACTTTTTCTCACCCCCCCCCCTTGGGACTGGAGGTGGCAAACCAGCAATCAAGCAAGACTTCCAGGAACAGGGTCCCAAACACAGGAGGCCAACGGCATAGAGGAAATAAAGGGAAATGGCACAGTTGTTTACAAAATACTGCTGTGGGCTATATCACTGGGAGGAAACCTGAAGAATAGGGTAGAATTAGATAAAAATTATAAACAGAAGTCACCATTCCTAGGTGTTCCTTCAATTTGATCGTGGCAAGCAAAGCATTTTACTGCCAAGGGTAGGTTGTTTTCTTTTCCCAGAAAAGACAGACATCTCCTTGGTGCTTCCTTTTCAAAGGAAACAAATGCCACATGGCATGGGATTATGACCTCACCCAGTCATTTCTGTTTGATTCCCAGGGGTGGTTTGGGATATCTCATTTCCAATAGAGAAAGAAATGAATTAAGCATGGAGGCCCCATAATGAAATGTACATCTCTAAGCAAGGTGGATGATTATCCATCCAGCTTCACATGGCAGAAGGAAGGGTGTGGGCCATTGATGTTGAGGAACAGAACCGCCAGCTAAGGAAATGAATGTAATTGCAAAGACAGAAGATTGCCAAAACAAAAGATGGGGTGAGGTGCATCCTGTGTCTCCCAGAATCCAAAACAAGGTCTTGCGCTGCAACCATGTGCAGATTCATGTGGGAGTCAGTCCCCCTTGAACTCGGTTGGTGAGACATGCACAGGACAGAGCTGTCAGTTTGCAGTCAGAGGGACTTACTTGGTTTTGCCTGGGCAGTTGAAACAGAATAATGTTTTTGGGGTGCAGGTCCAGGTATAGAAATATTGCAAGTGCAAATGACTACTTTTCATCTGCCTGAAGTGTGTCTTGAAGAATGCAAAGGGATAGTTTCACAACCTAGTCAGACCACTGGTTAAAAGGAGGGGGATATTGCCAAACAATGCAAGGGCATGGCAGCATAGGGAGGGGAAGGAAGGGAAGACCCCCACACACACATAACACACACACACATCTTTGCATCCCAAAAGAGATCAAATCACTTTTTTAAAAGCACAGAAGAGTGAAACTAAAGGAAGGGCTGGGGGCAGAGAAGGTAGACTATAAATGGGGAACATGTGTGACTCCGCAGAGCAATGGGTTTCCACAAAAATCTGAAAAGGGAAGCTTAGGCCAGCACTGCACTGCCACCATCTCCCCCCCCCCTTCCTGTGGCTCATCTCCTGTGACGTGTCTCCCTCATAACCACCATACTTTCCTTTCCTATAACAACTGACAGCAAACATTGAGCTGACAGCTTTACAAAGCCCCTTGACAAATCAGTGAAAACAGTGTTCTTCACTCAGGGATCAACCTTGCTTTTGCCCAGATCAATGGGGCAGACAACCCCAAGAGAACTTGTTCACTCTTTCAGGGCTAAAAGAAACCAAGATTTTATTTGTTAAAGACACACTTAAACGTGTGACCTCGAAATTTAATCTTGGAATTTAAAGTATTTTCTTGCAGTCCTGATTTGTTCACAATAGGACTTGTTGACATAAGTGGCCTTGGCAGATCAGATGACATTTTAAGGCTGTGATCGGGTATGCGATAGAAGGAATACTGGGAGGGGTCTTAGTATCAGGTCTTTCTTTCTCCAGAATCATTGATGCTTTATGGAACCTGGGGGGGGGGGGGGCAGGTTGCCAGCATTCCAAGGGTGCCAATCAAACAACTTGTTGGAGACGCTGCAGGATTCTCCAAGCTGGAACTAACACATGGAGATTCAAAACAAAAAAATGATTATAAGATTTAGTTTCAGCGGTGCCTACAAGTGGCATTGGCTTATTTAAATACTTATATGCCCCTTTCATCTTCAGTGGAGATCAAAAGCAGCTTACAATAGTGTTCTTCCCTTCTCCATTTTATACTCTTCCATTTTATACTCAAAACAACCCGACAAGGTAGAGTGACTGGTGCAAGGTCACCAGAAAGTCTCCATGACAGAGTGGGCATTTCAATACAGTTCTCCCTGATCCTAGTTTGACACTACCCACTATTGAGCATGGGAGTTTAAAAGTGGAAGGCATCTGGGCCTGAGCAGTGTCCTGACGTGTTTCTTTACTGTCTGCTGTGCAATAGAATGGGTGCCATTCACTCCTGCAGGGAAAAGGAAAACAGATCATGGGAGCACAAGCTGCCTCCAATGGTTTGGCCTGCAGTGATGATTGTCCACAAATGAACTCTGCGGGGAGCACACCTTCAGCAAAGGGTTACTCTTCATGAACTAGCACCCTTTGGGGGGGAAGCAGATGGAGCCTTTACCCTTCCTCTGGGTCATCAGTCCGCCCTTAGTGGAGGGTGACCACACATACCTTTTTGTCAAGGCAAGCAAGGAGCAGCTACCACTTCTGCACCACTGCCAAGCCATTTGACTCACACCTGGCTGGCAGTGGCACAGTCCAGGAGGGGATGCCCTTTGCCTCTGGGGCTGCCAGCAGCCAGGAGGAAGCAAACTCCTGTGGAATTGCAGCAGAAGCAGTGGCCAAGAGGACCACGTGTCTTCCGTTTCCCAACCAAAGCTGACGGCACCATGGAGAAGCCCTGCAGTTAATCAGAACTTATTTCTCAGGCAGAACAGGAAGGGAAAATGAATCAACTTAATTACAACACAAATGGCATCTTTCTTCAGACATGTACTGAGGCAAATTCATTGTATCTAAAAAAATGGGGAAGCTGCTGGCTTGAAAGCGAGGCTTGTTCTTGGGCACGGACCATTACAGTACCTTCATTGATCCGTCTCCTCCAGTAATGGGCCTTCTTAAATGTCACTGGCACAGCCCACAAAGCAGTTCACATGTTGCCTGTGGACATGCCAGCCCTCACTCTGCTCACCGGGGACCAGTTTGTATACCCAGCTGAGCCAAGCGGGAGAGGGTTTCCTCAACTCCACCAGGTCAGGCTGCCAGTGGAGAGATGGCAAGTTTGACTGTTTCCCTCCTCTACGTATACACCCCCTCCCTCCCCTAAAGGAAGGGATGTTTGTAGCAATGTGTCCCTCTTCAAGTTGGCATGTCTCCAGTGTTTTGTACGTGCATGATCATTTGGAAATATCCTGAGATTCAGCACCACTTTCATACATTCTCCTTGTGATTCTTTTTCTCCTTCCAGAACATTCTCGGCGTTAGAGATACCTCTGCAGCAGAGCCAAGATGTTGGTGCTACTGGCTGGTATTTCTGTGCTCCACATTGCCACGGTTATCATGCTGTTTGTCTCCACCATTGCTAACGTAAGTAACCAGTCAGCAGACACACAACCCCTATCACTGCTCCTGGGGACTGTTAAGACTGTGCTTTTTGATCTCCAGTTTGGTTACAGATCAAGGAAAGGAAGCATTCTTCAGAGGCTTGTATGAGGGCCAGCTCAGTGGTTCTTTGAGACAGCAAAAAGACAAATTGTGTTCTATATGGCTTAAGGTCCCTCAGCTTTGCATACCCGCCACTGAAAGCCCAAACACAAGTTACGCCCTGAGAACAGGAATGTTTCCTATTAACTGAAAGAAACCAACAATTCAAGGCAGCCTAGAGGTGTGGAAAGAACGGGTGGCGTTTCCCCTCTCCTATCCTGTGGTAGAAAACACCTGGGCACTCCCCAGTCAAAAACCAGTTGAGTGAGTGAGATTAGAAGATAATAGTGTTGAGATGCTGTATCACCCCACCTGCCAGACTGTCTGCTGTATAATTATAAGGTGCTCCCCTGCTTGTCTGTTTCTGGAACTATAAAATATTCTCACGAACTGTTTGGGCAAAGTCAAGCATGGTGATGATTATTTAATTTCATTCTTGGTTGGGCACATCTGGTTCT
Organism: Paroedura picta; assembly: GCF_049243985.1. Classification (NCBI taxonomy): domain Eukaryota; kingdom Metazoa; phylum Chordata; class Lepidosauria; order Squamata; family Gekkonidae; genus Paroedura; species Paroedura picta. The sequence goes on from NC_135373.1 coordinate 96,601,630, forward strand.
CTGCTGGGGGAGGGGCTCAGAATTTTCCTGTTCTGACCAACGGCTTCCTAATGCTGGAAACAGGAATAGCCTTTGAAAGCAAAGGGAGGCCTTGATGTGGGCTCCCTCTCCGCTGCTATCTGAGTGGCCTCCATTTCCCAACGTCAGTGCTGCAGTTGGGCTGCCCAGAGCTCCTGGTAACTTGTTCAGCAGATCCGGGGTCAGATGAAAAGCTCTCCGCAGGCCAGCTGTGCTCACTGGGCCCTCAGGGGCCCACCTCCTGGTCTAGACAGGCCCCTCTCTATTGGAAGGAGAGCACCGCATTCCGCCCACCCTGCAGTTGCCAGAACTGCCTGGTTTTGCCATTGCATGCGAGTACACCCTGGACAGCAGCTGTACCAAAGTAGTTGCTTGCTTCTCGGCTACTTTTAAAAATATAACATCAAAGGGAAAAAAATTAAAACAAGTGGAAATAATTAATTTCAGAAGGTACACTGGAACAAAATAATTGCATGTGTTACATAACTAGGCTTATTGTTGAAACTTGGGTGGATGTTAATGTTCACATGTAGCTACTGACAAAACCAGATATGTTTGTAAAGGTCCTCCCCCCCGTCCCCCCATCCCCAGTACATTTCTTCCCCTCTTTTCAAACAGACATCAGCAAATGCTGATAATTAGATCTGGCTGAGATTCATGGTGAGCTTGAGACCTTTTCTGTAATCTTAATTTTTCAAATCACTCTTTATGCTAAAACAACAGACATCCGTGTCGCCCGTTAAAGGCCAGGCTCGTTCAACCAATTAGACGCTTGAGTCCCCTTTTGTTCTTGCTCCAAGATCATCTCATCATTATCCTGCTTTGTCTCCTCGCGACTGTCCTTAACTGACTCGAGTCACCATCAATTAATTTAAGAACCAAAAGCCTCCCAGACCCCTCCTCTCACGCCACTTCCTTTTCCCTTCCCCACTGCTTATGCCTACAGTGCTCCCTGGTGGACACTCACATGCAGAAACATTATCCCAGCACAGCAAACACCACACCTACAGAGAGCCCTTGGAGGCACACTTCAGGAGGCTGAAGCAGACTAATTCATCCTTTCGGCTAAGCCCGGGAATGCAGAACAGCCAAAACCATCAAAAAAAAAAAGAAATATAAATTATTTTGATAATTCATGGTTGATTAGTCCTCCTTGATTCCAAGGGACGTGCATCATAATGAATAATTATATAAGTCATATGTTTTCTGTTTGATTTTTTTCATCAAGCACCACTGCCTGTTGGTCAGGGTGCTTCTTGCAACAAAAGTCAGATTATGTTCACAAAGAGGAGAAGGTTCAGACCTCTTTGTGCCGGCAGCATCTAGTCACTGAACGGCGAGATCAGCTGTCTGTGGCAAGGGAGGACGGCCTGCATTTTCAGGAGGGAAGAATGCAAACTATCTACCGGTTTGTCAGACATTCTAGTTTGAAGGGAGGTTTGTGTTCCGAGAATCGGGGACGCAGAAGCAACAAAAAGGCCAGCCCTCAGCTTTGCAGCAAAATCTGTTTAATGTCAGTGTGGGCCTGACCCATAGATTTAGGTAGCCACAGATAGGGCCCATAGAATATCACAAGGAAGAAGGGGCTCTCTCCTTTTTTTTGTGATGAGTTTCAATACAAAAAACAATGCTTCCTTTACCACACAGGCCTGCACAGGCTTACACCCTTCCAGTTCCACTGACTTCAATAGACTTATAAGGGTGCTCAGAATCGCTCTTGTCAGTCAGATAAATTCCTCAGTATATTCATAGGGATGAGCCGGTCAAATGCCCTGAAAGACAACACCCTGAAAAACGGCAGCAAGTATTTCATGCTGCAAGATTTCAGCCAGCAAGTATTCCTCTGCAGAGAAGAACATGGTTCTCCTCACCATGGCACTCCGTCAGGAACTTGGAGTGATCTTTGATGCCTCCCTTACAATGCAGGCACAGGTCACTAAGGTAGCTCTGCAGGCTTTTCTCCATCTGTGCCAGGCAAAGCACCCTATCTGACCCCAGAACACTGGCCACACTGATCCATGCGACGGTCACCTGTAACTTGCTCTATGTGGGCCTGCCCTTGGCCTTGATTCAGAGACTGCAAATGGTGCTAAATGCTCCTGCTTGGATCCTCACCAGGACACTGTACAATGCCCATATTAGACCTGTCCTCCAACAGCTGCACTGGCTATTGGTTGAATTCCAGGTCAAATTCAAGATACTGTTTTTGACCTTAAAGGTTTTATGCCTCTCCCAGTGCACCCCCAGAAGAAAACTAAGATCATCTGGTGCTAGTAGGCTGATGAGCCCTGCCCCAAAAGAAGTGTGTCTGACCTCGACCAAGGCCAGGGTCTTTTCAGTCTTGGCCCCAGCGTGCTAGAATATGCTGCCTGCAGAGACCCAGTCCCTGGCAAAGTTCCACAGGGCCTGTAAAATGGCGCTATTCCACCAGGCATACCGTTGAGGTCGTGGCAAACAAATGAAATCATTGGGCCCCCCCTGTCCCCAAGTACATCAACATAGATGGCCTGAAGACATAGGAATAAGAACTAGGTGATATAACTGGGGCACTCAGGGTTGTAGTTTTTATGGGGTTTACTGTTTTATCGTTTTACCAGAGTTCATATTATGGAGAAGTTTAAAGTTTTGTTTTTATAAACTAGATTTGTTTATAAATCTAATAAATTATTATTATTATTATTATTATTATTATTATTATTATTATTATTATTATTATTATTATTATTAAATTATTTTGGCCAGGCGACTGCAGTGTAGATTACTGCTGGACAATTTGCTCCCAGGTCCAGTGATCCCAGGTTAGATCAGCCTCCAGAGAATCGGCACATCTGAAAGGACCCCAAGCAGTTAGTTATCTCAAAGGTAGCTAATCCTCTTAATTAGGCAAGTGACAGGAAGCGTGCCAGGATAAGCACAGCCCTTGCAAGAGAAGCAAATAAGAAGCCAAAGGACAGTCAGCTAATTTCCTACCTAATGGTTTAACTGCAGGGGTGGGCCGGCCATTTCATTTACCAGGAATGTTCCGGAAGGCTGCTCCGGGCTGCAGCAGTTCCTCCAGTGTGGCAGGAATGGCTTGCTTCAAGCCCTTCTGCAGCAAGAGGGACTGGTGTCTTCTCACCAAGTGTTTCCTCCCAATCTGCTGTCAGGGGCAGTGGCTGAGCCCAGGGTTGCTGATTCCAGCTCTGCCAGCTCATAGCACCACAGAGGGTCACTCCATCTGGCTTGTTCCTGGGCTGTTTACACTCCCTGGTTTGCCCCTGTTTAAATGGGCATAGGTATAGGCATCAGGGGAATGGGAGATGCTTGGAGCCTTTTGGTAGTTTCTGGGGAATGAGTCAAAAGCTGCTGTTCCCAAAGCTTACTCTCTGGAAAAGATGTATTCTTGTGGGTTCCAGGGGATGGTTGGAAGGTGTGTGGAAGCTAAGCAGTGCTTGAATGGCAAGCCACGTAGAGTCCCCTCTAGATGCCGCCTGAACTTTGATGGCTGGAGGAAGGCGGAACATAAAGGGGAGTAGGTTTTGTCCATGTTTAAATGGCTTATGACCAAGAGAACCTCAAGGCATGCATAATGACTTCTCAAACCGTGTGTGTGTGTGTGTAAAGTGCCCTCAAGTCACAGCTGAATTACGGTGACCCCACAGGGTTTTCAAGGCAAGAGAGGCAGTTTGCCAATGCCTTCCTCTGCAGAGTGATCCTGGAAGTCAGTGGTGGTCTCCTGTCCAAGTACTAACCAGGGTGGATGCTGCTTAGTTCCAAAATCTGACTAGGGTGGGCAAGTCTACCCACATATACATTCACATAACCCTGAGCTGCTAATTGCTGCAGTTTAGGATGATCCCTGGTGGATGCGCCTGTGTAACAACAGCCCATCCTCTAAATGAAAAAGAAGCTTCAAACAACACTGGAAAACAGGAAGGATATTCTGAAGCCAAAACCTCAGGAATCCACAATAGCCTCTTTATTTTTCCAGCACTTTGCTGTTGCTGTGTTTGGCTCATCTGCCTCAGTTAAGTTCTGGTGGGCAGGCTTCTATGGCCTGCTGACTGTTGAGATAAAGATACCTGGAAAGCTCTTAGAGGGTCCCTGAAAATGTTGGCCTGTCCAGATAACAATTTCCAAAGATATTGGTTGGGGGGTGACCACAGGAAACATCCTGTGAAAAGGCCTTTTCATCTATGGATTCTTCTTGCATATACATGATTACCTGCATATTCATCACAACATCCATGAATACCTGCATGTACATCACAACTGGACCTGAAGCTGCAACCATAAGAACATTTTCGTAGGAGTAAGCACTGTTGAATAAATGGTACTTACTTCTGAGTAGACCTAAGAATTCTCCTTGGGTGAGCATAGTTAGAATGTGCACTCAACTCCCAACATTTTACTTATATCTGGATCGTGTACAAGAGAAATAAAACAGAAAAGTCCATTTTTATAGCAAGAGCTGGGCAGACATCACTCTCTCTTTCCACAAAAATGATTCTTAAGGAGGATTCAGGGCAGAGACTCTGAAAAGGGGATATCACATCACATCTCTCATGTTTTTAATGTACAAAATTAAAAGACTCTTCAGAATTTCATTTGATTCAGAATACAATAGTCCAGCTGACCCTTCAATTCAAGATTTTATTAAAATGATATATATCCTGCTTTTCTAATCTATAATTTTTTTCCGTCTAGCAATTTAGTCAAAAAGCGTTACAATAAAACCAAATTAACACTTGTCTCCAAAGCTACCCCACACCAAAGATTCAATCCGAGGATCCCCCTGGAGGCAGCTGTTTGATTATCCCCCCCCCCAAACTGACTGCTTGTTCTTTCTATTTAATGAGGTAGCCGATCCACAAAATGTTTACAGCAATTGCGAAACCTTGGCAAGGCCTGGCCCACTCTCTGAGACGGAGGCCTCAGCCTCATAGCCTCTGATCAGGAGAAATCAAATCTGATGTGCCATAGCCAGGGGGCAGCAATCGAGCACCAAAGTGTATCAGGACCAGATACTTCTACGGGAATCTGTTCAGTTCAGAGGCTGAAGCTGAAGCAGCGAGCTTCAAGGAAGGAGTGTCATTGGCACTATTCGGTCCAAGTCGTACTGGATTTACTGCGCTCGACTTCATTGAACATTGAGATGCTGACCCTTTGGAAAAATCACCATACACCCTCTGTTTAAGCTCAGCATCAGATGAAATATGTATCTACCCAAGAATCTCACATTGTGCTTTGAAAGGAAATTGCTCTCCAGCTTTCAGAGTTGTACAGAAAAGATTTAAAACATACAGAGAGAATGAACACATGGCTGGGAATGTCTGCAGGAGGGCCACTGAACGGAAGGTTTTGCAGACGATCTTCTCAGGACCTTCAGTCTGTTCTCCCTCTGCCGCCATTTGCTTCCAGTGCTTCACTCATGCCTCAGCCTCCCCCATCCCAAGCTGCTTAAGCAACTGTTTGGGCAGGTTGGTGGGTGGGGGATAATGAAGAGGGCGGTGATGGCTCAACAGGGGCTCAGTTGTCTCTTAGCCATCAGCAGCTCAAGGGGTTTCCCATCAGCAGTATTGGCCCAGGAGGGGATGCAGGCCCTTTGCTTGGGGTGACAAAACAAATTGGCCCAGCCGTGTACGTGTAATTCCCCCCTCCCAGTGTCTTTGGTTCCATCTTGAACCTCAGAATACTGTTATCTGGGCCTCCCCCCACCTCCCTGGGCTCATTCTGTGGTACTTTGTGAATAGCTCTGATGTTCTGTCCCAATTGCTGAGTAAACTGGGATAATGTTCAGCCATGTCAGTGATTGCTTTTGAAATTTATATGATATCTTCCCCTGAATATGTTATTCCAAACTTCTGCAGAACCACCAGGACCAACAGGGAAAAGGTACACATCCCCCTGGCTATATAATTTGGGAAGCCTTTTTGGTTCAGGAATGTAGGCCTTTTATCTGGGTGCCAAGGCAAGTAGGACAATGTGAGCCACTGTGGGCCTCTACTGGGGAGAAAAGTGAAGTATCAATGACGTAAAATGCAAGGACAGGCACTATTTCCTATGATATCCTCATTGCCTTTATGGATTTAGCCGGGGAAGTAAATGTCCTTAATGAGAGACCCCCAAAAACATGCCTTGCACTTCTGTTTTCTTTCAGTCTTGGATGGTAAAGAACAACACCACATCCGGACTCTGGGACTACTGTTCCACAGAACATTGCTTCGCAGAAAGTGAACTCCGTAAGTGACAGCTTGATTATCTCTGAGATTTCTGCACTGTTTGCAGCCTGGGACTGGCCTCCCCTCTCATGCCTCTCCCTCTTTTTCTTCCCTGTGTTGCCAGCTGCTCTCAAGACAGTCCAGGCTTTCATGATCCTGGCCATCATCTTCTCCTTCATCTCCCTGGTCATGTTCATGGTGCAGCTCTTCACTATGGAGAAAGGGAAACGCTTCTACATCACTGGAGCCGTCCTGCTGATTTGCTGTAAGTTAACACCCAGGAGAGGTCCTATGATGCTTTGGGGGACACGATCCCTTGGCATGGAGAGAAAATGACCCACTTTTACTTTGAGAGGAAGCCTCATTGAAAGTGGGATCCCCTTCCAAGTAGACATGCACATGTTTGTGCTGTGTGCACCATCAGGATTCAAGATGACTGTGACTTTCTGGTGGTGGGAGAGTAGATTGGCTGCAGCACAGTGTAGGGCACAGAACAGGGCCAAGAGGCAAAATGTCTACCTCACCTCTTTCCCTTTATTTATGGGTAAGCCCACCTGAGATCTCAGGCCCCAGGGTAGGGTCTTGCTTCCACCACTCAGAGTCAGGCAAAGGTTGTTCTAGGGCAGAAGGAAGGAAGGAAGGAAGGAAGGAAGGAAGGAAGGAAGGAATAGAAGAGGAAATGTCACAGCAAGGAGGTTTCCATGGCCACCCCCATCTGGGTTGCAGCCTGCAGTGGTGAGATTAACTAGGCTGATGGGTTCCTTTTAGTTACAAAAAGAGCCCACGAGACCACAGGCAGGCTTACACAAAGCCATGTTCCTGTTTACCTGCTGCCAAGACAGTCTCATCAGCCTGCTTTGGGTTGGGAATTCCTGGAGATTTGGAGAGGGGAGGGATCTGTGGAGTCTAATGTCACTGAAAAGCAGCCATTTTCTCTCTCCAGAGGAACCAATTTCTGTATCCCAGAGATAAGTTGCAACTCCAGGGGCCCTCCATGCCCCACCTGGGGGTTGGCATCTTTAGTGGCAGGAGGGAGGGACAGGTTCAACTGGCAGGAGCCTGTGCCAACCAACAGCAGTGTGTCCAGGTAGGAAAATCAGCAGGTTTCTTGGATAACTAGCTGACCTGTCTCTCTTCTAAAGAGTCTTCCTTCCCATACATCCACAAAAGAAAGGCTGCAAATCCATGGAGAAGAGTTCTATCCATGAAACCTCTATATTGAGAAGTCTTAGAAATGCCCCTCTGGGGCAGTCTTAGTGATTCTGGAATGCTGGGCAAGAGGTCCAAGATGGAGCCCCTGAATCATTGGTGCCGCCAGCAGCAGCAGCTCCCAGGGCCAAGCAAGGAATGGCGCTTGCCTCAGGCAAGGTGGATGGAAGCCATTATAGCCACTGGGAAGCAGCCATCCAAGTCCCAGACAGGGTGGGTGCAAGTGGTGGCAAGAGCCTGCTCTCCTCCTCCCCCCCCTTAAGAAGGCAGGACTGTGGGCAGTTCAGGACATCCCAAGTCTGGGAACAGGGCAGCTTCCCCCTTTCCCCATTGGCTAAGTTCACCTCTGTAGACCCTGGATGACCCTGGAGACAAGGAACAGAGAAAATTCTTACTATCATGCTCTGCGTGTGGAGTTTCTTGGCACACCAAGTTGGCTGCACTAAAACACAGAGTCCTGGAACCTTTGTCTACTGGTTACTTTTGGGTTAACAATTTTCTTTTGTTATTCTTTTTTAAAAATCAACCCCAAACCCGCAGAAATCTGGTTAGATTTAGCCTAAGAATTCCTGTATTCATCAAAGTATCTTACATGTGTGACTGGGTTCACAATTAAACCAGAGGAGGTGTATTCCTAAATGTTTAGGAAGACTTTGAACCTGTGCAAGGGGTCAAAATAAGGACCCTAGGACAAGAATTACTGCTTCTATACCAAACTTAAAAAGCTGCTGCAAACCAAACTTGAGCAATGACAGTTTTTCATGTTCAAATCAGACCAGGGGATCAGTCCCTGTCAATCCATCCATGGCACTTGTTTCCCTTAGTTACCACTGTGGCACCTGAGATCACCTGGATGTTCTTGTTTTTTCTTCACAGGGCTATGCATTTTGATTGCTGCCTCCATCTACACAGCTCGATTTGCACCAGACTTATCCTCAAAACAATATCACCATGGCTACTCTTTCATACTGGCTTGGATCTGTTTCTGCTTCAGTTTCATCATCGGAGTTCTGTACCTTGTGCTGAGAAAGAAGTGAGGGTTCTGAGGATGAAACGGGGAGGGAGGATCTGAACTATCAGGGGGGGCTTGTGGGAGGGATGCGAAGTCATTTTTGCTATGAGAACGGTTTGCCCAAAGAAATGAATCATACACTGCTCAGCTCACTTGCCCAATCTCAGACATGAATCCACCAGAGAGAGAAAAGCTGGTCTGGGCCCTCCATGTGTCATGGATAAATGAAGATGCTTGAAGAACCACCAAAGTAGCCAGGAACTGTCTTCTTGCTCACAAAATGACACATGAAATTCTATTGAAAAGCCCCTTAAATTTCCTGCCTCCCTGATGATCGGCAAACTGCTTGAGATACAAGCTCTTCAGCTTTCTCCCCTAAACCTTCAGCAGCTGTGATGCATTTCCCCATGCACTCTGTGAGCCATTCCCACTCGTGGTGGGAGGTGTCACATTTAATGCCCACTAAAATGATGGTACAGAGCCCCCTAGATACATTTCTTAAGGGATAAAGACATGAAATGGGGAAGCAACCTGACAGAAGTGAGACCTAACCCCAGTATGACACTTTCTATTTCCACCACCTCCGTGTTTCCTTCTTACAAAGGAAAAGGGCTACTAGTGCTGAAGGGATTAGAAGAGAAACTAAGAAGAGGGGATGAAAGAAAGGGGAATGTGGGTGGAGGAGGAGAGGCCAGGGAGGGGGTAGAATCCGACAGGCAAGCAGTCCTACAGAATCCTGGAACAGAATGTTTTCCATGCTGGAAAGAGGGCCACTAGGGTGGGACTTCCATTACAGTTCACAATGTGTACCCCCACTCTGAAGACCTCCCAGAGTCTCCCTGATGCCCCTGAATGGTGAGGTCTGTCTGTGAGGCCTGCAAACAGCAAGATGGAAATGGCCACTTCTAGGCCTGTCACTGAGGCGCTCTTGGAGCTCCCCCCTCTGCATCAAAGGGGATTTGTGTCTTGTCATTGTTCAATAATTAAAGACAGGGAGGTGGGCATCTGTCCAGAGGATAAAGCTTTTAGCCATAGATCTTGCACTGAAACTATGATCTGTCCTGGGGGAAGGAGAGGCCTTAGTATCACAAAATAACCCCCCCCCCCCCAATTGGGCCACCTGAGTCAAGGTTCCATGTAACTAGGCCTTTGGGGAAGGACCTTCACTGTGTTGCATCAGTCTTCAATTTCCCCCTGTACTGTCAGTGCACACAATGTGACCCTCCAGTGGGGTGAGAAGAAGGTCAGCTCATTACATTTGGCAAACGGAGATCGAGCAGGAAATGGCTTCATGGGAACAGAAAGGATTTATGGCAGTGTCATATTGACTGTCGGCATCAGGATGTTCAGGCCAGGTACTCCTGCCAGTGAGCTCCCTCTCAATAGCGAGTGGTGAGAAGTCAGCTGACCCTCCCTCTGCTTCATCCCACTCAGTCTTGTGTGAGGGGGTGACAAGGGCCAGCTTTTAATGTGATGCAGGCAAAGTAAAGAAAGAGCTTCCCTGTACAGCTTGGCACAATTTTGCAGCCTCATTTGCTGCAACCTGTGCAAAGCTCCTGTGCGTTCTTCATTTGCCCACCAGAAATCTGTAGCCCTTGTGGGTCCTGTGCCGGAATGCAAACTTTCCCCCGGTAGCCAATGTGGTGCATGTGCAAAAGCCCCTGGGGAGACCTCTTCTGCCTCCCCAGCATCCCATTCAAGTCTGGACTCATTCAGGGCTGCAGGCTTAGTATAAACAGTATTTCCTTTCTCTCATTGTCACATTCTTTTTACATGTAAGCTTTTTGGAATTTGGTGGATATGTTCTAATATTGTACTTGCCATTTCTCCATGTGCAGTCATTGTAAATATTTTGATACAGATATCCTGGGTGTAGGGATATTAAAAAAAACTAATAAATTCCATTTCCCTTTATCATATAGCAAAGTCTTGTTTGAATTTATTATACTTTAGTATGTGTAAATATTCCTTTTCATCACCACAAAACAGGTTTGACTATAAAAATGAGTGCTTCTCCATGACCCTCCACTGAAGGTCTCCCAATCCTTTAAACAAGAGCACAGCTAGTTGTGGCAATAGGACAATACTCAGGGATCATATCTGACACTTGTGGCACCTGTAGACATTCCACCTTTAAGGGGCAAAACAACTTAGCACCACCACACCCCTATGGATTTATAAGCAGATTGCTCACATTCACAGAGAATCATCCACCAGTCACTATTAGTCATGAAGCAATGGAACTCCCTGGCCTAAAAAACAGATGGAGCCAGCCTAAAGTAGCGGGGAAATATGGCAGGACCAAACAAAAACTGAGCTCTCACTCACAAGTGTGCCAAAACCATATCCATAAAACCAGAGCCTCGCTAACCACTCACCCATCCCAGCAAGTCAGAGAAACCCAAGCCAAAAATACAACTGAGACACACACATTTTCACACTCAAACCCATCCAGCCAGATAAGCACCAAGCTATTGTTACCATGACATGAACTTAGCTAAAAAAAAACATCAAAGCAAAGAATAGAGCAAGATAACACAAAGACAAAAGATCCAAGAAGGGAGAAACAAGAAAAAGAGAGAATCAACAATGTGTTTGTTTGTTTACATTTATACCCCACCTCTTCCAACAACTGCCGAGTCTAGGTGGCTCACAGTAAAAACAGTAAAATGACAATCCAAGTATATCAGCAATAAAACATCCCCCGCTACAATAGTTAAATAACATCAAAATAGTGGTATGGTACAAACCCCACCCCACCCCCATAGCTCTGCTGCTCTGGCCGCCGGCACTTACCACAGTTCTCATGTGGTAATATCTGGTTGAGATCTTCAATAGGATAGCCTACCATAGGGCGGGACCCCAAGGATTGTAACTCCGGGCATCCTCAACCAAACACCTGGAGGAAGAGCTCCATCTTGCAGGCCCTGCAGAACCTTGATAGCTCTGTCAGTGCCCTTAGCTCTACTGGGAGCTCATTCCACCAGGTTGCGGCCAAGGCTGGAAAGTCCCTGGCCCTGATCGAGGCCAAGTGGATTTCCCGGGGACCCAGGACAACCAGTAGGTTCATACCTGCAGAGCGGAATGCTCTACGGGGGGCATAGGCAGACAGGCAGTCCCACAGATAGGTGGGACCCAAGCTGCCTATGGCCTTGAAGGTCAAAACCAAATACTTGAAGTTGATCCAGAAACAAACTGGTAGCCAGTTCAGTTGCTTCAGCACAGGCTGAATATGAGTCTTCCAAGGTGTCCTAGTGAGGACCCTTGCAGCCGTGTTCTGTCCCAGGTACAATTTCTGGGTCAAACAAAATAACAACATAGAATCACAGAATCATAGAGTTGGAAGGTGCCATGCAGGCCATCTAGTCCAACCCCCTGCTCAATGCAGGATCAGCCCAAGGCATCCTAAAGCATCCAAGAAAAGCGTGTATCCAACCTTTGCTTGAAGACTGCCATGAGTGCTCCAGAACAACAGAGCAATAATGGGGGGTCAAAAAGGAGGGGCCCAAAGGGATCAGGGATCCCAATAATAAGGGGAAGGGGTAGAGATGGCAGTGGGAGGAGATGGTATAAGAGAAAGGGCATGAGATATGGATATACTCAGACCCCTTCTAATCTTCGTCCCATCCCTTGGTACTCAGGGTTGGAGGCTAAGGTAAGAAACCACCTCTGACAATGATGCTGTGCAACACCAGGTCAATAAAAAAGACTACTTTTTGCAAGGGAAGGTCACTGTTTTCTCCTGATTCCCTGCTCTTAGTGGCTGCTCCTTTTACTATGTTTAACTGTTCCACAGTTTCCACTGATTCTCAAGAGCAGTTGAAGGGGGAGAATTAGGGGGAACTGCACTGGACAAGGAAGGCAGAGAAGCCCCTTCACACTAGACAGGGTTTCAGACCGGATGGATCTCTGTTCTGATCCAGCAATTCAAAAACATGGCATTTGTATTCCCCACTGTTTATATCATTAGTTACAATATTAGTTACATTTGCTCCACTTAGATACTTGGTAAATTATTTTATTTTGACAGAGCTGGACATAATTAATGCCCCAGACTGGTTATACTCTGGATACAACTGGTTTCAATGCCACTCCTCAATGTTGTGCAGGTATGTGCTTTAGAGTGCAAACAGCTTACCCGTTCAAGGGCACAAGAGATCCAGCTTTCGTTCCCTATTGAAGCCTGTGCAATTGCATCACAAAACCCATATTTCATGTCCTGGTCTGGCATATAAGTCAGTGCATATGTACTAATGAAAATAACATACCCTACTAAGAGGACAGGTGAACTCCAGTTCTCTACTGTGTGGTGCATCATTCATATGGCCCTCCTTCCTCAACCTGCTCCTTGTCCCAGTTGAGCTAAACACCAGTTAATTCATCTTAGTGAGAAAGGCTGAAAATACAAATATATTCTGAAGCATTTCAAAACCTCAGCAGCAAGATCCGAGGGGAATTGTTGGCAGCATAATGAAGATGCCTGTTTGAAGGTGAAAATAAAGAACAAGGGGGCAGTCAAGTTAAAAAGAGCAAACCTAGGGGGGAAATGTGAATAATAAGGAAATAATTTAACCCTCCTACACTTTGGGGTTCATAAGTGATCCCAAAATAATAGAAATATATTTATAATTTTTCCTCTTGCACTATTTAAAGGGGTACAGTGAAGTGGTCTATTGTTTGGTAATATTTCACATTCCCTCCCATTGAGTTCTTTTTTTTAAAGTTGAAGGTTTCATTAGGATGGCATTGAGCTTGGTTTAACCACAGTTAAAATGAATGGGGAGACTGAAATGCTGCACTTCCTGGATATTGGTCAGTTCTTGCAAGCAGAAGGTATGCTCTGGTTAGTTCCTGGTTGGGACACCACCAGGGAAGTTCAGGATTGCTAAGCAAAAGCAGGAAGATGTGCTTGGCAAGATGGGCCTCTTCACACCCCATGACTCCTATATGTTCAGTCATGTTCCATGGTTGCGTTTCCTCAGCACATCAATGCTGAGCCTGGGGCATTGTGATAAACCTAAATTGTGTGTTTAGAGGGAGATATTTCTTATGAAGGCAGTTTCTGCAGCCAAAACCTTGGCTGTTACAAGTCCTTTGTAAGGAAGTCATGCACACAAGATCTCATCCTAAGTAATAAATATATACAGGAGCACCTTGCACATTTGTTATTGTGCACTGTATTGTGTACAGGGCTCATTCTTGGATGATTGGCCACCTCTGTCATGTCCCTTTCTGTGAAGCCCTCTAATCCCATAAACATACATGTTTGTCTACATGTTATTCTATCATTCCCCTCTGTACATAAGTGCACCTGTGTCATCGTCAGGTTGCAGCCCCAAAGCAACCCCAGCAAGGAGCTTTCAAGGCAAATGAGAGGCAGACATATTTTACTGTTGCCTTCCTCTACAGAGCCTTCCTTAATAGTTTCCAGTCCAAGTACCGGACCCACCCCTCCAAACATACCTTCATGTATGAACTTCCTTTTCTTTTTGGAAACAGCCATATTTGTTTTCGCACTCAGCCACAGAGGCTGCAGATGCCTGAGTTAGAAAGACCTGCCACCACCACCACCACCACCCTCCACCAAGTCCACAGGGTATCCAGATTCTCCTGGATGAAGGAGAAGAGGCTATACTAGAAAAAGTGGTGAGTGTGGAAGCTCCCTGCGTGTATCCCCTCAACCAAAAACAATAACCCTACAGCCAAATGATACACAGCTCCCTAAAGACAACATGGTGCATTGCTGGGATTGTGCTTTCTCCATTCTTGTTCATCAGGATCCAACAGGAGGAAATATAATTGTTTTCTGAAGCAGAAACCCTGATCAGGAAGTATGCAGAGGATACTGCAGTCAGAGCCTCCACAAACGCATGCTTTGCTTTTCCCTGGGTGGGGAGGAAGGCAGGAGTGAATCACAGTCACTGCTCCCCACCACTCCTATCCCTGAACAGATTGGTGCTGCTGCAGAAATGCCATATTATGTAGCCCCACCTTGTGGACCCGGCCTGCCGGCTTCTGAAAACATGCAGGCGACTCATTTGCGTATCAATTTCCCCTTCTTTGATCGTGGCCATTATGTTTAGAAAGCACCTTAACATATCCTTCCTGTTCCTTAGCTCATCCATATATATACCTCTTGTTAATTTCATCTGCTTTATGACTGTAATGAAGCAGACTGTGGTGCCCTTGCCACAGCAAGCCAGTACTTGATCCTGCAGCTTCAGAGACAAAGCTAAGAGCCATGGGTTCAAATGTCAGGAATGGAGGTTCCACTTAAATAGTTTTTAGGAGGAGATTGCATGAGCACCTGTCAGGAGTGTGTGATGTTTAAGTCCCCGAGAAGGTGGGGGGCTGGACTGGATGGTCCTTTGCTGTCTCTTCCAGCTCTGTATGGTTCTGATTCACTACAGCTGAGCTAGGCTCCTAAAATACATACAGCTAGACTGGACCACTTTACAGTGCTGGTGGGACATTTAATGCCCAAAAGTTCCCTCCAATAAAGCCATTCCCTCAACACTGAAAACCTCTGCCCCCTCCCTGGTGATATTGTAAGTATAGAGGAATGTATAGAGGAAGTATAGAGGAAGTATGAAGAGCCTCTTGTGGCACAGAGTGGTAAGGCAGCCGTCTGAAAGCTTTGCCCATGAGGCTGGGAGTTCAATCCCAGCAGCCAGCTCAAGGTTGACTCAGCCTTCCATCCTTCCGAGGTCGGTGAAATGAGTACCCAGCTTGCTGGGAGGTAAACGGTTATGACTGGGGAAGGCACTGGCAAACCACCCCGTATTGAGTCTGCCATGAAAACGCTAGAGGGCGTCACCCCAAGGGTCAGACATGACTCGGTGCTTGCACAGGGGATACCTTTACCTTTACCTTTTTAAGTATAGAGGTGAGGTGTTTTGGGGTCTTTTAAAAGTGGGACATTCCCAAGCATTTAATCCAACCTTGTTCTGGCAACAGATGCATCATGTGGGGCCATTGATCAGATAGGCCGGCTCTCACCCTCCAGGCCTAAGCATACTTACAGTACTGGAATCCAGTACATTTGTCCAGGATTTCATCCTTAATCTCTGAAGTACCGAAATACCTTTTACTTTGGTTCAGGTTGTTCAGATTCCATTACAGCCCAGCCATCATATCAAGGGCATGTTGAAATGTCCCTCCTGAAGGCTGAAGTGTTTCTGCTCCCTCATTCCCATCTCAGCAACCTTCCCTGAAGCACAGCAGTGCAGGATCTGAGCTCAGCTGTTTGTCTGCAAGGCCACTAGAGGTCAGGGAGAGACAAGTGATAGATCTGCCACCGATCAGTAACAGTTTGGGTTGGGAGTTCACTGGTGGCAGCCAATGAGTTCTGATCTGACTGCCAATTATTATAGAAATTGGCAATGCACACTCCCAACTGCAATCATGTCCAATATTGCACAAACTTTTCCAGTGACCTTGAAAATGGACTCATTAAGGCCTCTGTGTGGCTGATGCCCCAGAGATCTGTGACACAACTTCTTTGGGAAACATACTTAGAGCCTTCCCTGCACATTCTCAGGTGATCCTTCAAAGTGCACGGGAAGTTTTCAGAGCAGCCCTCCAGGTGCTCTGAGGGAAATGCTGCAGCATGCTATTTTTAAGATGGGAGGCACACTCCTCCTGGAAGACGCAAGAGAGAAAACAGAACACTCTTCCGTGGTCCTTTATCTAACCTTGTTCTAGGCTACCTGAAAGCCACTAGGCTCTTGAGGTGGCCTAACAAAATTAAATCACACAATCAGTCTCTGGCTACAGTAAAAAACAACACAGCTGCTAATAACACTGCCACAACAATGGTAAGAGGTTCAAATCAGGACTTTTACCAGTTTGGACTATGGTTACCAATCTCAAGGTGGGGCCTGGGGCTCCCCTGGATTAAGGGTTGCCAGCCTCCAGGTGGGACCCGGGGATCGCCCAGAATTACAGCTCATTTCCAGACTACTGAGAGCTATTCCCCTGGAGAAAATGGATGCACTGGAGGGTGGATTCTACAGCACTGTACCCCACTGAGGTCCCTGTCGTCCCCAGGCTCCATTCCCAAATCTCCACGAGATTCCCAAGGTGCATCTGGCAACCTTACCCCCTCAATCCCCATTGGAAACCAGGGGAGACCTGGCAACCCTATGGATTACAGAGCTCAGGCTACAGAGATCAGTTCCCCAGGAGGAAATGGCAGCTTTGGATGGCAGATTTTATGGCCTCACATCCCTGCTGAGCTCCCTCCTCTCCACAAACTCTGCATTCCCCAGATACCATCTCCAAATCTCAGGGAACTTCCCACACTGGAGCATGTTCAAGCAGGACCCATTGCCAAGGTAGCCCCTGCAGACTGTATAACAGAATGCCTCCCGGGCTGCATTTTCTATCCTGGGCTAAGATCTAGGGATACCAACGCTGGATTGGGAAATTCCTGGAGATTTGGGGGTGGAACCTTAGGGAGGGTGAGGTTTGGGGGGGAGGGACCTCAACAGAGTTCATCCATCCAAAGCAGCCATTTCCCTCAGGGGAACTGGTGCACCTGACTCAGTCACTAAGCTTTAGGCGCCTTCTCAAATCACACCACCCTCAAGCTCCATCCCCCAAAATCTCCAGATGTTTCCCGACTTAGAGTTGACAACCTTATGGCTTGCAAGATGCCCCCTCAGTTTGCTCTAAACTCGGTCGTGTGAAGCCTCCGGCCCTTGCTCCTTTCCCATTGAGAATGCTGCTGTGTGGCAGGAACTTGGGCTAAGTGCTCTGGTTGACCAGAGGACTTCTTCGGCTCGGGCAGGTATCCAATGAACTGTTCTGCCCCCTCAGTCCCCAGGGAAGCAAAAGCCTAAAAACAGATGTGGACATGAAAAGATAATGAGGGCACATAGTTCTGGCCAGTTTGCCATCTATGTCCTGTTTACAACTGCTCACGTTCTCTTTCCATTTCTTCATCTGTTTTTAGGGGGGGGGGTTCATTCCCCATGGGTGTTTCTGTGAGCAGTGTGCTGCCCCCCCCCCCCCGGTTAGCTCACTGGCTTGGGACAGAACCAGGCCCTATCTAAGCAGGGTCCTCTCCTGCCTGTGCCAATCCTCCTCTTGGGCAGAAGCCTGAGGGCAGGAGCAAGCAAGTGCCTGACTTGGTGCATGACAGCCCATGACAGGCATGCGGGGGGGGGGGGGGCGATCCAATGTTCTGCTTTTTGCTTCTGTGTATGTTTGAAAACTTGTAACATGTTTCCCATCAGCCTGGCTGGTCCTAGCCCAATCTCATTAGATCTCAGAAGCTAAGCAAAGCTGGTTCTGGCAGGTATTTGGATGGGAGACCTCCAAAGAATACCAAGGTTGTAATGCGGAGTAGCCATAAGTCAGCTGTGATTTGACAGCACTTTCCACCAACAATAAAATATATTACATGGATTTATTTTCACCCCATGCCTGACTTGACTTACTGCCCACTAGCTTTCCTTTTGCTTTTCATGTCCCAAATGTATGTGCATGTCCTTTAGCATGTACATGCACGCACACACACATCCATGTCACCAGGCAAGCTTGTGCATAACTCGGTCCCCCAAGGAGTGTTTTTAGATTGGCACAGAGACAACTCCATCACATTCTGTGTCCCCCCTTCATTTCACTTCTGATGTGTGGGACTCCCATCCTCTAGTCTGCAAAACAGAACATCCATTATGGGAGAAGAACGGATGGAGCTCAGGAAAACCGGCCTCTGGTTGACCTCAAGTAGCACAGCAGCCTTTCTGTCTTATAGGAGAACAAGATACAGGTAAAGCCTCCGTCTGAAGTCACCCATTTTAAGGGGTGGAGATTGTTGGAGCCGATTGCCGGCATCTCTGCTTTCTCCCCAGCCCGTCATCCTGCCTTTTCCAACAGGTGTGAGCAAAGTATTTGCCCATTCCAGCAATCAGACTAATGCCTGGTTGCTAAGATGGCTCCAGCCAACAAGGGCCCAGTTTATATATAAACAAGAATCTTTCCCAAGCTGGCGAGCTGGCAATGTGATTGGGGGAAATGCTATGCAGAGAAATGCTAGCCGGACACAATGCTGTGAAGAGTGAACTATTATGATTTCATTATGGTATGACATTCGGAGGTGGCTTGTCATTTCCTGCATCCAGGTCATGACCCCTTGCAGTCTCTCATCCAAATACTAACTAGGATTGACCCTGCTTAGCTTCCAAGATCTGATGGGTTTGCCTGGGCTGTCCAGGTCAGGGCTGTGAGATGTGAATATCAGCTAAGTATTCTGGTTGGACAGTTACTTACCTAAAGCTGAAGGAACCATAATTTGGTTTAGCTGTCAACTTCAAATTTGGTTTGAAGTTAATAAAAAGGGTCAGGGTCCAATATTGGTTACTTAGGTTCCTAACATATCTGTCTAGTAGTTTATAGCTCTAGTCTACACTATTTATTTATTATTTATCACATGGCATGTGTATAATATAGCCAGGAGATCCTGAGATTGTCTGGCTGCCAGACACAGATGTTCAGAGGTGGTTTGCCATGGCCTGCCCCACATCATGAACCTGGTGTTCTTCAGACTGCCCTTCCAAGGGCTAGCCAGGGCCGACTCTCCTCAGCTTCTGAGATCTGGTGGCATCAGGCTTGCCGGGGCTATCCAGGTTGGTTTTCAATTTACATCTACTGTTCTGAACATTTAGTAGACAGTGAGAGCAATCCTCAGATGATCTACTCAGAATCCTAACTCTGTGGAACTTATTTACAGGAAAGTGTTCTTAGGATTCCCTGTATGTTTTCTATACATAGAGGACTGAGTTTGAAGGAACTTTCCTTGACAAAGTGCCCACAGTTGCCAGTCTTTAAGAAGAATGGGGAAAGGCCATGGGGAAAAAAGCAGACCAGAGTGTTCTCTTTCCTCCATCTCTTTTGCCATCTGTGAGGGAAAGGGCAAAACTTCCTTCTGTGTTCCTCCCTCCTGCCTCTTCTGCCAAAACATGGCTGATGAGAACTAGCAGTATCTTCCCACTTCAGGGCTGGGGGGGGGGGGGAGAGAGAGAGAGAATCCAGCTTTTTATGGCGTGGCTTCAAGTGTCTCTCCAGCATCTGGGGGAGAAAAGAGAATGTTCAGCCAGCCCCTCACCTGTCAGGCAGCTATGCACATATTCCCTACTGTTGTGGCCACATTCCTTCCTTCACCACCACATGCAGAGATGTGCCAGGGGGTCAGCTGCAGAAGCCTCGCAGGCTCCCTCTGATAGCGGCAGGCCTTTCATTCCCACTCATTCCACGAGCGAAGATCTGTGGGCTGGAGGACCTGCCTTGCTTTTCACCGGTGATGAGCAATCCTTAAAGCCAGTAGCCGTGAGGGGGACTCAGTACAACCAGACATCAGACAGATTATTCAGAGGCTGACGTGGAAGCCTCCGGAGCAGGTAAATAAAAGAACCGCCCCCCACCCGCAGCACAGCAGGACTTTGCAAAGGATGCGGGCACGATTGAACAATGCTTAATTTCCCCTCAGGCAGCCTTGGAACAATTCACAATAACCATACAAATAATCCATGTAGGAGATTTGGCATGAGGTGGGGGCCTTGTGGAGAAACAGCATCAAGTCTTGAGATGGAAAACGGCGTAGTTTGGAAGTACTCATTTCTTCTTCGTGACCCATTTGCTACTGAGGGAAACAAAGCAAAAAAAGAAGAAGTTATTTTTAGTGTTCCTTAAGGGCCTAAATGAGTGTTTTACATACGGAGAGGCATTTCATGTGAGCAACTGAATTGGTAGCATGCTAGCCGGTTGCAGTTGCCAATGGAAACCTTTGATACATTTACAGTACCTATAACCCTCTCCTAAGGTTAGGAAAGTGGATGTTTTAATGAAAGTGCAAATTGCACTTCTGCCATTTCCTTTTAAAAGCCTGTAAACAGCAGCAGGAATGAGAATTACTGGCAGGATTTCAAAAGGGCCAAGAAAGTGCTCAGTCCTGACCTTCTCTTGATCCTCTCTGCCCCTGCAACTCCTCCTCGGGGACTCCAGGAACCGAGTAGCCAATGCCAGACAAGCAGGTCTGGGGGCTTCCCCTCCCTGCGTTTCACCCAAATCGTCCTCCTATCTTTCTCCGGTGACTCCTACGTCATAGTAGTGGGCTGGATTTAGCCTTACATCCTTGCATCAAATAGATTGATCTTCATCACGGGGAAGCTGGGATATCATTATTGGCATTTACCAGATGATTTAATCTCCCAGGGAGATTAAAGAGTTGCAAGCTTTTCTCCTGAGTCGGCCTCTGCCAGTCCCTGCAGCCCAGCAATCAGAAGTGCCACCCTCGTGAGTGCCCCTGGGGGGAACAGGACCCAGCTGCTCCGTTTGAACTGCTGGTTTGCCCCTCTGCATCCCAAGCAATGCCTAGTGGCTGGGAAATAGGCGACAGACATGTGCAGGGTTGCCAACAGGCCTGCACACACACACACACACACACACACACACACACACACACACACACACAAAATCATGTCCCTTTAATAGACGCTTAATGTATGGAAATGAGCCGCTGAAGCTTTTCATGGCAGGAAGGTAAACCTGCTGAATACGATCCCACTAAGCCTCTCTTTGAGGGACAGGACCTAGCTGATGAGGTCTCTCACTGTCAGACACCTTCACCCCTCTGCTCACTGTCCCTGCTGCCACTCAAGACATGGGAGGCAGAAGAGTCATCATGCCAGCTGCCAGAGACGGAACCCGGAAGTTATGGCACCGTGCTTGCATGATGCTCTAGGATCCCCCCCCCCAAAAAAAACTCCTCTATGGTAAAACCACAGAAGGGGATCAGGGATCCTAGAGCATCGTGCTACCACATCACCCCCCACCCCATCTCAGTCCCCTCCCCCACCAGTGGCAACCTTCCTGCTGGCCAGTTTGGCAACTCTAGCCATGCAGATGAGTCTGAAGCTGTAAAAGTTCCCTTAATGCATGTAGAAAAGAACTGTTTCAGCACAAGCCCTTGTCCAGGACTGAGGATAAAGCAGCCCTCAGGGTCTTCTTCCAAAGAGTGCTGTGAGCAGTCAACTATGCATGGACCTTTCCAGCATAACAACTGTCCATCTGTCTTGGTCTGCAATGGATGTGCTAGAGTCACGTCCAGGAGCATCTGAGAGACTATCAAGATTCTTCAGCTATAAGTTTCCAGGAGTCAAGGCTCCCTTTGATGAAGGAATCTGATGAAGGGGTCTTGGACTCTCAAAAGCTCATACCCTGAAATCTATGGAATCTTGTGAGTCACTAAGTTGCTACTGCACTGGAGCTTCCTCAATTGCACTGCTATTTTTACATGAGTTAAAAGCCACCCAAGGAGGTAGTTTCTCCTTGAGATGGATCACATTCCCCCCAGCATTCAGTCTTCAGATGGGAAAATGTGAGGGCCATTCCATACCCATTAAATGCTTACCTTAGGTAGTTGTTATATTCCAGCCGCTCTGCATGATGTCACCAACATCCAGTGTTCAGGCAGTAAATTGATCACTACATCCTCCATTTTAAAGCGCTAGTTGGGGAATCGCATAAACTGGATTCCCCAACCTAAAAATTGTGAGCTATAGGAGAGCAACCAGCAGACTACCAGCCAAAGAAATGTGTGGAGGCAAAGAAGTGCTACTTCTTCCTCCAATGTCCCGCTCTCGAACCTGCCTCCCTCTCCCTTCTTCCAGGGGACAGGAAGTTCATTTTAAAAATTAAGAACAGCCTGGAGCAATGAATAGGTGGACAAGTGTGCAGGCGATACCCAAAATAATTTTCACCCAAAGTTGTGATACAAAGCATGCCTCTCTAAAGTCCCCCCCCCCTTCCAAAATCAGGATCGAGATTATTTTTTTTAAGTATCAAGACTGGTGATTCCATAAGGGATGGCATTCAAAAAGCACTATGCATCTATGAATAAATGTATTGGCATTTAAACAGAGAAGTATTAATTTAAAAAAATTAGTGGGCATCGCAGGCCTTTTAAAACATTGAGAAAGGGGATTGGTTGCCAGGATTAACAGGAGGAAGAGAGTCCCGTTGCTCTCTTCCTCCATTTCCAACAGGCAATGTGAAGAGTAAGAAGTGTGAAAAGGCGGCAGACAAAATTAACACAGCAAGAAGGTGAGGAATGGACAGAGGCGCAATAACTTTTAGCGCTATGCCATTCCGCGGGTGTACTGCTATTTTTTCGATGTGCAGAAATGCCCTCATTCTCCTACCTAGCAAACAGGAAATGGCCATGGGAATGGAGACAGATGAGTCCGAATGCAAACACAGAGAACTGGTGGTCAATGCTGGCCCCACCCATAATCTTTCAACTCTTTAGCTAAGGCAGGGGCTGTAGCGAAAGACACGTCAGATTTTGCCCACTCATAGGCTCCTCATACACCCTCCCCCTTTGCTAGTTCTCTGTCCAGATTTTTAAAGAATGAAGGTGGGCAGTGGAATGACATCCTCCCCACCTCCCAGTGAGGCGATCTCAATTTGCTCACTGCAGACTGACTGTCATTACTTTGTTTCTGAAGTGTCCCAAACCAGCAAAAATATGAAGGGCAGGTTAAGAGAACGCTCTGTGTGGGAGGGTGACTGTCAGTCTCCAGGCACAAGCAACAGCTAAGTGGGATGAAGCAATTGTAATTAACCACCATTCTAAGACCGGCTGAGAGTACAGCAGCCTGACGTAGAAGAGAAAAGCTGAAAGAAGAGAAGGAGAATTATATGGAAAAAGACGCGTTCAAGAAGACCAGTTGCATTTAGAAACACCAACACCCACAGAGTCACCTTTTAAAAGCATAAATTAATTATTTCTAACTCTGTGTCTTCCTCCACAGTTTGTTCCATAAATGACAAGTTAATTCCTAATTAAGATATGCTAATGAGAGTGACCATTTACCATCCCAAACCACGGAGTCTGATAAGGAGGCTTGTATCGGTTATCTTGCTCCTCCATTCCTCAGGTTTGCATTGGCATGCTGTCCCCCGAGAGACACAGTAGCACTGCCGTGTACCCACAGATAATTAATTTATTCCAGTGGTCTTCCATCTTGGCAGACATCAACATTAAACAGCTCACTCTTAATCCCCCTCGAAATACAATTGTTGTGCTTAGTTACCTGATGGTGTGTTAAGTATGTAGAATTTTCCTCATGGGTGTTTTTCATCAGGCACGGTGGAGATATGGAACTCCTGAGCTAGAGTCAGTCCTCTAGAGTCAGAGCAGGGGTGGCCAAACTGTGGCTCTCCACATGTCCACTGACTGTACTTACCATGAGCCCCAGTTGGCAGGGGCTCATGGTCATTGTAGACCATGGATACTTGAAGGGCCACAGTTTGGCCACCTCTGCTCTAGAACCCTGCTCTGCTCTCTACCTGCCTTTGTAAAAGAGTGACCAACCCCGTCTCTTCTGCATGCAGAGCCCTCCTGAGGATGGCCAGCAGAGAAAGTTCACTGCGCTTGGAGGGAGCCAATAAGAGGACAGTGGCCAGAGCAGTTGTCAGAATAGCCCTATGAGCTCAAGCATGGAGGTGCAAAGATGTCCTATACATAATCACTGCCTTCTTCTGACTCTGCGGTTACCTGATCCTCAGTTTGACTTTAGACATACTGTTGTGAGCTGCCGTGGGCCGGCTAGTCTGGGAGTGGCAGCGTACAAGTCCAATTAATAAATAAAATATATTTAAAAATCTGTTCACCCACCTCTGTGCCTTTCAGTACTGGAAAGAAGAGGCATTTTATTTGCATTCTTAATTTTACAAATTATAGGAGTGTATGTGGTTTCTGTCATGGGTTCTATGGACAGCAGAAATTTTGAGAGAGAGGAACAATTGGGGCAATCTTTTGAGAATGAACAAGAAGGGAATTTAGGGATTTCTTTGGTGCAGTCACCATCATGATATCACCCCCCTTCCTCCCAGGAGCACAAAGCAGCGTACCTTGTTCTCCCCTCTGCTATTTTATCCTCAGTATAAAAGCTCTGTGAGGGAGGCTGGGAGCAACTAGCCCACCCAGTGATCATCCGTAGTAGTGTGGGGCTTTTAATTTTTACATTACAGCTTCATTTTAGCATTAGTGACTATAGCCTCTGGTTTTAAAACTATGCTGCTGCAAGAGTTTGCAGTCATCATTTGCTCAATATGTGAGCCCTATGTAAGCCTTCAGAAATGGCTTGGTTTCTCCTAACAGGCTGCCTTTTTCTGACACATTTTACCACTGTTCTGCATTTTAAGTAAGCTAAAACCCATCTTACTATTTGGCAGCAGAACCCCCCCCCCCCATTCCCCAGTGTCACCTTCCAGGGCCATCTGACAAATGAAGATACAGGCAACAAAAGGAGATTTCTTCTTCCCTTCCAGCCATCTCCCCATTCGAAAGAGGATCCCGCTATGAGCATGGGCCCATCCTCTTCTTCATTTATCAAATGGTAGATGAACCCACAAGAGGTTCAGCCATACTGGACATAATACTGACCAACAGGCAAGAGTTGGTGGATGAGGTGAAGGAGCTGGGGACCCTAGGGGGAAGTGACCATGTCCTCATAGAATTCCTTTTGAGATGGGGAGCCAAGGAAGCTTGTAGCCAGACGCGGATGTTGGATTTTCGTAGGGCAAACTTTAATAAACTCAGAGACATGATGAGTGTCATACCATGGACGAGAATGCTGGAAGGGAAGGGAGCATGTGAAGGGTGGGCGCTACTCAAACAAGAGCTATTGCATGCTCAATCAATGACTATTCCAGAAATACGAAAACACTGCAGGAGCTCTAAGAAGCCTATTTGGATGAACAGAGAACTTCAAGAGGAACTAAGAAAGAAAAGGAAAATGTTCAGGAAATGGAGGGAAGGACAGAGCTCTAAAGAAGAGTACCTACAGGTTACTAGGCACTGTAGATCAATCATCAGAAAGGCCAAAGCTGAGAGTGAGCTAAGATTGGCCAGGGAAGCCCATTGTAACAAGAAAAGATTTTTCAGTTATGTGAGGAGCAAACGTAAAGTAAAGGAGGCAATAGGCCCACTGTTGGGTGCGGATGGACAAACTCTAACGAAAGATGCAGAGAAAGCAGAAAGGCTTAGTGCCTATTTTACATCTGTTTTTTCCCACAGGTCAAAGTGTTTAGGCACATCTAGAGATGGCTGTAGCCAAAGGATAGTGTCTGGGTGGCAGGTTAACATGGATAGAGAGGTTGTCGAGAGGCATTTAGCTGCACTGGATGAGTTCAAATCCCCTGGTCCAGATGAAATGCACCCGAGAGTACTCAAAGAACTTTCCAGAGAACTTGCACAGCCCTTGTCCATCATCTTCGGAACCTCTTTAAGGACTGGAGATGTCCCGGAGGACTGGAAAAGAGCAAACGTTATTCCGATCTTCAAAAAAGGGAGGAAGGATGACCCGGGAAACTACAGACCAGTGAGTCTGACCTCTGTTGTGGGGAAGATAATGGAGCAGATATTAAAGGGAGCGATCTGCAAACATCTGGAGGACAATTTGGTGATCCAAGGAAGTCAGCATGGATTTGTCTCCAACAGGTCCTGCCAGACCAACCTAGTTTCCTTTTTTGACCAAGTAACAGGTTTGCTGGATCGGGGAAATTTGGTTGATGTCATTTACTTGGATTTTAGTAAAGCTTTTGACAAGGTTCCCCATGATGTTCTGATGGATAAGTTGAAGGACTGCAATCTGGATTTTCAGATCGTTAGGTGGATAGGGAATTGGTTAGAGAACCGCACTCAAAGAGTTGTTGTCAATGGTGTTTCATCAGACTGGAGAGAGGTGAGTAGCGGGGTACCTCAGGGTTCGGTGCTCGGGCCGGTACTTTTTAACATATTTATTAATGATCTAGATGAGGGGGTGGAGGGACTACTCATCAAGTTTGCAGATGACACCAAATTGGGAGGATTGGCAAATACTCCGGAAGATAGAGACAGAGTTCAACGAGATCTGAACACAATGGAAAAATGGGCAAATGAGAACAAGATGCAATTTAATAAAGATAAGTGTAAAGTTCTGCATCTGGGTCAGAAAAATGAAAAGCATGCCTACTGGATGGGGGATACGCTTCTAGGTAGCACTGTGTGTGAACGAGACCTTGGGGTACTTGTGGATTGTAAACTAAACATGAGCAGGCAGTGTGATGCAGCGGTAAAAAAGGCAAATGCCATTTTGGGCTGTATCAACAGAGCCATCACATAAAAATCACAAGATGTCATAGTCCCATTGTATACGGCACTGGTCAGACCGCACCTGGAGTACTGTGTGCAGTTCTGGAGGCCTCACTTCAAGAAGGACGTCGATAAAATTGAAAGGGTACAGAGGAGAGCGACGAAGATGATCTGGGGCCAAGGGACCAAGCCCTATGAAGATAGGTTGAGGGACTTGGGAATGTTCAGCCTGGAGAAAAGGAGGTTGAGAGGGGACATGATAGCCCTCTTTAAGTATTTGAAAGGTTGTCACTTGGAGGAGGGCAGGATGCTGTTTCAGCTGGCTGCAGAGGAGAGGACACGCAGTAATGGGTTTAAACTTCAAGTACAACGATATAGGCTAGCTATTAGGAAAAAGTTTTTCACAGTCAGAGTAGTTCAGCAGTGGAATAGGCTGCCTAAGGAGGTGGTGAGCGCCTCTTCACTGGAAGTCTTCAAGCAAAGGTTGGATACACACTTTTCTTGGATGCTTTAGGATGCTTAGGGCTAATCCTGCGTTGAGCAGGGGGTTGGACTAGATGGCCTGTATGGCCCCTTCCAACTCTATGATTCTATGATTCTATGATTCTATGATTCCTTCCTCAGAGTGGGACCAGATCAGAATGGGTTAGGAAGAGCTGCACTTTTTCACAACACTTTTTACCACACTCCAATTGGACAAGGCAGATCCTTGTTCCGCTGCTGCCCTGGGTCTCCCCAGGGTGGCCACCACTGCCGCCAAGCAAACTGTGCTGCTGCTGGATGCTGTCCTTGTTTGGCCATATTGTTTGACAGGCCAGAAGATGCACTTTTCCATGACTGTGTTTGCACAAGCCCTCAAAGAGCCATTCCCTGCTGTGGTCTTAGACATGCTCCTTTCTTCATTCCCCTGTGGCCCAACTCAGAAGGTGATTCTTACCATGGTGGCCATTTGCAAACACATCCTGTCATGATTGCAACGGTGTGTGGAAAGCCAGTCACTTATTCACCATACCTTTTCAACCTCGCATTTCTGATCCAGTTTGGAATGAGGGCAAAACATCCTCCTCCCTGTGTGGTTGATAGTTCAGATAGAAGACCAGCTGCCCTGAGATGATTTGAGAGTCGGCACAGCACAAAGCGATACAGGCATCCGTTTTTGCTGGAACATAAAGCACAGAGAGGTTCTTGCTGCTCAGTCACCTACATCAACCTTGGTATCAAATCCCACTAGATTGCCTTGAGTCCTGCTCCTGGCAAGGTCTTTTGCCGGAGCTGACGCTCAGTGACAGAACAGAGTCCTTGCATTTGTAATGTCCTCAGTTCAATCCTGGGTGTCTCCAATAAGAAGATCCTTGACTTGCACAGCTGCCTACACTCTGCTCGAGTCCTTGGAAACCACAACCAGTCAAGGCAGAGGATCTAAGCCTAGATGTCCCAGTGCTCCTGCCAGCATAAAAGCAGCTTTGCAGTGCCTCCTTACACCACTGGCTAAGAGGATGCACATGGGGCAACTGGGAAAGTCACAGGATGGAAGTCCCAAAGCCTCCCTGAAAGGCTGCAACAACATTTCACAGGTTTTGTTCTTTCTCTAGCGTGAGATGCCGGCAGTGACAGCTTCTTTCCGCCCTCACGATTCATCCTCAGAATGGATGCCGATCTCACAACACAAAACAGCTCTTGACTTTTCCAAGCATTTCCTTTTTCTTGATTGAATGCCAGACGGCTGAAGCACTGAGAAGAATTGCAATTCAGGACCAAACAAGAGATGACAGCAGCAGGTCTTTGCGTTCCACAGCCCAAACCTTCCTCAAGGAGGGGCAAAGACTGACTAAGAGCAGCTTCTCAGAGCCAAAATGTCCCCCACTCCCCTTTGCCATTTAATCCCCCTCCTCCGTGTCCCTTGCCCCAAACAGTGGTGACTCTGCAAAGTCTGGCTTCTGGTGTTGGTGACCGGCTGAAGAAAAGAAGAGCCTGAGCACAGTGCTTGGGAGGGAGAGGGCAGGAGCCAAGGTGTAGCAGACCACAAAGAATGCACAAACTCCAATGCCAAGAGTGGATTGCAAGAATTAGAAGAGGAAGCAATGATATATGCACAATAAAGAGCAATGAACGACAAGCCTTTTCCTTTGACAAAAATGCCCTTTTGAATGGTCCCATCCCGCCCGTTCTGCGAAATGCCTTCCTGAGTCTGACCTTCTTAGGCAAGTTGTCCTGCCCGGTCAGAGCAACAGCAGAAAATGCCAGGCAGCTGCTGAGCTCCCCCATTTACAAGGTGACTGGGAAGTCCATCTGGCGGCCGTCACGCAGGGCCTGAAAGATGCAAATGTCTTCTGGGGCTCGTCTGGACAAGAGTCTAAATTTTCTACTGATGGTTTCATTAAGGAAGCCATACAAATTAACTCTGAAAGCCCATCAAGAAGCCAAAGAGAAAAGGACAACAGGATGTAGCAGGGGAGCAGCGTGTGACTGTGCATCAGGCAGTTCTTTGAAGCAAGTTAAACGGCACGGCACACAGAGACGGGGATAGGAAGGAACGCTAGAGCCATGACGCTTGCATGCAAATCAGAGATGCCTCTTCATCCAATAAATTGTATTCAGAACCAGTCACATCATTCCAAAAATGAAGCAAAGTGTACCAAATCAGCTAGCAAGAATTTTTTTAAGGGAACATGCAGATTTTTCTGTATTAATCATTAGGAGGGAGAGGGCAGGGGGATAGTTTAGTCGAGAGACTAAGTGGGGTTGGAATACAAGTACTCAGGGGAATGCATAGCCTAAAGAAAGTAAATCAAAGGCCATATGGAATATTCTTGAGGTGTGACTCTGGTGTTAAATACTTCATAAGTACGAGGAGCAGAAGACTGTCCATACTGGCAGGCATTCAGTTGTGTGGGGTTTGTGTAGCCTTCTGCTCACATGCTGCTGGCCTTGTGACCATTGGCTAGCAAGTGCCAATTACCAAGTAATTTGGGGGGAGTGGTTGTAAGAATGCAGCTCTTGGTACAAACCCATGTGTTGGCCTTGGGACCACATATACTGGAATTGATAACACACCCTCCCCCCCCCAAAGCCAACCACTAAGATCTGATGGGAAAGCCCTGCTTGGGGTTCCATCTGCATAGGCTATAGAACACTGTCCAATCTGTCATAGCCATCATTCTTTGACGTCAACTGTCTCCATTCTTTGGAATCAATGGTCTGCCTGTGTTTAATTGTACAACTCAGAAAACAACACAGTTCTTTATTCTGCTTGCCTTTGTTAAGGGGCGTGTTTGTTTTGCTTAACTTGCTGTGGATGAAAGGCACTTTGATTATTGCTAAATGCCTTTGGATACAATCTTTTTTGGGGAGGCGGAGATAACCCAAAGTTTTTAGATGAGGTGGTTTATTAAAGTTTTAAGATGAGAAATCATAATGAGATCTAAACTCCCGAGCTGGAGAGAGTCATCCCTTACAGATAAAAAAGAATTAGGAAGGAGGAATTTGCCATGCAATGGTTCATTCATATTTTCCTTTAATGGGGGCCATTAACTGTATGCTTCAGAGAGATGTTCTTTGCCTGGTTGGGCAATTTGTGTGACTCCATTGAGCACTGCTTTGTTTTTGTGAAAACCCAGCTTTCACTGAATGGTTATTGATCTACCAGACACAGCCAGGCTCTGTATCAGTGGTGAGCTCACAGAGGTTAAAGGCAGAATCATAAAACTGTCATTGCTCATGATACAACATTTTCTCCCCTTCCCCCTCTCCCCACAGTTTTGCTGTCATCTTTGGAGAAAAATCATAGCTTGGTAGCCCTCTACATGTAGGTAGTCCCAGGTTTAATCCTAGGCATCAACTGCTGAAATGCTTCAGTCTGCAGGGCTTATAAGGACGGGAACCCCAGGAGTGTTACTGCCAATCAGAGCAGACAATACTAGGCTGGGTGGTCTAATTCTTTATAGGACAACATCTGTTCCACGTAATATATTTCTAGTAAGGCTTTGGAGGAAGATCGTGTCTCATGGCTTAAGTGCCA
Organism: Paroedura picta; assembly: GCF_049243985.1. NCBI lineage: Eukaryota > Metazoa > Chordata > Lepidosauria > Squamata > Gekkonidae > Paroedura > Paroedura picta. Next base: position 96,632,229 of record NC_135373.1, read on the forward strand.
CTCAGTGCTTAACACCCACTCAGGGCAGCTGTCCCACCCCTGAGTGACTCCTCCTCCAACCGGCATGTCCAGTGGCCAGCCAGTCGCCTTCCATTCCCACTCCTGATCACCTCCTTCCACTTCCCTCCGAGGCTTGGAGGCTGCAGATTTCTGCTGTGGTGAGTTCCCTGCCCGGGGGCCTCCAGCCTGCACAGGGAGAGGCCATCCACGGAGTTCTTCCACCTCCCCCCTAATCTACCGCCCATTGTATTCCCTAGTAATATGATAAAACAAGAGCAGCAGGTTTCTGAAGCACTATAAAAGTCCAGAAAAGGATTTGCAGAAATAAACAGGTGCTTCACAAACACCAATGGCTTTAACATATTCCTTTCAAATCTCTGTATAAAGGTAAAGGTATCCCCTGTGCAAGCACCAGGTCATGTCTGACCCTTGGGGTGATGCCCTCCAGCGTTTTCTTGGCAGACTCAATACGGGGTGGTTTGCCAGTGCCTTCGCCAGTCATTACCATTTACCCCTCAAAATCTCTGTATACAATCCTTTTAATATTCATAGTTTGTAGATTCATAGTTTTTCTGAGGATTGGTGGTTGAGATTATTGGTTAAAAAAAATTCAAAGATGGGAATATTGAGAGAAGGAAGCAAGAAACAAGAATGCATAGACCAAAGAGACCAAATGGTAGGCTGAAGGATACATTTTAACTTGTTCTGCAATATTCCACCTGGAAAGACCATTTTCTATGGGTCAACTTGAAAGTTACCCTTTAGAAAGGTGGTTGAGTGAGTGAAAATGAAAACCTCTCGCTTGTCTGCTTCATTTTGTTGCCTGAGAAATCTGGAACCTTTGTACTGAAGCAACATTTGGGACAGGTGACTTGGAAGCACAAACACTTATTGTCTTAACCATGATTGATTTGTAAAGGTTTGTGCTTCTGGGTCATTTGCTAAAATGTAAGCATGGATAGATTTAAACATCTCCAGTGATGTAATGGATACAGTGAAACTGCCACTATCCTAGGGTCATTTCCCTTTCCTTGTTACATAAGGATCAGTCATTAGGTTGCTTCTGTGTCCCTAAACAGAAGAAGCTGGAAACAAAATTACTCTGGAGATTCTGATGCCAAGACATGGGAATACACGCTTAGATGATTTAGACATTTGCTGAATGAAACGGCTAGAGAGCATCTGGCGGTGGACTCATGACATAGAGTCATGAGCATCTTATAGCACCTTTATGGAAACCTATGAGGTGGCAGGAAAGCTGCAAAGAAAGAGCATTTCTCAGATTTCATTGTTTCAACGAAATTTGTGTCCAGCTCAGTTATTTTGTATAATTCAAACCTTCTTAAGAGAGGATGGGAATCAATTCTAATCAGGCCTTAACCTGTGCACATTTTTCATGGACAAAGTCCTCTCAATATGCCATTGCCTCCCACCAGTTTGGAAACTCTACAGAAACTGGAAGCCCCTTTGCCATCTTTGGATTATGACTCTTGAAGAATTCTATCAACTCTTGGAAGAGTAAGTTGACAGGTTACTAAGATCTGAGGCCTACCACTTGTCGTCTTGATTCCTGCTTGACCTGGTTTGAAAAGGCCAGCAGGGAGGTGATTGTAAACACCCATGAAGGACATTGAATTTATCCCTGAGCACAGGAACTTTACCAAAGGGGCTGAAGGAGGCAGTGGTCTGTCTACTCTTAAAACAACTGTCTCGGGAGGCACTTGATCCAGGTAATTAGTACTCAGTATCCCAACTGGCATGCTTGGGTAAGGTAACTGAGTGGGTGGTGGCAGAAGAGATGCAGCAATTTCTGGAAGACACTTCAGTTTGGGATCCATTCCAGTCCAGCTTCCAACCAGAGATGGTTTTTGTCGCCTTGGTGGATGACCTCCAGAGTAGGGATGGACAATTTGACTCAGATAAGCCTGAAAATACTGAAATCAATGTGGTTCAAGTACTTTTAGGGCTTGGTGTTGTTGTTAGGTGCGAAGTCGTGTCCGACCCATCATGACCCCATGGACAATGATCCTCTAGGCCTTCCTGTCCTCCACCATTCCCCGGAGTCCATTTATGTTTGCACTGACTACTTAAGTGACCCCATCCAGCCACCTCATTCTCTGTCATCCCCTTCTTCTTTTGCCCTCAGTTGTTCCCAGCATTAGGCTCTTCTCCAGGGAGTCCTTCCTTCTCATGAGGTGACTTTTAGGGCTTATCTGAGCCAAATCAAACATTCCATAAGTTTAAATCAGCCAAATCAGAGAAGACCAAATCAATTAGAACTTGATTTAGCTGATGTGACTTTGGAAAAAGAGCCCCTCAAATAGCTGATCTTGGTCTTCTTTTTAGTCTGGGAACAGTTGCGGGGGGGGGGGGGGGGTGGAGCTCACCAAAGGATCAGCTGAGGGATCACTGTTCAGTGGGCCCATTAAATGCCTCCAGAACATTTCCAGGCCATCACCGTACCATCTGGCAGTGAATTCCTTTTGTTTGTCCTGAACCTACTGCCCATCATTTTTATTGGATGCCCTAAAGTTCTAGTATTTTGGAAGAGAGAGAAAAAAATTATTTTGTCAGCTCTTCTACCCTATGTATAATGTTATAAAACTCAAAGATCCTTCAAGCTGGACAGAGGATCATTGGACCAACTTGATAACTGCCTGCTTCTCATCCCAGTTTAACTTTGCAAGACTGCTTCATACATTTGTTATTAGTCCCACATGTAAGTACAACTCAGACAGAATGGAAGAATTCACTTTGTAGATGTAAAATATGTGCCATGTGGCCAAAACCAGCAAGGGTGCATGTGGCCAAAAAGGGTTACTAAGACCGTAAGCTGAGATTGCCACCGTCTTAGCAGCACAGGGAGGCTAGGAAAGTGCACGGTCATAAACAGTGCTGTGAGCATATAGAACCTCCCTTATAGCTGGACCCCAGCTGACATTCAAACATAATGGAAGAGCATCAGTTCAGAAGCATATCAGAAGCAGTGTGACCTGCAGTTTCAATGAGACTCAAAAAGCTGATCAAGACATTCATTTCAAATATTTATCATTAATCATTAATCAATTGTCATTGGTCAAATCAGTTAAATGTTGTTATTATGCTTGATTTTTGGAAGTTGATGTCTTTAATTATAGCATTTTATTCTTATTGTCATTTAGAATTTAATCTCTTTCATTAGCTCCTACTGGATAGAATGTGTAACCAATGGTAAGCAGTATAATCTTCCACCCCATGCCATTTTGTAAATTTTAGAATATTTTTTTAGTCTTGCAAAGCTGATCTGCCACTCTAGTAAAGGAGCTCCCATCTCTGTCTCCTAAAGAATCACACAGGGAAACTGCCTGTTTCTTCCACTTCATTGGCCTCCCCTTTTTTTGCAAACAACTTTATCAGTATAAAAATAGTTATTAGGAGATGCACGCCCACTCGACAGCATTGTGACACATTCCAGCTGGGCCAGAGCTGGCAGTTACAAGACCTTGAATAGTTAGCAACCAAGTGGCAGTCAAACAACAGCAGGTCAAAGAAGAACAGGAAGCAATGTAGGGTCAAGAACAAAGAACATAGTGGCACCATGGATAGCTCCTGGGCAATAGACATGTTGTTCCATCTCACTAAAATGAAGTTACGAGTGATTGGAAAAGAAGGTGTTGCAGTCTGTAGCCAAGAGTAAAATTACTGCTAATGGAAATTATCGACAAATTATTTATGACCACTACAAAGATTTTATGAAAAGCTAGAAAAGAATCAATAAGTCATATCAGGCTGACATACAGACAGATATGTTGGAGGATTTTTCCCTTCAGAATAAATAAAGAACGTTCTGGCCAGTATTTTTACTAGCCCTTTTGGTGCCAGGGTTTGTAATGGCTATAATTTTGCTGCAATATTAGGAAAAGAAATTTTAAGCTGAATAGTAGACTTTCTATCTCATTTACCTCCCTGAAATAATATAATTCATTTTTAGTTTCATAAATGAGATATTTGCTAGTATGATTAGGCAACTGTGGGCCACATCTCTATTGTTTATACAATGCTCAAATTAAGTGTTTGCCTTTATTCCCAGCCAGCCCTCCAAGGACAGTCAGGATGATATAAATCGGGCCTCTTTAACTGTGCTTCTCTCCCAGCGTAAAGAATGTTTTCCCGCAGCTGCCTGAAATAAATGGGACACCTGCTAACTTGACCATTTTCTACACTCTTATTACTTCATTTAGGTAGGGATATCAGAATGCCTAGCACACGGCAAGAACTTATGCAGTGAGAAATTACCAACAAAGTGGCTAACAGGAAAAACAGCAAAGAATAGCAGAAAGTATTATAAGAAAGAAATGAATTTAGCAACATGAGAGATCATCAACTTAGAGCCAGTTGCACTTCCCAGATATTCTGATTGTACCATACAGTCATACGACTGGTGGGGAAGGAGGGGCATGTGAAGGTACATCCAAAGTATTCCAGTGAGAAGAAATTTGGAAAATGAGAAGAGAAGAACCTTTGCTATCCAAACAGGGTAGAATCATAGAGTTGGAAGGGGCCATACAGGCCATCTAGGCCAACCTCCTGCTCAACGCAGGATCAGCCCAAAGCATCCTAAAGCATAAAGGGTAGTTTGAGGTATGTTTCTTATATATTGTCTTATAGACTTATATTGATAGCACTACATTTTTACAAACTTCTTACTGATAGCAAAGTACAAGTGGGGAAATGGTGAGGATTTACAAGGGCAGAGCAATCACATTCTCTCCTCCCCCCAGTGACTTCTTCCACCCCTACTCTGCTAAGTTTTCCTGGCCAGGGGATATGAGGCTGAATTTGGAAGAGAAAACATGCTGGATGTGCTCTCCTTATAACTGCCCCAATCAGCTTACTAGCAATGGTGAGAAGATTTACAGAAGAAAGTATGTGGGAATTGCTTTCTTCATCCCACATCGATGGCCAGCCAACTGACTGGGTGCATGGGCTTGCAGCAGAATGCATGCCAGACTTCCATACCCATGGATAGCCAACTCTAGCCATTTTGCCATGGAGCTCTTGTGACATTTAACTCGAGATAATTTCTCCTTTGTGATGTAAACCCAACTCTTGTTTTTGTATGTCTCTGCAACCCAGAGGATTCCCCAAGGTTTGTAGGAATTTCTGCCTTCATCTCTACGTGGCCCAACAAACTGAAGCCATATTCAGAATTATATATCCTTAAGGGGGTATCTGCATGACCCAGAGGAGGGGATCCCATTCTTTCTCCCCCACTGCCCAGTAGCAACATCTCTTGCTCTTGTTCCCTCATCTCTCTGTTTGCGGTGTGGCCACCTCCCCTTGCCAGGCTCATGTGGCAGTGGTGGTGCAAGAGCAGCTGCTCCCATTGCTCCTCCCACACCTAACTGCGTCTCTCAAAATTATGGCTGAAATCTCTCAACATGAGATCTTGTTTTTTTCTCCTGCACATAGAATCATAGAGTTGGAAGGGACCTCCAGAGTAATCTAGTCCACCCCCCCCACAATGCAGGGACTAACAACTAGCTGCCCACCCTCAATGACCCATGTCCAAGTGATTCCTCCACCAAAAATCTCCAGAATCCAGCCTGGCCTGGAGGAAAGTCACCTGCCATCCCACAGCAGCAATTAGTAATTCCCTGGGTATGCAAGGAAGGGCCACAAGAGACAAACACTGGCACAATCCTTCCTGCCCACCCACTCACAATCTGCCTAAGTTCATGAAATCAGCATTTCTGTCAGATGACTATCTAGCCTCTGCTTAAAAACTTCCAAAGAAGGAGAACCCACCACCTCCCAAGGAAGTCTGTTCCACTGAGGAAGCGCTCTAATTGTCAGGAACTTCTTCCAGATGTTTAGCCAAAATTCTTTTGAATTAATTTCAATCCATGGTTCTGGTCTGACCCTCTGGGGCAACAGAAAACAACTTACAGTTTTATTTATATATATATTTTTTTCTGAAAACCTAGGGGTCCCCAAGGTCTATGGAAAAATACTTCCATCTATACCTGGCTGCATTCTCTGGCTTTTTTGATCCACATCAGGCCAGGTTCAAAATTATATATATGATAATGCTGAGAATAGACATTGGTTGGAAAAGCAATGTGTTTTAGATAAGGCTTCTGTTTGTCCATGTTTAGTCTACATAAATAATTTTAGTAATTCAAGATAAAAAAACAGAATTCTGTGAACACTGGAAATTCTCATTAATGTCTGAAGCATTCCCCCATCTAACTTGGTTTTGGGTTTTCTGCGCTTCAGTGTTGATGCACTGTGTGGTTTAAAAGGGAGAATTTTAAAAGGCTAAATTTGTGGTCAAATTCATAAAAAGAGTAATGTTAAAGTACACTTTCTTTCTCAATCAAGCTATGGTACAATCTCTGTAAATATCTAGAAACCTCCTTCGTTCAAGGTCAATAAAGCATTAATCACAAGTTCTTTTTAACAAGCCTCAAGTATAGCACGTGAAGACTGTTCCCAAAGCTGCTGTTCTCATTATTTTTGAAAGATGGTTTAGCTCGAACTAAAGGCAAGTTACTCCACAGGACCCAACACCCTCATGCGCTCCAGTTGCTGGCCTGCAATAGACAGGCAGCACGAAGGAGAAATAAAAATGAGCAGATACTGTGGCAGTAGTCAGAAGCTGGGTTGAGTCTGGCAGGGGTGGGAGTTTTGTAGCACACTACCCAGCGCACTTGGAAATCCCGGGTTAATTCTAGTCCAAGTACACTCTACTACACCACACGTCTAAAGTAGATATTTCCATAAGGTCACATGATGGCATTTGTCTCTCCATATTCCAATTCCTTTTCCTTCCAAAGTTGCTGTCAAAAGCCAAGCAGCTCTCCAATGGCTCTACAGGGCCAGTGACCCAGCACAGATGTATGCAGCTTGGACAGAGTGTGGCGCTGCCACTACGCAGTCCCCTTGGCCCCTTCAGATCTCCTGATGGAAGAGGAGAAGAAAAGCCTACTGCAGAAACTCCTGGGGAGTAGGCATCTTCTCAGATGACAGGGGGAAGGAGGCAAGAAAGGAAGCGGCTGGGTGCAGGCTGTCATTCTTTCCAGGAAGGCACTTCATCTAAAAGGCCAGGAATGGCACAGGCAGCCAAGAAAGTTGAGGTCAACTTAATATGCCTGCAGCTATAAGGACACCCCACTTCAAGGATCGCTGCCTCGTTGTGGCAAGGGGGCTTGCGTAGTTCAGTGAAGCTATGAGCTATACCGTGCAGGGCCACCCAAGACAGACAGGTCATAGCTGAGAGCTCTGACAAAAGGTGATCCACTGGAGAAGGAAATGGCAAACCACTCCAGTATCTTTGCCATGAAAACTCTATGGACAGTTCCAATAGGCATAACGATATGATGCCGGAAGATGAGCCCCTCAGGTCGGAAGGTGTCCAATATGCTACTGGGGATGAGCAGACGGCTAGTACGAGTAGCGCCAGAATGAATGAAGCGACTGGGCCAAAGCCGAAAGGACGCTCAGTTGTGGAAGTAACTGGTGGCGAAAAGACAGTCCGATGCTGTAAAGATTTTTATTCCATAGGAACCTGGAACATCAGATCCATGAATCAAGGCAAGCTGGACGTGGTCGAACAAGAAATGACAAGACTGAACATCGACATTTTAGGAATCAGTGAACTAAAATGGACAGGAATGGGTGAATTTAATTCAGATGACCATCAGGTATACTACTGTGGACAAGAATCTCGCAGAAGAAATGGAGTAGCCTTCATAATCAATAAGAGAGTAGGAAAAGAGAATAATCAATAAGAGAGTAGGATACAATCCCCAGAATGACAGAATGATCTCAGTTCGAATCCAAGGCAAACCATTCAACATCACAGTGATCCAGGTCTATGCCCCAACCACTGCTGCTGAAGAGGATGAAATTGATCAGTTCTATGAAGCCCTACAACACCTTCTAGAAGCAACGCCAAAAAATGATGTGCTTATCATCATGGGGGATTGGAATGCTAAAGTAGGAAGCCAAAAGATAATCGGGATAACAGGCAAGTTTGGCCTTGGAGTACAAAATGAAGCAGGGCACAGGCTGGTAGAATTTTGTCAAGAGAATACAATGGTCATAGCAAACACTCTTTTCCAACAACCCAAGAGACGACTCTACATATGGACATCACCAGACGGTCAACACAGAAATCAGATTGACTATGTGCTCTGCAGCCAAAGATGGAAAAGTTCTATCCAGTCAATAAAAACAAGACCAGGAGCTGATTGTGGTTCAGATCATGAGCTTCTTGTTGCAAAATTTAGGCTTAAATTGAAGAAAGTAGGGAAAAGCACTAGGCCACTCAGGTATGAACTAAATCATATCCCCGACGAATACACAGTAGAGGTGACAAATAGATTTAAGGAATTAGTTCTGATAGACAGAGTGCCTGAAGAACTATGGACGGAGGTTCGCAAAATTGTACAAGAGGTAGCAACTAAAACCATCCCAAAGAAAAAGAAATGCAAGAAATCAAAATGGCTGTCTGAGGAAGCTTTACAAATACCTAAGGAGAGAAGGGAAGTGAAAGGCAAGGGAGAAAGAGAATGATACACCCAATTGAATGCAGAATTCCAGAGAAAAGCTAGAAGAGATAAGAATGCCTTCTTAAATGAACAGTGCAAACAAATAGAAGAAAACAATAGAATGGGGAGGACCAGAGATCTTTTCAAGAAAATTGGAGATATGAAGAGAACGTTTCATGCAAAGTTGGGTATGATAAGGGACCAAAATGGTAGGGACCTCACAGAAGCAGAAGAGATTAAACAAAGGTGGCAAAATTATACAGAACAACTATACAAGAGCGAGCTTAACATCCCTGATGACCACAATGGGGTAGTTACTGACCTGGAGCCAGACATCCTGGAATGTGAAGTCAAATGGGCCTTAGGAAGTCTGAGCAACAATAAAGCTAGTGGTGGTGACAGCATTCCAGTTGAACTATTTAAAATCTTAAAGGACGATGCAGTAAAAGTGCTACACTCAATATGCCAGCAAATTTGGAAAACTCAACAATGGCCACAGGATTGGAAAAGGTCAGTTTACATTCCAATCCCAAAGAAGGGCAATGCCAAAGAATGTTCAAACTACCGCACCATTGCACTAATTTCTCATGCTAGCAAAGTTATGCTCAAAATCCTACAAGCTAGGCTCCAGCAATATGTGGACCGAGAACTTCCAGAAGTACAGGCAGGATTTTGAAGAGGCAGAGGAACTAGAGATCAAATTGCCAACATACGCTGGATCATGGAGAAAGCTAGGGAGTACCAGAAGAACGTATACTTCTGCTTCATTGACTATGCTAAAGCCTTTGATTATGTGGAGCACAACAAATTGTGGCAAGTTCTTAAAGAGATGGGAATACCAGAGCATCTTATTTGTCTATTGAGAAATTTATATGAAGGTCAAGAAGCAACAGTGAGAACTGAACATGGAATCACTGACTGGTTCAAAATTGAGAAAGGAGTTCGGCAAGGCTGTATACTGTCGCCTTGCCTCTTTAACTTGTATGCGGAGCACATCATGAGAAAGGCGGGATTAGAGGAGTCACAAATTGGGATCAAGATTCCAGGGAGAAATATCAACAACCTCAGATATGCAGATGATACCACTCTAATGGCAGAAAGTGAAGAGGAACTAAAGAGCCTGTTGATGTGGGTGAAGGAGGAGAGTGCAAAAGTTGGCTTGAAACTCAACATCAAGAAAACAAAGATCATGGCATCCGGCCCTCTCAATTCCTGCCAAATAGATGGGGAAGAAATGGAGATAGTGACAGATTTTATTTTCCTGGGCTCCAAGATCACTGCAGATGGGGACTGCAGCAAAGAAATTAAAAGACGCTTGCTCCTGGGGAGGAAAGCTATGGCAAATCTAGACAGCATCTCTGCAAGGCGAACAAACCGGTCAGTCCTAGAGGAGATCAGCCCTGACTGTTCCTTAGAAGGCCAGATCCTGAAGATGAAACTCAAATACTTTGGCCACCTCATGAGAAGGAAGGACTCCCTGGAGAAGAGCCTAATGCTGGGAGCGATCGAGGGCAAAAGAAGAAGGGGACGACAGAGAATGAGGTGGATGGATGGAGTCACTGAAGCAGTAGGTGCAAACTTAAATGGACTCCAGGGAATGGTAGAGGACAGGAAGGCCTGGAGGATCATTGTCCATGGGGTCGCGATGGGTCGGACACGATTTCGCACATAACAACAACATAAGGACACATTTCTATCAAGCAAGGCTCTCTTCCATGGGTCAGCTAAGAGCTGGGATACTCAATAGACTCATATGCAAGGCAGGGAATGTGAGGCAGTTCACTACCTTTGATTGAGAGGCCCTTCCGTCTGCCACAGGAGGCAGATCCATACTAAGGTTTCCACTCAAGCAAGGCACTTTCCTGCCTCCCTGCCTCTTGCTACTCCCTGCCCAAAGTGCTGTTCTTGAGGGAAAGAGGACCAGCATGAGAGGCAGATTGGAAGTCTGTAGCAGGGCAAGAAAATTGGTGCACACTGCCCCCTTCACTTCTGCTAGAGGGAAATATAGTCTGGGTCCAACCCACGGGTTCTGCATAGCACTCTAGTCAGGCAGAGTATCATAAATGTCTAGACATTGTAAGTGCTAGCTGTCTGCATCCCTAATCTACAGCCCCAGTAGTTCCTCCCCATCCCCTACCCCCCTCAGCCTCTACTTACCCTACCTCTGGAATAAATGTATGATGTTGATGAAAATGGGAACTGTACAATGGGGACACATTGCCTTCAGAAAGGATTTCTAATGTGAAAGATGATGATTGCCCACTGGCCTGGGCAAGAGATTGTAGTGGGGGTAAGTCACCCTGTCAGCAGCCTTTGCAAAACAGGAGACGAGCTGTTCTGAGTGTCAGCAGGCCAAACTTTAGAAACTAGCAGACTAACATGAGGCAGCAACTAAATGACATTTGAGAAAGCAAACCTTTTCCCCCGCATCATTCTGAGAAGGGAACACCCAATAGGAAGGGAGGCAACCAAATGACGCACAAGATGCTGTACGCATTGCCAGCTGAACAGAAGAAGCAGCTATCGAGAGCCATATGTCCAAACTGGTACTGGCCTAGAACAGCCAAGTACACTCCTCCACAGGGTACCTGCATTTTATGCAATAATTAGAAAATATCTCAGCTAGCCTAGGCTTCACATTTATTAAAATGAAGAGGGCTCTTCTGAGAGGAAGTACTTATCTAACCCCATCAGCTGGACAAGAGGCTTAACGCAAAACCTGGTGTGCTATTAGAAGGGATCAGCAATGCCCACTTCCATAGAAAACGTGACCTTTCCTGTGTAGAAAGATATGTTTGGGATTTGAAAAAAACCCTCATTTCAGTGGGTTCGTGGTATGATCTGCTTTCAGATCCAGATCCATCCCCTCCAGTTGCACCCAAAAATTCCTCATGTGGTCTCCTTCTTTTCTGAGAGCCATATTCATGCTTTATCATGCACAAGGAAGGAGGCTGATTCAAATCTCAAGAGATTTATTAATCCCCCCCCCCCCCCAGAAAAGGCACAAAAATGATGGGAAGAAAAATGAAACAGGGGGAAGCACATTACAAGGAACAAAAAAACGACTGTGGAATCACTTTTTTTTAATGGGGTTCTTTGCCTTTAAGATTACATATAGTTGGATAAAATATTACTTGTGAATTTTGATGAGAAGCAAAATGAAGCACAGATGAGGATGAGAGGACTATCCAGCCAAAAGAAAAATAATTAGATTAGATGTGAGAAATTCCAAAAGGTTTTCATGCAGCTCAGACAATGTGTCTTGAACCAAGGCATTATGCTCCAAGTTAAAAGAGGGCTAAGCAGAAACAAAAACACATTGTACTTGAAGCTAGCAGTGACAGTGTGCTTTCCCCCATATTGCTTGTTAAAAAACACCCAAAAGAGACAGGGGGGGGAGGGAGAGAGAGAGAGAGAGAGCATGATTTCAATATTGTTTTCGTCTGCTAAATTATGTTTCAATTATGCCTATTCCCATCAAAGACAGGAGAGAATTCCTATAGGAAAAGAAGATCTCAGCTTACAAGGCTCACCTTGGCAAGCGACAGAAAATCAAACATGGTGTCTTATAAAAGACAGAGGATTACACTTCACTGGGCAAATACAGCAAACAACAGAGAAGCCAGGTGACTGCCACTGTGAGGACCATGGCACAGGGACAATACTTAGATTTGTGCTACTGAAGTTGCGAGCTCCGCTGTAGTCGATGCAATTACGGAACACATAAATCTTGACATGACATCAAAATGAGCTTCATCTATGAAACCAGTCACAAAGGTCACAGAGGGAAAGAGGCATGGGGAAACAACTTGGTAGAAGTCTCCTAAATTAATCTGAACCAATTTTTTTAAGCTCTGGAATGGGGAAAGTCTATATATAAGGAAGAGCTGGAGGATATTGCATGGGAATGCTAGGTGGCTGACCCAACCGGTGGTGATACTTCAGGCCTGCCCCTTCAGAACCTCTGAACTGGAGAAATCTAGTTGGGATTCCAGAACCTGGAGACTTATTCTGCCCACATCTCTGGCTCCTTCCCATGATGCCCTTTAGCAGAGTAATTCTAAAGGCCAGGATGTTGGTTCCATTTTTTAGCTTCCAGTTGCTTTTCTCCCTTCTTCTTGGCTGTTCTTTTGTCCCCTTATTAATGATTGGTTTGATTCAGATTTAATGGGAAACCATTGTTTGGCAACCAGTTTGGAGACATCTTGGTTTCTCCTTACAGCTAAGGACCAAAATCAATGTGACAAAGATCATGGAGTTCTAGCCATCTGCAAAAAGTAAACGTTGAAGTGTGCGCACACACAGTGCCAGTTTGGATTGGGAGGGAATTTAGTTTTTCTAATCCCTGCTCAGTTTTGCAAATTGAAACTGAGCTCCCCATGATTAAGCCATTTAAAATAAAGAAGACAAGTCCTTTCAAACCCCTTTGTGCAAAACATGTTGGGAGAAAAACCAAGCTGGAGTTGAACAATTAAATCCTCTCATGCAGTTATTTGATTCTGGTTTGACAAACACTCTTTGGATAAAAACAGTTTGGACATCATGTCCAGATACTCATAGCCTGCCTTGCCTAATGTGCTTAGGACATAACCCATGGCTTGGAAGAATAACCAACAGCTAGCAGAAACCCTATGTGTCACAAGTGTCTGAATTATCTGAAGGTCTTTCATGTCACCCTTTCCCTGGAATTCTCTTTCCTCTATTATTTGCCGCAGTTCTCTTCATTCCCCTTCAGACTTCAGAAAAGTTGGCTAAAGTTTTCCTCTTGCTTTTCCTTCCTTCCTTTATTCATTTACTTTATTTTTTGAACAAAAAAGACAAGGCACTTCCATCAATTTCTAACAATGACAGTCCATTTTGATGAAGCTAACAAGATTCATAAATTAAACATTAACTTTGCATATTGTAATATCCTTTTCTCTCCCCCCCCCCCCAATTCAGTCTTACTGATATTTATGTGCCAAATAACAGCAGCTTCTAGGGGGCTATATGTCCATCATTTCAATGCAGCCACAACTATAATTGCGCCCACCACTACTAAGTTTGTGCTTCCCCTGAAGAATTTTACAACAGAGAAACAAAACCTCTGTGTATAATCCATGATTAAGACAACTTTAAGAGACAGGTATTTGTCTGAATAGGGGTCAAACCCCACACCAGCCAATAGGGTTGCCAGCCTCTAGGCAGTAGCTGGGTATCTCACATCATTACAACTGATCTCGAGGCAACAGAGATCAGTTCACCTGGAAAAAATGGCCACCTTGGAAGGTGGACTCCCTGGAATTATATCCCACTAAAGTCCCTCCCCTCCCAAAACTCACCCTCCTCAGGTGCCATCCTCCAGATCTCCAGGTAGTTCCCAACCCAGACCAGGCAACTCTCCCCTCCTACAAGGTAAAGATTTTAAAATGGAACTAAATTATCTTTCTCTGGTTTTCAAATTCTATTAAGTCTTAGTTCAATTTGGCATATCTCTTCTCTAGTGTTTAGTGAAGCATAACCCAATGGTTGTTGAGGTAAGGTTGGATCCAGGCTAAATTTTCCAGTTGTGGAACAGAACTTTCCTGCCAGCTAACCTCCATAGAACCCCCTAACCTCCATAAGATGCTGCTCCTGGGAGACTGGGTATCATAAGTGATGATGATGATGATGATGATGAAGAAAATTTTCATACCCTATGTTCTCTAACTTAGCAAGTCTCAAAGTAGCTTACAATTGCCTTTCTTTCCTCTCCCCAGAACACTTACTTTGTGAGGGCTGAGAGTGCTCTGAGGGAACAAACTGTGATTGGCCCAAGGTCACTCGGCAGGCTTCATGTGGAGGATGAGTGGGGAATCATACTCAGATCAGAGGGTGCTGCTCTCAACCACTATGCGACATTGTTATAAGGAATTACATGAGGAGAGTCTCCAGTGGGGAGGAAGGACAAACTGGTATAAATTGCTAATTTGGCCAGCTCCAACTCAGCCTAATTTTTAAAAAGTCTTCTCTTGTTGGTAGACTTGTTTAGACGTCTGTAGTCTCCCTGATCAAGAACAAAGATGTTGCAGTTACAGGTAAAATGCATTTTTGCTCTGAAAATTAGTCTTTTTTTAAGATCTTACATTAATAATATTCAAAGTTTGGGTATTCCAGATTTAAATGCATTTAGAGAGCTAGCACATAAAGTGTAAGGCAAAGAAAAGAAGAAAACATTTAATAATTATTTTTTTTCTTGCAATGCATGAAGTGGAACAGTAGTTCTTACCTACACACACACATACACATGAGCAAATTATGAGCCTCAAATGACTTCTTTGAATTCAGAGAACTTGCCTTTGAAGGGAATCATAAATTCAAGTTTGGATGTTATATTAGAAGTGGAATAAAAGGGACCATGAATCATCCTGCAACATCAGACTGAGCCAGACTATGTTTTCAGAACTATTACACAGTACATACGCTCCTGGAATCATATCTGTTCACAATGAATCTTCTTCCATACTAGAAACTTTCTTGGTTTTCTGTATGCTAGTTGTCTCAAAACTGATACTATGGGAAATACTTAGGAAGCAGAAGACAGGTGAACGTATCAAAGCTGTTTTGAGCTGATGGCATGAAAGCCAGAAGACCAAGAGATTGCCAGTTCAAATCTTGCATTTGCCACAAATTCACAAGGAAGCCTCAAGTAAGGCCATCTGTCTCAGCCCTGCCCTGCCCCTCTGCAATACAAGCATAACACTGGCCTACCTTACAGGGAAGCTATCCAGATGACAAGGAGATAAGGTTTGTAAAGTGCTGTGCACACTGAAACCATACTATATAAATATTAAGTTTTGCTAGTATAAATGAAAGCAATACATCATGCCTTTAGCTTTCAGTTTCCTTCACTGTGTTCTCCTGCACTGAACAAGGCATCGGACTAGATGGGCCTATAAGACCCATTCCATTGTATGGTTCTATGGCCTCTATGATAATGAAGTAGAAAACTGCTTCTGAAAAATATTGTCGTAAGAATTTCCTAGATATACAGTGAATACCTTTTGCCTATAAACGTGCAGCAGAACAAAGTTTGAGCCCAGGGGCACCTTTAAGACCAACAAGGTTTTATTCAACGTTATAAGCTTTTGTGGGCATGCATACTTTGTCATATGCAGAGAAACAAAACGTCCACTGGATCCAAACTTTGCTCTGCTACTTCAGACCAACATGGCTACCCGCTTGAATATATAAGCATGCAGTCACTGAATAGGGTTGCCAGCTCTGAATTAGGGAACAGATGGAGATTCTGGGAGCAGAGAAAAGCAGGGCATAATGCCACACAGCCCACCCCAAAAAGCAACCATTTTCTCCAGGGGAAATTGATCTAGATCATCTAGAGTTGAAATGCAATAGTGGGATATCCAGAATACACTGCTGTGAAATACACTTTTATCACCACTATAAAAATACAAAACAAAACAAAACAAAAACACAACAACAACAACCCAAGAACATCAGGTTGTCTTTAAGAAGACCATCCATTTTTAAAATCTGGTTACATTCACTGCTTACTCATGAGCACCTTCGTTCAGATGCTTTGATATGAAGTGGAGATTCCATTCTTTCATCAGTTACTAAAGAGCAAATCAACATAAAACACACAGTGCTTAATCAGGTATCTCATTCCATCCTATGAAATGAGCCATGTGTAATGCATGAAGTTCTTCCTTGAAGTTGAGCATGCCTAATTTAACATCACAATGTCCATAGCATAAACCACTCTGCACAATCCATGGTTATCTACAGATTTTATCACAATTTTTCTATGTTACATGCACCCAATTTTTGCTAACAGATGTTTCTATTAACAGCAGATGGAAAGGAAGAACATATCAAAGAACACCTGCAGTCCACAGACTGGCCCAAACCTGTTTGGCCTGGGCCTGCTAGTGCTTCTTTGAGCTGATATTGCACCAATCAATGGCATCATTTGTTGGAACCTGCAGCCTCCTACATGTATGGAACCTGGCCAGGCCTAGGGTTGCCAGCCCTGATTTGGGAAGTACCTGGACATTTGGGAGGTAGAGCCTTAGAGGGCAGGGTTTGAGGAGGAGAGGGGAGGGACTTCAGTGCCATAGAGCAGGGGTAGTCAACCTGTGGTCCTCCAGATATTCATGGACTACAATTCCCATGAGCCCCTGCCAGCAAACGCTGGCAGGGGCTCATGGGAATTGAATTCCATGAACATCTGGAGGACCACAGGTTGACTACCCCTGCCATAGAGCACTCCTTCCAAAGAGGTCATTTTCTCCAGGTGAGCTGATCTTTGTCACCTGGAGAGCAGCTGCAACCCCAGTTTTCCAACCACTATTATTATGGAAAAGTTTCAGATGCTCATGTGATTTATCTTCCTCTTGACTGCCACTTAATGGCGCCCACCCCTGGGCTGTTTGTACAACATCCTCTGGTGCAGTGCCATTCTGGGAAGCTGGATGATGTATAATGGAAGTAAGGCACATGAAAAAATGCAGTCCCCTTGGTGATCTGGATCTAAAGCCTCTTCTTCCCTTCTCCCTGCCTGTCCCTTACATTAACACCCCACTCTGAACACAGCTTCATGAATTAGGCTTTGGCATGATGGAGCATGTAGTAAATCCCATAACATAAGAGGTGGAAGTGCTGTCCTACACACCAACCGAGGGCATGACACACAAAAGGCAGCTGTGATCTATCAAAAGCTTTCTGAGTTCCACCCCCTGCGGTTTGCTTACTGAGACACTGCCTTTGCCTGGTCATCTCTTTTGGCTGACAAGTAGGCAGCCATTCAGATCACTGTGCCTCCCCTCCAGGCCCCTGAAAAGAGACAGGGAATATCCTCAGGGAAGCCCCATCTGCTCCCAGTTCTGGACCATGTCATGTCATAATTATTCCGAGGCATGCCTCATTTAGCCTGAGACATAGCAGATTGAAGAAGATCCCTTGGTGAAAGCAAACATCTTGGACTGCTGGAACACAGAAGCAAGATGAGTTGGAGTTGGAAGACAATGTTAACAGGGGCATCAGACCGCACTGCCAGACAGATGTGTGCCAGGATGGGCATAGCTATAGAAAAAGAGCGGGGAACCTCTTGCAGCTGGGAGAGACAATATGGCTGACCCTGGCAGTATCATTCTGTTTTAGGGCCAGAACAGCCAGTGCGTGTTGGACTAGGATCTGGGTTACCCAAATCCCGGCTTGGTTGACAGAGGACTGTGGTATAGTAGTTAAAGTGTCAGTCCGGGTGTTCTGGGAAACACAGGTTCAAAACCCTGTTCTGCCATGGATGCTTGCTGGGTGCCCTTGGACCAGACTCTCTCTCTCTCTCTCTGCCTAACCTATTTCACAGGGTGGCTCTTATTATAACAATAAAAAATTAAGGTAGGGAGAGTGATGCTGTGAGCTGCTTTGCTTCTCCTTTGAGGAGAAATGCAGGATATAAGCATATAAACAAGCAAATAAATGCAAGGACTTTAGGAAAGTCCCTCATTCTTATTTCTCTGGGAAGGATGAAATAGGGGAAGGAATGTCCTCCTGAGCTCCTTGGCAGAAAGATGGGGGTAAATACATGTTAAATTGATAGCTAGAAAGATAGATAGATGGGTAGATGGGCGTTTAGGTAGCACTGCAAAGAAGCTCATGTTGCCAGGATTTCTCTGAGGCCAGGATTTGCACTTATTCAGCAATGTGCCAGAGGTCTGTGCCATGCAAAGTGGCCAGTAGAGTTGTTGTGACTTGCATGGTAAATGCTGACGCTACAGCTCTTAGCGCAGGCTGTTTCTTTCTTGGTGTGGTCCACAAGGAAAGCAGGTGCCGCGTGAACTAGCAAAGGCCCTGCTCTGGACTGGAGGAGCCGATCATCTAAATTGGCCACAGCACTTAATAATTAGAAACTGGCTGCAGAATTGGAAGCTGGCAGAATCAAGGGACTAAAGGTTAAGGGAGAAGAGTATTATATGAAAGCCACAGAAGGAGAAAATGGATGTTGTTGCTTCATGTATCGGAAAGGTGATTATGTCTTTGTGAGTGATCGGTTAAAAAGAGCCCTGGCTGAATGGGAGGACAGAGCACAGTCTACACAATAGGGAAGCAAAGAGACTGTGTGTGAGCCAGCGGGGAAGTGCACATTGAGAGGGAAAGTTAAGAGGGGAAATGTTGCAGAGAAATAGATATCGGAAATGAGAACAAAGCACTAAAAGAGGACAAGGAGTCCCAACGTGATTCAGAAAGAAAGACACTGAAGGAATTTTAAGAAGGGGAGACCGTTTCCCAGTACTAGAAGAGGACATTTGTCTTGACCATACGATTTAGACTGGAAGATTAGGAAATGAGAGAGAAGAAAGACACCTTCGGACAAAGCAACACACCAATTAAGTGCTAACCTTGTCAATGAGGCCAGGGAGTCAACGTTTCATCTTCATTTGCCCAAACAGGGGCAGAGCATCCAATACCATTGATAGCTGCATGGGCACATCATTTGGTATTACTTGCTCTTGGGCCAGTGTGGTATTCTGGCGTTTGTCTGCCCTAATCCCGGGGGCCAGGAACCCATTTTCTACTGTCTGAAGAAGTCATAGCTTAGACTCAGAACACAATTTCTACGGCACACAGAACTGTCAGGGTAAATCAAGCAGTGAAGCACCTGGTTCTGGGCCACGGCATTCAGCCAGGGTTGAGCAAGGATGCTTTACCCTGAGGAGGAGGCTGCGTGCCTCTCACTTGAGGACTGCTGGCTGCCGGAAGAGACTTCTGGCCTTTTAAGAAATGATTCACAGAGAGTTGCTGTCCAAAGGGATTGCAGTGGGAGGTCTAGCTCCTCAATGCATGAGGAAACGGCAGAGGGGGGCTGAGATCAGTTCCCCTGGAGAATATGGTTGCTTTGGAGGGGGATTACTCCACTGAGGTCCCCCCTGCCCCAAACCCCGCCCACTCCCGGCTCCACCCCCAAAGTCCCCAGGTACTTCCCAACCCAGAGCGGCCACTGAAGGACGGGGCCAGTGGGGGAGCGGGAGGTGAGCGGGGGTCGGCTGCGGCGATGTCTACGCAGCGGGCCCTGCCGTGTTTCTAGCTCAGCCCGCTCTCTGCCCGCCCCGACGAGTCTGATGAGTGGCGGCGGCGGCGGCTTCAGGCTGCAGCCGGAGCGACGGCGGCGCCGGGCCTTTATTCCGCTTGCAGTTCTGCTTAGGGCCGGTAGATGGCCCCTCCGGACAACGCAATGGAAGCAGGAGGGCGACGCGTGGAAACATTTTTCTTCATCTGCGGCCTCCCTGACGTGGTTTCCCACCCACCCCTTCCCCGCTGTCCCCCGCACACCCCGTCCTCTCAACGGGGCTTATTGCTTCACTCCGCTTTCCCCCAGTCCGTTACGGCTTGCACCCCCTCCTCTCCCACCTCCTGCCTTTCCAGCCCCGCTTCTTCCATTTTCCTTTCCTGTGACTTGGAGACCAAATCTATTGGGCTGGGAGGACAAGAATTTATGCTTCACATGTTCAAACGCAAGGAAGCCTCAGACCAACCTGCCCCTTCCCTCCTTTCTTGCGTGCTCGCACTCGTACTCGTCCATCCCTGGGAGCTTCGACGTTTGTCCTGCCTGCCTTAAAATCTATTCCACTCTAGCGGAGTCTTTTGCAGCTCGTCATGGCACCCTGAAGCCGTACGCAAGCCATGCATGTATGCCCCCACGGCATCACAAATCATTGGCCTTTTCAACTCCTGGCAAAAGAAAGCAGTGGGATCTTACACAGCGCTCGGCAGTGATGATCTAGCTCTCCCCTGGATATGTTTCTAGGAGGCATTCATATATTCCAAGAACTGGCTAGAGATCCCTGCAGCTCTGTGCTGGAATGGCTCTTTCTGGAAGCTAAAATGAGGCTCTGCCTTGACGGTGGAATGGGTCTGGGTCCCCATAGGGGTGCTGAACTCAGCCTTCTTCACATACTATAGATTTCAACCACACTGAGAGGGCATCGCTGATTTGCTTGCTTGGGTGTCTAATGTGGAATCATTCAGATTCTTCAGATGTGAACTGACAGGTGTCTCTGTGGTGCTCAAATTCTGATTGTGTTGTATGCACACACCCAAAATACTGAGTGGCAAGGAAGATCACTAATCAGTTGGGGGAGGGAGCAGTTGTATGGATCCAAGACTTTCCCCCCTCTAAGTGTCGTTTTACAAGGGCTGAAACAAATTTCTTGTCTGGAATGAGGTGCGTGGGAATCTTAAGCAAATTTATATTTGCTTGGGAAATATAATTTACAGTCAGTAATTTGAATCCCCTTCCCCAGTAATCACAGGCATGTGTAATGCTAGATTTTTTCTAAATTTAAATAATCTGTTGAAGTATTAGATGTGCAGATAATTAATGCTGCTGCCTTATTAAATGGGTGCTGTTATTTTATAAAAGTGTTCCTCAAAATAAATTTTCAACAGTGAAAAGTAGAATATTTGGCTTTCATAGTGTCAAATTCAGGTTAAAGTAGAAGACCCTAAGTTTCCATTAATAATTTTAGAATTTCTTCCCACAAAAGCAAGAAAACGAACCAATTCTCTCCTCTTCTCAATTCCAATTTTTTTCTATTACTTAAATTTCTTCTGCCAGGATTTTTGTATTACAGATGTATTACAGATGGGCTAAAACAGCACAACTCAAAACAATATTGGAAAGCCAAAAATATTTGGTTGCCCAAAATGAAGTCTTTTGGCACTTAGCAACCGAATAATACTAAACTAGAGCCTAGTTTTTATTGCTAGTGAGCAGGAGCCCATTGACATGTAAACAATGAATACTTGAAAATCACTTTGGGGTATAAAATAGCAAACATGTCCTCTGGTCCAACGAACAAAGCTTGACAGTGAGCAAAGTTAATAAGTTTGCAAGGACTGTTGCACCATGCAGTGATCCAAATCATATTGCAGCCCCAGCAGAACAACAACTAGAATTTGTGGCAGAAACTCAGGACACTGTAATGTCTTCAAGCCTGAGACCCACTGCAGTACTTGCAGGCATTGTAGTGCCTACCAGCACCTTTCCTGATGCCCACCAAAGTATTTTTGAAACTTAGTAAACTCTTTCTAGCTGGGTCACTGGAGATCTGACTGGCTGAACAGGGACTGGCTGTCCCTGAGCCATATGGGATGATGGTATAAAAATCTAATAAATAAATGAATAAAATAACATGTCAGCTGCAGGTGCCACGATAGAGTTGGTTTTATTCTCTCATTCACTATTTATTAATTTATTCACATAAATTAACTAATAAATAGTGGAGGCAGAAACTGTGAACACTGACTTCAAAGGATGAATCTGTCTCAGTAGTCTATGTCATGATCTACAATGTATGTCAGGTAGGAGGGAGAGAGGACAAAAAGGAAGGGAGGATAAAGTTCATAAGTTGATGCTAGTAGCAATCACAATTACTGTCTCTTGTCCTCCACCTTAACCTGCAAGCATGTGAGTGGAATCATAAAGTTGGAAGGGACCTCCAGGGTCTTCTAGTCCAACCCCCTGCAGAATGCAGGAAACTCACAACTACCTGCCCACCCACAGTGACCCCAATTCCATGCCCAGGTGATCCCCCCCCCAAAAAAGCCCAGAATCCCTCACCATCCTGGCTTGGAAAAAATTCAAAGTAATGATTGGCATTCCCCTAGGCATGCAAGAAAGGGCCACAAGAGCCAAGCACCAGCATAATTCCAGCACTTCCCAATGGTGCTTACTCACATAGGGCACATCCCCCATTTGATTTCCCTTCCTGAAGGTGGAGAGACTGCATGTATATGCAGACAACGTCTCAACCCCCTGCCTGCCAAGTGGTAAAGATAACAAAAGAAAAAAGAAAACACGTCATTTCATCCAAATAACATAAACATAAACATAAAAAATTTAACACAAACAACCATCTTTTCTAAAATGTTCTGACCAAGTTGCTTTAACTCAGTGCCCTTTGAAATAAAATGGTCTTGCAGATCTTTCTAAAAGTGATGCTACCCTTTGTGATCTCAGCTGGTGTTGCCTTTTGTTTTCATCTGCAAATTAAAACATCCTGAGGATCATCAAAATTATTAGTGGATACAAGAATGCTTCTGGGCAAACCAGGCATTGTTGGGGGGGGGGGTGCACAATTATACTGAGCCCGTGACAACCCTGAGAAGAGGAAGCACTCATGGACAAGAAACGGGCAACTATTAATTGGGATAATGAGGGCAAAACAGTTGTGCAATTAAGAACTACACAGAGTGCAAGTATAGACATCTCCAGCGACCTGTAGATTGGAATGGGGTTTGTCAAAGTGCAGTGACTGACTAAAACCATTTCATAAAATGGCAGGTGAGCTCTGAGAGGTTCTTTTCACTGATGTAGCCCACACTAGCCCCTTTCCTCGCTGCAGTCTCAATTTCAAGAAACATGCATTTTTCTATGAGCAGAATGTGTTGATGAATTCATCATTACTTTTGTCAGTGCTGTCCTTCCATCAGTCCAATCATTACTTTAAACCCTTCTTCACCTTTTCCCTCAAGCCATTTGCCACAGTTTGTCTCCACAAGGCTACATCCCATCGTCCTTGTTAGGTATGGCTGCTGTTTCTCCAGGAGAAGCATCACACAAATGAATAGGAAAATTAGTGATTTCCTCAAAATCCACTAACAGGAATTTCTATAATCCTTTCACGAGGCCCAGTGAGTTTGTGCATGCCAGTTATCTAAGGGATTTTAAGTCCTGGAAACTTATATACTGCTTAAGAACATTTCTCTTTAACTTCATACATTTTTAATAATGTACATTTTCCTTAAGTACCACTTAATGCACGCTGCTATGTTCTCTCATGGTATCTAAGAGGGCAAGTCTGAGGATCTCTTAAGAACAGAAGCAGCACTAGAAACCCTAGACAATAAGTAGAGAAAGCAAGTGTTTAAAAGACTCATTAAAAACTGTGATTTTTCTCTGTTTCAGTTCAACCATGAAGTTGTATTAAAAAGGGGCACTGTCAAGATGATCTACAATATCTTTACAGTCCCAGCTACTGAACTGATATCAGAACATCCCTGCCATAAAAATAATATTACTTCCATTTTACATATTGAGAAAAGGGACATGGTGACAAAACGGTTTAATCAAGGATGCACAATAAGCCCGTATCAAAATAATGAATTGTGTCCCCCCTCCAATCTCAGGATATTACCTTAACCATAACTGTCCAGTTACCAATGGAAAAGCAAAAACACCCCCCTCCCCAAATTACACTGAATGGTTCCTATCTATTTAAATCAGGCCCTTTCCTGCTCTCCTTACCAGGAGAACAGTTTCTCTTGAAATTAACTGTACAGGTATGCGAATTACATAGTCACCCAGCTCTCACCCCAAGGGACTATGCCTGTTAAGCATGAAATCCCTTTTCCAAAGGAAGCTTATCACACTACTCAGTTGTACTAGTCTGAATAATGAGTGCCAAGGCTATTTCAAATGCAGAAAAAGAGTATCTTCCCATGGTACAATGAGCATTCACTCCAGATTGTGAGGGCAGCTCCCTCTTACATCCATCTATTGGTGAGACCAGCAAGCTCCACAGCCTTAGCAAAAGTTGTGGACACCCAGTAAGTCACTGGTAACAGCCACGTTCCTGCCTTACAAATTGTCCCAGGAAATGGAAGATGCTCTCCTCAAATAGGCATGATACAGCATAGCACATGGTGTATAGCCTGTTTGGTCTCACTGCCAGACAAACAGAATTGTAGCTCTGATGAGAAAACAAGAAAAGATCTTGGGGAAGAATGCAGGCAGTAGGTCCCACTGTATTATACCTAACCAAGCCTGGGGGTCAGGGTGGGGGTGGTTAGAACTGGGAAGTGCCTTCCACATTTGAACTTCTAAAACCCAAGAAAATCAGCTTCCAATAAACTGAAGCCTGGTGGCACTTTAAAGACTACCAGGATTTTATTCCAAAATAAGCTTTTCAAAAATGTAAAAATATAAAGAGCCCTGATGGATCAGACCAGTGGTCCATGTAATCCTACATCCTGTCTCACCCAAAGGCTGAAGTACCTCCTATCATCCATCCAGAATCTGCTGTCAATCAGCTTCATTGGATGCGCTCAAGATCGCGTGTTTTGAGAGAGGGAGAAGAAAATTCTCTTTATGAACTCCACCCCATGCATATTATAAACCTCTATAATGTCTCCTCTTAACTGTCTCTTTTTTGAAACTGAAGTGTCTTAGACTAGTGAAGCTGATAAGGGGTTGGAACACCTTCCCTATAAGGAAAGACTAAAGAGTCTGGGATTTCTCAGTCTTTCCATAAAGGGAAGGTGTTCCAACTCCTTAATCATCTTGGTTGTATATGTTGGAATAAAATTGTGTTAGTCCAATATGCTACTAAACCACTAAACTACTTCATATGTTTGCTTAAGCGGACTAACAAAGTTAGCACTTGAAGCTAGACAATCAGAAATCCCAGTCCCCAAATCAAGGTAGGGGCCCAGATTTGTTTAAAGAGGAAGGCTGCTAGAACAACCCCTTTATTTTCTGTATGTGCAAGGTTTTCATTATTCTGCTTCCAAAACTATCATCTCACATGTTTGAATAAAGACTGGCACTTAAACGTTGTAAACCTCTGCTAACTTTATGATATACGTTTTTTGAAAGGTCATATTTCTGACTGCTAAAATAGAGAAAGCTAATCTTCATTTAGTACAATAATGTAATGTTTTGAGTGAAGCGGTGTATGTGATTAATGGTTTATATCAATATTCAATATCTGCCTAAGGCAGGGAATGAATAAAAATTGTTGTACACCTTTCCTAAGAAAACCACCCTCTTAAAGCTCTGTGTAAAGATTTCCAAAATTAGAGAGGAGTCCTTTTAAAACATTTTTTGTGGCTGATAGTGTTACAACCTTAATGGCCTGCCACTAGGCTTGATAGCTTGGAAAATTCCTGGAGATGGGGGGGGGGGAGTCTAAAGAGGGCAGAATTTGGGGAGGGGAGGGACCTCAGTTGAGTACCAAATAGCTGTTTTTCTCCAGCAGAACTGTAGTATGGCCATTGGTTGTAATTCTCCAGGCTTTGCATGGAAGTTGGCAACTCTACTTACTCCCATTATACTAAGGAAAACCCCATGTTTTTTAAAAATTTAAGACCCTTCTGCCAACATGTTTTGAATGATGTTAAAACTGCCCTCCTCTTTTCTGTATGGCATTATATTGCTTCAAGGTATAAGATTTTGCATCCATTTGATATCTGATCAGGTGACTTAGTGTGGAAGAGTCCCCAGGTTACAGTGCTCCAGAGAAAACAGTAGAGAGCTCACAGAGGAGGAAGACCTTGGCATTGCAAGAGGGTAGCAAGCCATCACTCCTTTCTGCCAGAAAGGTTATCAGATAAAATCCCTTAAAGGAAAAACATAGAGGGTTACACAACTTATTCAGTGAATGGATACTATACAGATTTGAAATGAGAAACACATCAAGGCCCTTTTTCACAAGGCCCGGAGTGATCTGGATAAACAGCAGGACTTTGTATACCCAGCTGAATCTATTCATTTGTAAAAAAAAAAAAAAAATCAGCAATTGCTACAACTGGACATTAGGCTGGATCCTGCCAGCTTTTCCACTGGTGCAAGAAAAAAATTATCTCACTTGACTCTACTCCTGGTAGGATCCAGCTCAAAGACTGAAACGGGTGTTGTATGATAGAGTATCAGAGCTTAACAGCGGATAGCAGATATTTCTTATTTTGAGCTCCGCATCGCAAGACTGTTGCACAGTGATGTGGAATTGAGGATGCTCTTTTCACTGTTGCAGCCTCCAAGGAACCTTCCTCCTCTGCAGAAGTTTCCTTCAAAACAAGAAAAGGCTTATTAGCAGAAGTCCTCTTAAGCACTGAATTTGTTTGAAGTGTAAACATTTTTAAAGTAATGGGAAAGGGCAGCCATTTTTAAAGACAATTTTCCCAAAGGCATCAGCCTCAAATCAGAAACCATTTTAGAGCAGTAAAACTTGCTGAGTGTTGATGTTTCTTTCTAAGTACATGACTACGGGCTGGTTCTGACTAACTTTTCTGATGGTGAAAAAGGGAGGAGAGCCCCCCTCCTTCTGACCACCCAAAAGGCTCTGCTGGAATCTTGGGACCTGACTTGACAAAAGATCCTGGGGAATGGAATGAGAGAATTAGGTAGGACTGTGGGGGGAAAGCTGGATGGATTCAACCTTATGGCACCTCAATTGTGAGGGGGAAAAATGAAGATATAACCCCACACAGATATAATTTTTTAATATTGGGATTGCACTCCCATATAATTACATCCGAAGTGTCCCATGATTTTAAGGAAATTAAAGCTGTCCAACTGCTAAACAGGTTTCTTATAATTAATTATATCACAGAACATGGTAAGAAATATAATATTACAAAAATGGGGTGGAGCTTTGCTATCAAGTCACAGGTGAGTTATGGTGACTCATTGAGTTTTCAAGGTAAGAGACATTCAAAAGTAGTTTGCCATTGCCTGGCTGGTGATCTCCTAATATCGATCAGGGCTAACCCTGCTTAGCTTCCAGGATCTGATGAGATCGGCTTAATTGATAATTATTTACTATTATTTTGATGTAAGCATGAAGATACAAACTATATATATATATATATTAAAAAACCAAAATGGCAACACGACAGTCTGAGCCACCAGCCGATAGGGGCAGGTGATAAGAATGTGGCCAAAGGGACAAGAGCTGGGATACCAGGGAAGGCAGTTGCGTGCTTTCCTTCTTTGATGGAGAATAAAATGCTGCATTTTCAACCATGACGTAGGGTGAATGCTGAAAGAGTCCAGCAGAGGCAAAAGGATGGGATAAAGCCTCAAAAAACCTTCAGCATACCATTAGAGAAAGAAAGGCTTTCGTTTCCGTGGTAACCAGGCCTATGGTGCCTCCGCTTGAGGAATCTACAAGAGAAAGCGAGGCCTTTTCCCTGCTAGGAAAGCCAATGAATTGGAAAATAATTATACAGCCTTCTGCCCTCCCTCCCCTCAGTTGGGTGCATTCATAAATACACTCCAGAGTTTGCTTTTTAAAGGACTCAGATTTTCTAAATGCTCCGTAGAGGAATGCTCCAAAAATAAGGCAGGTTTCGAGGCTCTGAAATGCCACCAACTCCACCTGGATTGCTGGCAGTATCTGCAAAACCCACCAACAGGGAGGTGTCAATCAGGAGGAAGGTTTTTGAGAAAGGAGTGAGAATTGTTGCCAGCCAGCCTCCCCAGCTAATAATCAGCAGGGAAGCACAAAAGTCTCCCAGCTGAGTGTCATGCTCATGAGACTTGCAGGCAGCCCTTTTGTGGGATGGGGAGGGAGAAGAAAGTTTTTAAAAGTAGAAGGGAAAACCAGCTACAAGTACTAGTTCCCATATGTAGCTCCAATTAGATGCCTTTCCCCAGTTGCCCATAGTTGGGTATTAGGGCAGCCAACCTCCAGGTGGTGGCAGGAGATCTCTGAGAATTACAGCTGATCTCCAAACCACAGAAATCAGCTTCCCTGTAGAAAATGGCAGCTTTGGAGGGTGGACTTTACGGCACCCCATCCCCAGTGAGCTCTGTCCCCTCCCCAAATCCCACCCTACCTGAGCTCCCCTCTCTTCAAATCTCCAGGAATTTCCCAACCTGGAGATGGCCAGCCTATGGGCTATTTAGTTTATTTACCTCATTCATAAGATATAACTGTCAACCTTTAACATTTTTAAGAAATCATCATTCAGTTATAGACATTTACAAACCCATTATGTGAAGTTTTTCATATGTGGTGGGTGGGGGGCTGGAGTTCTCCTGAGATTACAGTGGATCTGCAGACCACAGAGAACAGTTCTCCTGAAGAAAATGGGAGTCTTGGAAAACAGACTGTCTTGCATCAGACCCATGCTGAACTCTCTACTCTCCCTCAAACTTCATACCCCCCCAGGGAACTGCCCCTAAATCTACGGTGATTTCCCAAGCTGTAGCAGACAACTCACAGAGCTTAATCTCTCTGAGGGTGAATCTCTAGTATCCATCTTGATCTTCATAACCAAATCTTGTTCATGCACACTTATTCAGAGCAAGACTACTTGTGATGCTGGGAGAACATGAGTGTAGCTCCAGTGTGTCCCCCCCCCCTTGTTAAACAGCAGATGTGTAATGAGGCCAATCCAGATTGTGGTTACAATGGTCACAATGGTGGGGGGACCCTTCAGCCCTGCTCCATTTTCCTCACCTAAAATGGTACCCATTATGTAATGACAAACATGTTTTCAATAGGGAGTTGCAGCCAATCTTGGGTCCCTAATAAGTGCACCTGCATGATTTTTTTCATTTAGATATTTATACCCTGCTTTAACCCAATGGGGCCCCCAAAGTAAATTAAAATTTTGTTCTTCCTGCCCCCATTTTGGTATATGCACAAATTTTCAACACAGATGTATATCGAATTCAAATGTGACATTTTTCAGTGCACATTTTAGGTGTACATTTAAGAACATAATAAATGAAATGCCCCAAGAGTCTTCCCATGTATTCCCCACCTCTTGACTCAGCCTATCTTGAATTTGCCACAGATCCACATCTCTTCTTATCTAAACAAAGCTTCCCACTTCTGTGTGGGCTCATTCTCAAAAAACCAACCTACAGATGCTTATGTTTATCTTCAGCTGCCAACTATAATGATGTCCATTAGCATTTATTTGATCATATTTGTCATTTGGGAAAGCAGAGAATAATGGTACCAATGATTCTCACAGGATATTGTCCTTGTCTTAAGGAAGACAAGACAGCAGTATACTCACAGACCAATCTCCTCCTTTGCTGTCTCCTCCTCCCTAGCCTGCCTTAAACTTTTTTCTCCCTCCTGAATGGAGAGCAGGAGCCTTGCAGGAGAGAGAGAGAGAGAGAGAGAGAGGTGCCTGGCAAGATCCAGGCAGAGGGAGGGATGAATCAAACACAAGAAGTCATGGCTGCATTGTATTTCACAACAGTGGAGCTGCTAAAAGCACAGTATAGGCAACGTTCTACCATTCTCAAACAATGGTAGACCAGAAGAGAGCCAGCATGGTATAGTAGTTAAGAGTGTCATTTTCTAATCTCGCGAGCAGGGTTTGATTCCCTGCTCTTCCACATGCAGCCACCTGGGTGACCTTGGGCTAGTCACAGTCCTGATAGTCCTGTTCTCACTGAGCAGTCCTGTCAGAGTTCTCTTAGCCCTAACCTCCCTCACAGGGTGTATTTTGTGGGGAAAAGAAGAGAAGGGGATTGTGAGCTGCTTTGAGAATCCTTCTGGTAGTGAAAAATAGGGTATAAAAACCAACTATTATTTTTCTTCTTCAAAGTTAATGGAATTTTTCAGAGCTAATAGCCAATGCTGGCATTTAAACAAAGAAAACTTTTCATATCACTTGTCATCTGTAGAGAGAATATTTTTTCCAGTCATCTAGGCCAGGGGTAGTCAAACTGCGGCCCTCCAGATGTCCATGGACTACAATTCCCAGGAGCCCCTGCCAGCGAATGCTGGCAGGGGGTCCTGGGAATTGTAGTCCACGGACATCAGAGGGCCGCAGTTTGACTACCCCTGATCGAGGCATTCCAACTCCAGCTTTGGGAAATTTCTGGAGATTTGGGGCCAGTGGCTGTGGAGGATAAGAACACAATTTTAATTTGCTTTGGGTCCCTAGCCAGTGGCTAGGCAGGATGAAACACGGAGCCAGCAAGGAAATTACTGGGGATATGGTGTCACCCTAGGACTTCCATTTCTATTAGACTCTATGGTATACCATTGAGGCCACCTTCTGACGGTATAATTTACTTCAGGGGAATTGATATCTATAGTCCGGAGATCCGTAGTATTTCTGGGAGAACTCTGGGTCCAATTTTGAGTCTGGTAAACCAGGTGATGTCTGGTAAACCAGATGAGCCTCTTGTGGCACAGAGTGGTAAGGCAGCCATCTGAAAGCTTTGCCCATGAGGCTGGGAGTTCAATCCCAGCAGCCGGCTCAAGGTTGACTCAGCCTTCCATCCTTCCGAGGTCGGTAAAATGAGTACCCAGCTTGCTGGGGGGTAAACGGTCATGACTGGGGAAGGCACTGGCAAACCACCCCATATTGAGTCTGCCATGAAAACGCTAGAGGGCATCACCCCAAGGGTCAGACATGACTCGGTGCTTGCACAGGGGATACCTTTACCTTTACCTTTAAACCGGGTCAAGGAGGCACATGTACCCAACTGCTGGTTCTGAGTAAAATTTGATTAGGAATACTCCAGTTTTTGTTAGACTCCCAATGATGTCACGAGAAATTTTATAAGCCTCTCCAAACTCCCTCTGACACACCAGGAAGTGTAATGAGGCCTCACTTCCTAATGGGGTTGCCAGGCCTGGCAACCAAAGGAGACAGTGCAATAGGGATATTAAAGTCTCACAGGAAAAGAGTGATGTCACTTCAAGGAAAGCCTGAAAATGACATCATGCCTCTCTAGGAATCACTGGAAACTCTTTATGTTTATTTATTTATTTTATTTTTCTTCTCTAGCTCCTCCAGAAGTGGGTAACAGAAGCTGGGGCAGGGCATTCCCTGCCCCCACTGGAGGATTATTTGGTGTTTTGGCTACAGCCTTGAATAGTGCTATAGAAACAGAATCTCAATTACCTGGATTGCTGGAAACTGCAGTTTCTGTAGCAAGCCATGAGAAACGACAAAATTTAACCTCCTGGGAATCTGCTGAGCAAGATGCCTGTGAGTTGTATTTTCCCAATGCATATAGAAGCCCTGCAAAAATACATACTACCCAGCAGTCTTGGAATAGACATTGAAACTGTAGGACGTCATAAAGGCTAGAGCAGCAGTTTCTTATCATCACCACTGATGCTAGACAAATGTCAGCAAGAAAGGGGGCCAACATAATAACCTAAAACTTAAGAGGTTCAGAGTTGGCTTGTAAATAGCTCAGAATCAAAAGTTTCACACTTGGGAAGTGAAGTTCAAACCACAAACTCCCCAGTTCTGAACTTTGGATGTATCACTATCTGCTGCATGCCATTGAATGCCTGGTCTACTTAAATTTTACCAAGCAGGATTTACCACTTGATTGCTGGATCCTGTAGGAAGAAGCCATGCAAAACTGGTTAATTATGTGGCTTTCTCCCATGCCAGAATCATTGCTGCTTGAACCTCAGCCTATTAATTAAGAGTTATCAAGCAATGGATATCTATGAGTGACATTAGGAGACATGGGATTATCTCCACTCTACCTCCATTCTTTCTTCTTTGTAAAAATCACAATGTTTTTGAAGGTTTCATGAGTAATGCTAAGAATACCTTGGAGAACTGATCCACATTCGAAGAAAGGACATGGTATGGCTCTTATAAAAATGTATCACTTCAGAAGGCAAATAGTGCTTGAAGATTCCCATAGCAAAATCTCCCTATACACAGAAGGCTGGAAAGGTTAGATTTGAATTCTCCCAACATTCTAATTTTCTATATTCATGGAGCTTCTGGTCTGAGGTGGCAGAAATATACTAAATATACTAGGGTTGCCAACATTTAAACTTGCCTTTCTAGTGGTCCTTTAAAAGCACTTTTATCTGTAAGCAAACACCAGCTGATGTTATTAAACTTCATGTCATGAAATGCTTCAACTGCCCATTTCCATACCCGAGTAGCTTGCTTTTAGTCAGTGTTTTAACTTGGTTAGTATTGTTCCTGAAGCATGCAAAATGTGGGACCTCTTGTTCCAAAGTGGCTGCTACTGAGAGTACCTCCATGATTTGTTTCCTGGGCCCACTTTTGTCTCTATGGCATGCTTATTACATTGTATACATGATGGTATTCCTTGTGCAGCGTGTTGGAGGGCCCCAGAAAAGGCAATAAAGGGAGTATACGAGACTGTTGTTTTACAATGCAAAGAAATAAATAGATAGTGACCTAAGCCCATGAGATTATCCATTCACTTTACTGATGGAGCAAGTGCAAATATATCTTCGGGTATCACTAGCAGAACAGTCCGAGACCTGCTTCAAATCCAGATCCCCCAAGCAGCAGTCTGAAATCAAGCCTGGCATGACAGAAATCTACCCCTCGCTCTTCTCTGCATGTTTTCCCCTACATTGGGAGCTGTGAAAGGAGCCATAGAGACTCCACGGGCTGCTGTCACGTTGCTGCCAGGACACGGAAGGAGAAGCGAGGGACAGAACTAGTAAGAAATAATGATTTGACAGGAGGGTGCCCAGCCCCTTCCCTCCTGAAAGGAGAGGCCCACCCGCCACTCCGTATGCCAAAACAAAGAGCCAACAAATTATTGAGGTGATGCATGGAATTGTTCCCACAGTTCCTTTTGCAGCATATAATTTAAAACATCTGCTTCTCTGCTCTAACAAAAGCAAAGCTTTCAAGCATTCATCTCACTGCTCCAGTGGCAAAAATGGAACTAGTCTCTCATTTTAGAGGCTGGTTGGCTGAGCGGGGAGGAGAGGATGCAGAACTTGATACCTCCAGTATATTGGCTTAAACATCAGGGTAACAAATGGCTACACTTGTGGCATATCTCGAGGTCAGATCTGCTTCAGCAAAGCTCCCCGTTCCTTTGATTTTCATCATCTGCATTGTGCCCTAGGACTGCCACCCGTGGAGCTTCATAATACAGAACACATTGTGAGACTGTAAGAAAATGATGTCTTACATGTGTCAGAACATTACCAGGGCTTTATTAAAATATATTGTCCCTGTCATGTGTTAAATTAAAGATTTTTTTTAACAGCAATGACACAACTCTTCTTTTCCATGAAAATTTCTGGAACAGGTAAATAAATAAGAGTTCCTGGAAATAAGGAGCTGGTGGTCAACCTAATTTTGCCTGCATTTAACCAATCTCCATCTACATACAGTGTCGAAAAGATGCCAGGGGTGCCAAAGGGCCACTAAAGATGGCTGCCCTGCCCTTGTGCCTTTAACAGAGGTTGGGCTGGCAGAAAGCAGAAGGGAGCTTTTACAGCATGGAGATAAATATATTTGCCTGATAGGTACATAACAAGCACAACTAAAACTGCCCACCAAAATGTTAGCAACCTTAGAGGTCAGCGAGTACTATGTATGAAGACAGGCAGAACAATGAGGCAGAATTCGGCAAGCCCATGCTGTGCCTGCTTACTATTAAAGCAACCTTTTCCAGCCTTTTGACCATGGAGGAACCCCTGAAATATTTTTCTGGCTTTGAGGAACCCTGGAAGCAGCGACATGCCCCTTCAGAAAGTCCTAGAGCAGTATGAGAAATGATGCACCAGCTCCTCAGCCTGTGAATGAAAGGCTTTGTAACAAATGGCACTTATTTTGATAGGAGTGTCAGTCTTTTGGTGAACCTTCCAAGGTCCCTGAAATACTACTTTCACATAAAAAAAATTGACCTTGTGAAAATTCAGTATAGCTCGAATATTTAAGCACTCTGAAGCAGCCATGAAATATGTTAATAGGTATTAGGAAGGTGCTCATGTCATGGTGAAAGCTATTATGATTAAACCAGTCTTCATGCTGGCAGTCTCAGCAAAAACAGTCAAAGACTGTAAATAGGCTATGGTTAATAAACGTGACCTTAAAGTAAGCCTCCCCCAGGGGTGGTGGAAGGATTGGGGGAGGGGGGAGGGATTTGGGGCAGTAGGGGGGCAGCAGTTTGACTCTTGCTGCTGCAGCTGCTTTTTCTTAATGAGAGACATTCCAAGGTGGCTTGCCATTGCTTGCCTCTGGGCTGTAGTGACCCTAGACTTCCTTGGTGGTCTCCCATCCCAGTACAGACCAGGGCCAACCCTGCTTAGCTTCCTGAAGGAAGCAGGCTGGATGGGATCATATTCCTGCTGAGCTCCTGACCCTCCTCACACTCTGCTCTGACCAGGCTCCAGAGGGTGGGGACTGAGGAGGACAAAGTTTGTGTAGAGGAGAGCCTTCCGTGGGGTAGAGCATCATACAGTCCACTCTCCAAAGGGGCCTTTTTCTCCAGGTGAACTGATCTCTGTTGCCTGGAAATCAGTTTTGATCCTAGGCAATCTCCAACACCACCTGGAGGTTGGCTCCTGGAATTTCTTAACCCTGGGTTGGCAACCCTTCCCTAAAAGTCTCCATCTTTTGGAGGCTGGAAAAGCCTTCTCCTTGCTCCTGCCCATGGGATTTTCCATTGCTTGCTTTTTTCTCTTTCTTTCCCTGTCTGTGTTTATCCCCAATGAGGACCCAAAGTGACTTTTATGAATGACTTTTACAAAGTATGTATATTTTTTTCAATATGGCTGCTGCATAAAAGCCAAAATAGAAGTGTAGGCAATCGACCATATTGCCTACACTTCTATTTTGGCTTTTGTGCGGTAGCACAATTTTGAAAAAAAATTGCACTAGACCAAACACCAGAGAAGAGGTGTGTGCTTGTTTGTGTTTATATGTGGGGTAGGGGCACTAGGGATCTGGCCTAGGAACCAAGGGAGCAGCAGCCCGAAAAAGTTTGAGAACTACTGATTCAGAGTAAAACTGTGGAGACTACCATGAAATACAAGGAAAAAATGAAGGGTCCTCATTAAAGTCAGAGAGTGAAGCCATGTGGATTCAGGCCTGATACAGTTCCCGCTTAATGTGGGGATTGCCATTCTTCGTTTCCCTAATGTTCAGTCATTTAAAGTTCAGTAAATTTATAACCGTGTGTCACATAGCATTGAGAATGATCCATCCTTTAAAAGGAAATGGGTAAGTGGGGGAAATGTCAAACCTTATCTGTTGCTGGAACAACAGGCCTGTGAGAAGCCTAAGGGGGAAAAGTGAAATGTTTTTCCAAGGCCCGTTACTCTTTTCCTTCCTCCACTTCCTATTTAGTGCACAAGCCCAGAATTGCGAGGGAAGCCCCTTAACTGAGCTCCTTGTTTTACATGCTGATATCAGAGCACATTAGTGGGGAGGGGGGGGGAAACAGAACACTTGAAAGGCCTCCCAGCCCCTGCCCACATTCCCCTGAGGAGGCTTGCAGGTCTGACAGGGACTCTTGCTCATAGTATGTTGTCAGCATGATGCCTGGAGAAGCTGCTGCTGCTGCTTGGGGGCTCGCTCAGAGGCGGCATCCGCAGTTCCCACCCTCGAGGCATCTTGCCAGTGGTGGTGATGGTGGCAAGCGTTAATTTTAGATTAGCAGGGGAGGCTGCTGCCATTGCATTCATAAGGGTCGTGCTTGTACGATGGGAGACTTTTGACTGACTTCAACCATTCCTCTGGCTTCATTTCCATCCAACAGAAGCAGCCACAGATGGAGAGCAGAAATCTGCCCCAGGGGTCAAATGGGGGACAAGGAGGTGACACAAAACATGGAAATGTGATGAATGCCACTATAATGTTTTCAACAGCTAGCCGGACCGAAAGGAACTGTACTGCTCAATCGGCCCAGCAGAGCGCTGGGGGAAGCAGTGCTGCAACAGAGGCCTATAGGGAAAAAAATGAAGGGTCCTCATTAAAGTTGGAGAAGAAAGGTAAAACTGAGGGTAGGATCCATCAACCTCACCACCTCACCTCAAGGATCTCTCCTGATACTGATAAGTAGACCTGTGTGCTGTAAACCACCTTAGTGAAAGTCAATATGAATCCAGACAATCCTAGTTGATCTGGATTAGTTAATCTAATGTTCAAACCAGTAATTTTGTCAAGACAGCAAAGGTGTGTATTGGAGATTCTCATCAGGAAGAGCCAGTTTGGTGTGATGGTTAAGAGCAGCAGCCTCTAATTTGAAGCACCGGGTTCAATTCCCCACTCCTTTACATGCAGCCAGCTAGGTGACCTTGGGCCAATTGCAGTCCTCTCAGAGCTCTCTTGGCTTCAGAGGGTGTGGAGAGAGGAAGGGAAGGCGATTGTAAGCCGCTTTGAGACTCCTTTGAGTAGTAAAAAAATGGGGTACAAAAATCCAGCCCAGCTCTCTCTTCAGTGGCTGGCTGGAGAGTTGGCAGCTATTCCAGCCATACCTGTGCATGTCGCATGAGAGATGCTTCCCCAGATGGCCTGGCTCCTTTCTGATGCTTCTGCTTCTCCCAATCATTCATACTGGCCACGTTTATGCAGTGCGTCTCAGTACTCCCATTTCTGTTGTGCTGCCTCTGATTGCCACCCTCCATCAGGCATTGGTGAGCCCCATTAGAGGCCATGGAATATGCCAGTCGAGACTCTCGCATGGGATTTATGAAATGGTAGGATGTTCTTTCTCTCTGGACTTTTCCACTTTCCAGCTCACCTGTCTTGCCTCTGCCCTGCCTCCTTCAAAAGCACAGGCTCACTCATGTTAATTTCGGAAAGGTTACTCTGGAAGCTGGGGCAGGGGGGGGGGGGATGGAGTGATTAGACAGAAAGAAACAAGCAGACCACAAAACATTAGAGTTGTGCTGAAGGGACTCAATCAGTTTCTGTCTCTGAGGGCCAGCTGTGCGCTGTGCCTTCCAATGCTGCATGCATCATAAAATCATTCTATTAAAGGAGTGTGTCAAGGTGAGCGAACCCTGAGAGATTTCAGACAGACCGTTGCTGCATCCAGCCAATCCTTTATCTGCTTCGAGCACACCCTTGTCAACATCTTCCATTTCGATGATTATACTGGCTGTCTGTTGGTGCCTGGGTCTGCTTTGAGGGGCTGCTACTTACCTCTAAAGCCCTTCGCAGGTTTGGGGGCCACAAACCTTAAGGATTCTCCCCCAGCAGCTCTGCTCATCACAGAGACTCTTCCTGGTGTCGCCGACCCCCAGAATGGGATGAACAATGAGCGGTCCTTCGCAGGCTTGTTCAGTGGCTGCTGTCATTTTGTGGGACTGTCTGCTGGATGTTAGGATACTCTCCTCCCTTCTGCTGTGTTGCCGGCAATGTAAGAATGAACTTTTTCTGAGGAGCTACTGGCTTGTAGGAAGAGAGTTTTTTAACACTCTGGCTTGGATGGATAATGGTTTGAACTTTATTAAATGTGTTACTCATGACAATGCAAATGGGTTATTTTATGGTTTTGTGTTGCTTTTTACATGTTAAATAGCAATACCACACCTGGAGGTTGGCTTTGAGCTGGAAGATTTCTGGAGGCTGGGGAAGACAAGGATCACGGTGGGTGTCATGCCATCGACTTGACCCTCCGGACCAACCAGTTTCTCCAGGGAACTGATAGTAGTCTGGAGGTCAGTTGTAATTCCAGGAGATCTCCAGGCCCCACCTGGAGGCTGGCCATCCTAAATAAACTGGGGTAAGTGTGATAACTGCCTAAAGCAGGGATGACCAAACTGTGGCTCTCCAGATGTCAATGGACTACAATTTCCATGAGCCACTGCCGTCATGCAGGCACTCATGGGAATTATAGTCCACTGCCATCATACAGGGACTCATGGGAATTATAGTCCATGGACATCCGGAGAGCCACAGTTGGGTCACCCCTGGTCTAAAGGGTTCTGAGTCAGAGTACCTTTATTGGCATAAGTGGTGTAAAGTGTTATGCATGGGGAAATTTGACCAGGAGATAACCTGGAACAGAGCTGCTATAAATCAATTACCAGGAGCTGAAAATTGAAACTAAGCTGTGAACAATCATGCTTAAGGATCTATTTATGCAAACTTATTTCTGTATATAGCCTCAACGTGCCCAGACCTATGAGAGTTACTGAACTCTTGTGGAAGGAATGTTAGAGCACCCAGAAGAAGCAGCGCTCAAGACACCGCTGCTGCTAGCAAAGGCCGTCCTCCAGAACAGAGATGCTGAGGCTTCAAGGAGCTGGATTTTAAGCCTGGAAATCTGCTACTATTCCATGGCAAGTAATGGGTTTATAGAGGTATCCTTCTAAGGTTTAGGAGCTAAAACTCCCAGGTTTCCATGCAGCAAATAAATATTTCAGTCAGCTCAGGTGTTTTGTTCACATGCTGCAGTGAATATACATATATTCTGCCTGTTTCTGTATATATCTGTTTGTAAGAAAGAGACAGTACATGTTCTCTTCATGAATGAAATCAGGGATCACATGTTCAGGTATAAATGCATTGTCTTTAATTACTCAACACACATACAAAGAACAATCAAATGTCATTATACAGAGGTTGTAGATGAGTTTACTGTAACTCGGGTACAGGGCTGGTGTTTCTCTGGGGTACGTGTCCTCCCACCACATGTATTCAACTTTGGGCTTACAGAGTATGCAAGCCTCCATTTCCAAGCATGTGGTTCTGGATGGGCATGAACTAGGAAAATGTAGTTTGGTTTATGGTTTGTGGCATACCCAGATCTAGAATCACAAACTGTCATGAACATTTAGCTGCCAAATAAATCTGTTCCATTTGTGATGTGGTTGAACAGCCCTGTGGTGTGTTAGACTTACAGGGGGCTCCAGCTGCCTCTCCTCTACCTGCCCTCCAAGATTGATAAGGATTGGATTTATGAGATCTGCATTACAGCTTCCCAAAGAAGATGCACCCAAGAAAGTGCTTTCTGGGAAGAAAGGACAGGCACAAATTCAGGAGATTCAGGAATGTATAGAATAGATCCTGTGCAAACTAGAGACACCCAACTTACACAGGATCTCTGAGTGACTCTCCTCTACCTGTCCCCCCATGTTATGTCCCCCTGTTGCTTTGAAGTTTGGCAAACAGTTTGGTTGAACAGAGACAGTCTGTGTGGAAATGTACCTGATCATGAACAACCAGGAACAGCTTTAAAGTTTGTGGAGAGTTTGTGCCAGTTGACCTGCCATGAACCATGAATCTGCAAAACGTTGTGATGAGCTGATTCATGTCCATCCCTAGGTGTGGTAGCTGCCAGTTCTTCCACTGAATTTTTTTTTACAGCCCTGTAACTTTTCATGTCTCCTCAAAGTGTTTTTTATCTGTTTGTTCATTTCTTTGTTTTTTACTGCCAAGTCACAGCTGACATGACAAGTCAAAGAAAAAGACATTCAGAGGTAGTTTGCCATTGCCTGTCTCTGAGTTGTAACCCTGGACTTTCTTGGTGGTCTCTTACCCAAGTACTAACCAGAACAAACCCTACTTAATGTCTGAAATTACCCTTGGTTGTCCATTTCAAGGCAAGTGTTTTTACTATCCACTTAAGAATCCCCCCAATTATTTCTCCACCAGATGTTACAAAGTGCTTTTCTCTCTCCCTCTGACATGTTTTCCTCTCCCCTCAAGTGTTAAGTACCCCTGGCTAGCCTGATCTTGTCACCTCTTGGAAGCCAAGTAGGGTCAGTCCTGGCTAGACCTCCAAGGAATACCAGGGTCATGATACAGAGACATGGAATGGCAAATTACCTCCGAAATATCTTCCCTTGAAAACCCTACAGGGTGGCCATAAATCCACTGTGACTTGACGGGCAAAAAAAAAGTGTTAAGTATTTTTCCTCCCTCTCTCTCTAAATAATGAGGAATTGGTCTTCAGGCTTTCCATCTGTCTGCACCCCTGTCTCTGTTGTTCAGAAAGGCACATTGCTGCCTGGAACTATATTTGCATGTTGCTGTGGATCTGTATTCTTTTTCAGGCAATGTATGCCTGTGTGGTGTGTCTGTGGCAGAGCAGTGATGTGTGTGCATCTCAGCTTGTTGTTTCAAACAGGACAGCTTCAGAGCATGCCTGTAGCAGCACTGTGCTCTCTCAGTTTTGTGTGTGCTTGTCAGTGTACACACTCCTGGAACAGAATGACAACATCGCTATGGGTCTGCACATGTTAATTCTGTGCAGTAAATGAATTCTACTCCTAGCTTCCCTCCTCCTCCTCTGAATGTTGTGCTAGGATTGGATGGCTCAGGGGCTTGGGAATAGAACGCAGCTATTTTCCTCTAGGTCATTGCTTCTTATTTCACCCGAAGTCAGAGACGGAAGGCTGGCTTGAGAGAAATCAAAATCTGATCTGATCTCTCTAGCATTTTCTTTGGCCGTGTAGGAAATACACCAATAAGCCAGTGAGCATAGCCTCAGCGGTACCTCCAGCTAGCCTCGAAGACAGGTACATCAGAGGTTATGTTCAAGAACATTATTTCATGCACTGTTTCACGAATGAAAGCACTAAATGGAGGTTAATCACCAGCCCTGATCATAATGCCATAACTTCTGTGAATCGAGCAAGTATCTTTCCGCTTTGGTGAAATAAGGATTTATATTTCAGTGGTGTGGGGGTGGGAAGTGAAGCACAAGGTTATCAGAGGAGGGAGTACACAGGGACAACATCCTTCAGCACTCTCCTGTTAGGCATCTTTAAGGCTTAACACAGAGGATTTGTTTCAGTCTGCAGTTCCTGCATGATGGCTGCACAAGGATGCCCTTGGTCTCATATGAAAAATAAACCTCTGAGACTATTCACATTAGGTGAAAGGGAGGAACTTTCATACACTGTTAAGCGCTTTTTCCAAAACCAGCACATAAGGCCCTGAAAAGAAGGGAATCAAACTCTTGATGTATAGTATCTAAAAGACATTGGGAACCTGTGCTGCATATGTGTGTGTGTAAATGCAGACACAAGAAGAACAGTGTTCATGTATTGGTACAAGACTGTGTGGTGGAGCTATGTTCAGGAGAACATCAGGAAGGGAAACTGAATAGATATTAGTAGGGTTTGGTTGTAATAAAAATGCCTGATAACAAGCTGTTCTACCCTATCCAGTAAATCTAGGGTTCCCTTTGTGAGTGTCACTCTTGGGATAGTTTGGTGCTTAGTTTTACCCAAAGAATAGGCTGTTATGGATCCCACCAAGCTGTTGCAGGGTAGCAAAATGTACCATCACTTTTCTTCAGCACTTCACTGTTTCTGGCTGAGCTGAGCCTCAGTCCAAAAGGAACAACACTATCCAATTAAATGCTTCCCATAGGCAGCTGTTTAGTATCAACACTGTTAAAAAATAAGGGTAAATGTTGACCTCCTGATCTGAAATGCTAGGGGAAGCTGCAGAGTAATAGTGCTTAAGAGATTCTGGTCATCATCACACAATGATCCCAAATCAACACTGAGTACCTGTAGGAAAGCCAGGATGGGGATGGTTCTAGCTACCGTGTGGCAGAGGAAAAGAAGCTATGGATTAATGATTACCAAGCAAAACTGGAGGCTTGGAATAGCTGCTGGGGAGCCGCAGCAGCAGAGACCTTGTGAAGCCCCTGCTCTGGCCTTCCCAGAAGTATTGCAGGCACTGCAGGAGACAGAATTTGGGGTGAGATAGTCTGATTGATCCTGTTAAGTAATGTAAGTGTGCCAGGTGAGGTGGGTTAAAAGAAGGCATGCTGAAGCTTCCTAGGGCAGAAGTCTGTGCACTGCTACTCCCAGAAGCATTCCCAGCATTGCACCTCCTCCAACTTCCAGCCGTGGTGACCTTAGGGATGAACTGGGGCACAGAGGGCATTGCCCTGTGCTTTACAGCCAAGGGAGCCAGAGTTTGCAGCAGTGAATCTGGCTGGAATCTCTGATTAGAAAGGGGTGGCTGAAACGGGGCAGGAGCAAGGCCCCCTGGACACTGTTAGACATTTGACCCACACTGTCTTTCCTGCACCATGAAACTGATGCAGGCTGCTCTTAAGGTGTCACAAGTGTACAATATAAACAGTGAAAAGCTTATAAATAAAGTCCGCAGGAGACAATATATGATCTCCAGTGACTACCAGGCATTGTTTATATGTTGCAAAGGTCCACTGAAGAAATGCTTATGCAGCGATTAAGGCAAGGCTGCAGATGGCTTTGCAGGAATCCTTTTACTGTCATGTCTCATAAAGGGACATGAAATCCACAGCAACAGCAATGAGAATCGTGCAGAGAAAATCTTGACTCTCTCTTCTGTTCCTACAACATCTCAGCAAGACAGGGGAGAGGAGCATGGCTGATGTCAAGCACAGAGAGGAACTGGAAGCCAGCACAGCAGAATCCACCTCTTGTCCCTCTTCCCTCATTTCTAACCTCAGTTGTTTGATTTCACTCCCTTGATTTCCCCCAAAGTTACTTGCAGATCAATGTACTCAGAATAACAGCCCCGGCTGCTTGCTTCTCGCTTAGTCTTCTGCATGGGCCAAAACATTGTGCAGTCGGATGTCAGGAGCAGGCACTGGCTTTTCTTTTTGAGCATCTTCACTCTGAATATGAAATTGCTGACGTCGCTTATGGCATATGGTGAAGGCGGCTGACAGGAAATGTCATTCCGTCTGAGCTCTTTTAAACAAAGTGAAGTCATCTTTTCTGCCATTATACACCCCACTGCAGGTACAGCATGTTACAATGTGAATCATGGCAGCGTTTTTCCAGTCTCAGAAAATAACAGTAACTGTCTTCTGTCTCTGTTCTCCTCCTTCAG
The DNA here is from genome assembly GCF_049243985.1 of Paroedura picta. Classification (NCBI taxonomy): domain Eukaryota; kingdom Metazoa; phylum Chordata; class Lepidosauria; order Squamata; family Gekkonidae; genus Paroedura; species Paroedura picta. The sequence continues at coordinate 96,675,050 of NC_135373.1, forward strand.
CACCAGAAGCAGTTGCACAGACTGAAGATCCTTGGTGATTTTTCCAGCCAAAGCATAACATCGTACTTCCATAACTTTGCCAGTTACTGTTAGGGGTCCTTCATATAAAGATCAATGGTCATGTCCTTGCCATCAACATCTTCTTCCCCTAAGCATTTATTCCTTCTTGTTCTTACCTCACATCCTGTTTACATCATCCATTGTTTCTAGCAGAACCACTCTTGGATCATTTGCCTGGGTTTGGTGACCATGTAGACCAGTGGTCCCCAACCTTTTTATCACCGGGGACCACTCAACGCCTTTTACTGAGGCCCACTGGGGGGGGGGTAGTTTACTCCTCTACTCTCAACCACTGCCCTGACGCTCTCTGATTGCTATGGTAATGTTTAAACACCCCTTCAAAATAAGATGTAGACACGCCACAACAATGAACATAAGGAACATTTTATTTTCATGGAAATTTTAACTCATGACAATGACAAATCAATGAGAACCCTGAGCTTGTTTCTCTGCAACGAGATAGTCCCATCTGGGAGTGATGGGATACAATGACACCCGAAGTATGTTGTAAAGGGCTGGGAGGGGGGGGAGGCGTCCTTCGGGGCCCACCTCCAATTAGTCAAAGGACCACATGTGGTCCGAAGCCCACAGGTTGGGGATCGCTAATGTAGACAACAGGAGATGGGAGTCCAAGAGATGGGAGTCCAAGAGGATTGGGAGTTTCTTAAAAGTGAAATACTGAAGGCTCAATCACAAACAATTCCCTTGAGAAGAAAAGATGGAGGGTGGCTCCATAAGCAGTTGTCAAATGATTTGAGGAATAAAAAAAGAGTCATTTAGGAAATGGAAGGAAAGCCTTATTACCAAGGAGTATAAACAAATAACCAATGATTGTACGGAGAGTGTTAGAAAAACTAAAGCCCAATATGAGCTTAGGCTAGCAAGAAGTGCTAAACATAGCAAAAAAGGCTTCTTTAGTTATATTTCAAGTAAGAATAAGAGTAAGGACTCTGTAGGACCACTGCGAGGGGGGAAAAGAGAAATTATAACAGACTAGGGGCAAAGCCCGTTGTCTCCAAGAACACAACGGGCGCTAGAGCTTGGCAGTGGGAAGAGGAAGGGGAGGAGTTGTCCAGTCTGTAAGGGCATGGGGTTGTCATGTGTGTTGTGTGGGAGGTTGTGGTGGCATGGTGGCAAATGAGGGCATGGGTGTGGAGATATGGGTGTCAAGAACCTGTGGTGTGGAATGTTCGTTGATTGTGGGAGAGGACTGACCTTTGGGAATTGTGGCATAGTAGTTACAGATGAGCTTTCCAGAGCCATGTCCTCAGATATGTGAAGGGAAAATCAGACTGGAGACTCTACTTAGGGGAAGATTACATGGCAACCAATTCCCCCCAGTTCTGCGTCATTTCCCTTCTTGTGTGAATTAGGCCACATTCACCGAAATGCCCCTCTGCCCTAATACACATAGGGTAGTCACAGTACACAGGTGTCCACCCTGTTCCTTCTGTCTCCCATATTTTCACTGTTGGTAAAATGTTATGTGCCCACATGCTTCTTTCATGGTTTCTCCTTAGAAGAACGGATTTTTGTACCCTATTGCTTACTACCCAAAGGAGTCTCAAAGCGGTTTACAAACACCTTTTCCATTTGTCTCTCCACAATAGTCAACCTGTGAGGTATGTAGGGTTGTGAGAGATCTGAGAGAACTGGGAATGGGCCGCAGTGACCCAGCAGGCCTCAGGTGTCTCAAAGCATTTTCCAATCGTCTTCCCCTTCTCTCCTCATAGCAGACTCCCCATGAGGGAGGTGGGGTAGCGAGCCTCACAGGGAAGCTGGCAACCCTAAGAGGAAGACTGTCTGTGCACAGCAGTCTTGACCTTAGTAAGGTTTTTAATACCATTTTTTTTTATTTGCCAGGCCAAGGTTATTTGCCAGTTACTATTTCAGTTACAATGTGTCTCCAGACATTTACTTGTTCTCTATTTAGTTTCAGGCTGTAAATATTTATTTAGATCTTCCTGCACTTTCCAGACTCACAGGACTGATGCTGGTCTGCCTGAATACAAACAGTTGCTGATAAGGGCTGGCCATAACCCATAGGCCAGGAGGGACACTCCTGCACCACTCCCTACCAACTGCAGGCAAAAATGGCTCATTTGAAGGCTGGACTCTGAGGCATTGTACGATTTTGAAAGTCCCACCTCCAAACCTCCAGGAATATTTCCAACCCAGGGGTAGCCAACCTACAGGTGTGGCCTGGAGAGCTCCTGGAATTACAGCTCACCTGCAGAGTATAAAGATCAGCTCCCCAGGCAGAAAGGGCTACTTTGGACAGGGTTGTGGTAGAGAAGAAACATTTAAGGCTTCCCACACAGGTTGTTGTTGAATTGAAAGACTTGAGGCCTACTGCACAGGGTTGTTGTGCAGATGAAACAGGAGACAAAAGAGCCAGTGTCCTCTGCAGAATAACGCTGTGCAGTGGCCTCAAATCTGCAGAGAGTTGCAAAGAAGAAAGACACATGGCTTGGCTGTGTCTAACCCCCGGCCAGAGCAGTATTTTAAGTGAGAAGGGGTTTTCTGTGGCTTCCCTGTCAGGCAACTGTTTGGCAGAAGGGGAACGTCCCCCCCCCCTCAAAAGGAAGGCCCTCAGTCTCCCCAGCGTTGCTCTTGGAAAGGCCTCCTTCCCTCAGTCAGGGCCTGTCAGAGGCTCCTTTGCAGCAGGCCTGAAGGGGGGAGGGGGAGAGGGAGCACTCTGCAGCCTCCTGCCAGCTCTGTCAGGGTTCTGAGGCAATTTACAGTTGGACATGGCAGTTAGGACAGCCTTGGGGCAAAAAGAGCTGGCACAGCCTGTGTTCTCATCCCCCTTGGCAGCCCTGCTGACCTCCTCTCCCTGCGGTGGTCAGGAGCAGACTGGCAGCCAGACTGGGCTGGGTGAATGGAATTTTGGTCTGTCCTGGTGAGGGGCCAATAGGAAGGCACTCCCCATTGGCTGCTTGGCCCTGGATGGACACTCGCTTCGCGGCTCCTGATTGGGCCCTCTGAGTTTTTATCCTGGACAGGGCCCGCCCTAACTCCTCCCCAGGTGGCCTTACTCTTTTATTTAATAGGACCCTGTCCTATTTAAAGTTGATGAATAGAGGGCTGAACTGCTTAACTGCTATTTCTCCTCAATCTTCTCTTGTAAGGGAAATAGTGCTTAATGTGGCAAAAACGTATCATAACACGGGGGATGGGAATGGTGGCCTAGGATCACTGTGGGGGCAGTCCATAAACAGCTAGTTTCTTTAAATGAAACAGTCTTCTGGGCCAGAAGAAGTGCATCCTGGAAAGGAGACGACTAAGAGGGGATCTGATAACTATCTTCAAGTATTTAAAAGGCTGCCATGTAGAGGATGAAGCAGAATTATTCTCTCTTGCCCTGGAGGGATGGACCAGATGAAATTAATTCAAAAGAAATTCTGTCTAAACACCAGGAAGAAGTTCCTGACAGTTAGAGCGGTTTCTCAGTGGAACAGGCTTCCTTAGGAGGTGGTGGGTTCTCTGTCTTTGGACATTTTTAAACAGAGGCTAGATAGCCATCTGACGGAGAGGTTGATTCTGTGAAGGCTTAAGGGGGTGGCAGGTTGCTGTGAATGAGCGATAGGGTTGTGAGTGTCCTGCATAATGCAGGGGGTTGGACTAGATGACCCATAAGGTCCTTTCCAACTCTATTATTCTATGATTCTATTATTCTAGGAGAAGCTTTGCTCCTGATGAAACAGTTCCACAGCAAAATACAAGGCCAAATTGAACATAGACCTAGCATGTATGCCCTGCATGTGAAAATAGCAAATATCCCTTGAAAAATTGTTTTGAAGTGGAGAGTCTCCTAAGACAAGACTTTGTCTCCCAGGGATATTTCCTCCACCATGGCTAGTCTCCTCCTTGGGGGCTAATGAAGTTTAATCTTCACTCAGCTCACAGCATTCTCATATAAGGTCATTTCTGTCTAATTCTTCTCGCTCTCCTGCCTGCTCAGAAACACACACACCAACACAGCGAAAGGCTTCCTATCTAATGTCTTGTTAACAAGGAGAGAGGATGCTGTGAAAATGTCAGGACCGAAGGGCTGCAAGGAAGATGGCTTTGTCAAACGCCACGCACGAGAGGGCTGAGAGAGGAAAAAACATTTGCCTGCGTAGAAGCCACCTGCTTGCATCCCACTTGCAACCAATTTGCTCAAGAGCGAGTAGCTGAGCTTCATTTGGGGTGGCGGGGGGGGGGGTTGTTTCCAAACCCATCGTCCCTCCCTTCCTGTGCTCTTTTCTCGTTCGGCATTAGCAGCAGAGATCCATAGGAGGGAGCGGTTATGGCAGCGGAGACTGGAGTGCAGGTACACTCAGAAGCACATTCAGAGCGGCTTTGATCAAGCATCGCACAGTGTGCTTCAATTGCTTTTGAATCTGTGGCAGACAAGCACAGCAAGCTCCTCACCTGGGCATCAAGGGAAAGAGGCAGATGCTGATGAGCCATCCCCCTACGGCTGCCTCCATATCCCACCTGCTCTGGCCCACACCGGCTGCTTGGTACGGATGTGCTTGACAGGTCGCATGTTTAGCAAAAATTCTGTGGACAAACATTAAAAAGCCCACTGCTCCGTTTAAAACATGAGAGATGCCAAGCCTTCCTGGAAACCACATTCTCTGCTTTGAAAGACCCTGAGCCCAAGACAAAGAATGCAAGGGCTGGATATGCTACCAAAGGGAAGGTCACTTTGCACATGCTTCAAGGCACCATTTCATACAGTATTACTTTGTATGTTCCATGTCTGAGCTGAAGCATTGAAAAGAAATGCTGGAGCTCTGCCCCGGTGGTAAGGTCGCCAACTGGCTGAGAAAAAGAAAGAATTCTGTCCCTTTAATAGAAGTTTAATGAGGGGAAATGGCAACAGAACCTTTTCATGGCATGAGGTTAAATAATATCATTTGATAATTGCTGTAGATCAAAAGGATGTTAAAGGGACAGCAGGAGCGATCAGTTCAAAAGTTGGCAGCCCTGCTTGGTCAGCTGCTTCTTAAGTTAGGCCCAGATAAATCTAAGGCTTTAAATCGTGCTTTCCAGTTTTACTATTGTGTTATTAGCTGAATGTTCCATTTAACACGTGACTCTCGCCATTTGAGATGCACCTTTCTATTGTGCTATTGACTGAAGACATGCCACATTTTCACACATTGTCTTTTGTCCCTTTCCACTCTTATAGCAACTGATATCCTTCAGCCATTGAATTCTAACTCATTGGTAGTTTGTTTGTATTATTCCTCTAGTATGTGTATACTTTCTGGAGGGGGGGGGGGATGGAACAAAACAGAACCTTTATACATCTTTCAAACATGACCCCAAAACTTCTGCCATGTGTGGCCATTTTTCACAGCTTGGATAATGCACTTTCAATACACTTTTGAAGTAGATTTTTCTGTTTTCCACAGGAAAATCCAGCTGCAGAAGCACATTGAAAGTGCATTATCTAAGTTGTGCAGAATGGGACGTGGTCTGCATGCATTGGTGAATCACTGCATATGGGCTATGCTCTCCAATCAACCTCTTGGCCACAGCATTTTGTAGCAATTGACACTTCTGAATGCAATTGAAACTTCAGAAAACACACTGCAGTAAAGTAGCCTATATGCTGGTAGGACTTGTATCATAGTGGCCAGGTATTTTCTGCCCAGAAAAGGGCTGCAGCTGACTAACCAGTCAAAGCTGGTATAGGGCACTCCTGGTGCCCCCCTCCCCCACTGGCTTATCCAGCAAAAGACTCTAGTCCAGCAGTATACTCCAAACCTGCTCCTTCATGGGGCATGCAGCCCCATCTAAAACAGGAGACACCTTAAACCCCATGTCAGCCTTGCTGATCCCCAGGAGCACTTCCATCCTGTCAGGATTATGCTTTGGTTACTGAGCATAACCCTGGTTGCCCATGAGAGAAGTAAACACATATATTGTTTGGTTAACGGAATCATCATAAATGTTCATAATATGAGAACTGAATGTCTTGTTCAGAGGGGAAATAGGGTATATGATTTAGTGCTCCATCTCCCTCCTCCACAATTTCCCTCTCCTGGAGTGATTTTCAGTCCCCTCCCTCCCCCCCCCCCCCCACACACACACTGTTTAAAAAAAAAGGAAGGAAGGAAATCTGCCACGTTTGGAAAATATACATCTGTTGGCAGCAGAATTTGTAATGCCACAAGAAAACTGAAAAATAAAACAAGGTTGTGAGACATTTTCTAAATTAAGTTAGGCAAAATATGTGACAAGGTATTATGCAAAAACAACTTAGCATAGGGGAAAATATTTCAGGTTTGATATCCCCATGACTTTTTAAAAATACAGTTGGTTCTATAATATAAAACCTTTTTTTAAAAAAAACAAGATTTACACATGTCAAAAGACTGGGAATGACATGTATAACTGACAAGTGAAATTGCTGAAGCAATGTTTCTTTCTCAAGAGAAACAGCAGTCTTTATACTCTTTCGAGTGATACATGTTTGACTCACCAATTTTGACTTATATTCAAAATGAGAAAAACAACAGGAAGATTAGAACTGTAAATAAAGCCACACATCATTACACTAAGGGGCTACAATTTTAATACCTCAACTCAACCTTATGTTTACATTTTAAAGGTTATGGTTCCATTTTCTGGGAAATATATGGACATCCAGAACTAATATTCTTGAAACAGCCTTTCATTTGGCACTTCACGTATCCATAAGAGGCATGGATATGTCCGTGTTACAAGTATTCAGGCTTCTGAAATGTTAAACTGTAGATATCTTTGCCAAGGGACCAGCAGCAGGAGACATTTTAAACACTTTATACTTTGGCGTCTTGCCTGCAGTTGCAGGCATCTTAAATCATATCGACTAAGTTTTACAAAGCAAAGAATATGCAGCCATACCCTCAAAGATATACCGCCTTGAAGATATTAGCTGTTGCCAGGAGCAGAGCCAGATTTATCCTAAAGTGCATTGCAAATTATACACATGGCATCAGGAAACTGCAGCAGCTTTTAGGGAAAGATTGAAAGACCACAGGCTTACTAGACACAGGAGGGGAAGGCGATACCAGGTCCAGTGAAAGCAAAATGGTTTCTTCTCCCAATTCTGTCTGAAAGGAGTCTCTCAAGAAATTCACAAGAATTCCTGATAGCCTCATCTAGGGTTTATGCTATCAGGTTATAAGGCTGCCAGGTCCCTGCTGGCAACTGGGGGGGGGGGGTGTACTTTCCACCCTTCTCCTTCTCCACTGGCCTGTGTGATCATTCTCCTCCCACAGCTGCCATGTGCCAAAATTAGAGTAGCGTAAGAACATGGGGGGGGGGGGGGGGACAAGGCTGAGAAGGGAACTGATGGGGGGGGGGAGGGGAAGCCAGATGTGTAATATCTGCAGCACATCTCGTTTGGTGCATTAAAAGTATATGCACCCCCTGTGGGTAAAAATTACAGTCCCCAATGGGTCCCACACGGGGAGAAATGCTCTCCCCCCTGCCATTTGTCCCAGGCCCAGGCTGCCCTAGTATTTGGTCACAGGGCAAGTGCAAACCTTAACATTCTCCAAAGAGGGACAGAGGAAAGTGATAGGTCTTTAATCCAAACTGCTGGTGGAGCAAAATGCTGTTTTGCCAAGTGCAGCAACTTAGCCTTTAATGTTGCCAAGCCATTCTTACAAGGAGAAAAAAAGGGAGCAGGAGAATGAGCCAAACCTCTGAGCAGAAAGCAGATGGGAATGCAAGAGTGACTGGCTCTGATGGCATTTTATTGCAATGCCTGCAATAAAATGGCAGCACAGCTATTTAGAGGGGCAACTGAAAACTGGGAAACCAACACCTTGCTTTTGATGGAAAATCTGCTTGCAGCAAAAGGCAACATTTGGAACGGAGCCTTGGGAGTTACAAAAGGAAGAGGAAATGTGTGTACAGGCAGCAAATTCTTTTAGCAGTTATTTATTAGTATTTATTAATATACATATAGCCCACCTTCCCATCCTGAGCAGGCTGCCTCTACCCAGCTGGCATGGTATAAAAAAATTATCACCAACACCTTGCCTGTAGATGCCACATTCAAGTTCTTTTATGGCAGTCAGCCCACTTAGATCCAGTTCTGACAAACAAACAGGGATGCGATCATACATGTTGGCAGAGTAATTAGCACAGTAACAGTGCACAACCTGATTAAAGAGCAGATAAAGGATAGGTTCCTAACTACGTCTCTGAGGGAGAGAGGAGAGTGAGTATACAACTTCCAAGAAGAAGGAGGACATTGCCCTAAGAGTAGCAACCTGGTGACAGACAAGGAATGACACTTAACAGGAGAGAGAACATACTATCCTATCTCATTGCTTTCTTGATGTCCTCATCAGGGTTGTCTTCTCCCTTGCACATCAAACATTGACTTTTCCCACTGTGCACAGGAGTATGTCCCATAAGTTGTTGGGGTGCTTCACCTTCTTGTTGAAGAAACTGGTAGTCCTTCAGAACCTGAGAAACTCTATTCTTCAGTGACAAGGAGGGAGGCAGGCTTGAGGGGGCCACCACTGAATGCGAATAGGTGTAAATAATACACATTGGGTCAAAGAATCCTAACTATATATACAGGTGGGTGGGCCCTCAACTGGTGGTGACTGATCAAGAAAAACGTCTTGGGGTCTTGGGCAGCCTGATGAAAATGTCAGCTCAGAATGCAGGAGTGGCAGGAAAGGCACTCCTAGGAATTATTAGGAAGTTTCCTAATGTTCTCGTCTAGATCTGTAGTGTCACTGAATTTGAAATACTGTCTACAGTTCTGGTTACCATATCTCAGAAAGGACATTTTAGTGCTGGAAAAGGTGCAGAAAGGGGCAGCCAGTGTGGGGAAAGGCCAAGGAAGCTGGTGCTATACATTTAGAGAAAAGACAGCCAAGGGAGACAAATAGAGATTTATAAAATCATGCAGGGGGTGGAGAAAAGAAATGGAGAGCACCCCCCTTCCCCCTAGTTGTGGAGTTCATGGGCAGTATATTCAGGACAGACAGAAGGATGTTCTTTGTGGAATTAATTGCCACAGGATGTAGGGAAGGCCACTAGTTTCGTTGGCTTTAAAAGTGGATTAGACAAATTCAGTCACAATAAGTCCATCAGTAGCTCTTACTGTTCTCTGAGTCTTACTGGCCTTCCCCATTGGTTTCCATCACCGACACTGCAAAAGTAGGGGTGCCAGCCTCCAGGTAGAGAACTGGGGTTCCCCTGGCATTATAGCTCATCTCCAAACTAAAGAGATCAGTTCCCCTGGAGAAAATGGCTGCTCTGGAGGGTGGACTCCATAGCATTATACTCCACTGAAGTCCTCCTTGCCAAATCCCACCCACCCCTGAGCCCACCCCCAAACTCTCCAGGTATTTCCCAACCCAGAGCTGGCAACCCTAGTTCTATGTATTCCCCCTATCAGAGCAAATGAACCTTTGCCTCAGAGGGGATGACTTTTCACACTAAAAGATAAAGGAATAATAAGAAAGTTTGCTGTTCGGACACCAGGTGCTGTATAACGGTTATCTTAAACAGAAAACAAATCCAGCCTGTGTAGACGTACAGTCTGGTGGAGACACAGCCAATGTTTTGTCCACATAAAGGCTTTGAGAGGTGTGACTGCAACCCCCCCCCCCCCCGTTGTTGTGTGATCAGACAAGCCTCCATCAAGGTGCACTCATCGTTGCTTAATTAATTAGTACTCGAGGCAGAGCTTTATGTAAATGTTATTTAAATCCCAATCAGTACATTCATTTCCGTGCAGAGTTATTTATATCCCAGCTCTCAGGTGAACAAGGGTCAGAGCCACCGAGGGAGTGGCACACGGATGTGTGCAGCTGGAGAAGACAGACAAGTGGCACCAGGCATGTCAACAACAATCCCTCCAGAATGAATAGCGGTATGAGCAATGTCAGTCAGAGAAACAAGGAGAGGAGGGACTTAGGGAGGCTGAGTGGATGGGATCAGTGGTTGTTGATAGGCCTCAGTTGAACAGGGGAGTATTAACTGAGTCTGCCTTGATTCTGGGATAGCAAGAAGATTATTTTCTCACTGATTCATGTGGGAGATGGGATTTTAATAATGTGGACATGTCAGAGTTGCCCCTACCAGGAACCCAGGTGAGGTAGTCACATTCAGGTGACAAACCGTAGTCACCGTTAAGGGCGATAGGGTAGGAGTCAATTTGATCCGGGGCTGCCAACCCTCCCACTGCAGCAGGAGTCTTCCCACTGGCAGCCTCTGTGCCTCACTGCTGCTTGGTGGGGTGATGGTGGCTTCGACAAGCAATGTTAATACTGGAGCAAAACTGGAAGTGATGTCATCACCCTGGGGCAACTCTCTAAGCCTACCCAGAAACTCCTTGGTTGGATCCTAGACTGTAACTCAACATCATGGCATCACTGCCATTGTCACACCTGAAGTGATGTTTTCTGTCAAAGCAGCATCCATTTAAATGTTCCCATACCCTAGAACAGGGGTAGTCAACCTGTGGTCTTCCAGATGCTCATGGACCACAATCGCTGGCAGGGGTTCATGGGAATTATAGTCCATGAACATCTGCAGGACCACAGGTTGACTATCCCTGCCCTAGAAACCTCCTACAAGTTGCCAGCACTGATCCTTGGTGACAAAGTTATTTGGTTTTCCTGTGCAAGACCCAGCACAATGAACAGTTGCCTTGCATAGTTCCTATTATTGTGGTTGTGTTGTCCTGAGGAATCCTACTACAAGAACTGTTAACAGGCACTGAGCAGCAATTCATTTATTCCCTGTCACTATCCATTCATCCATTACTCTTCTCTGTAATCACGTATCTTTTTATTTTTCTGATTTCCTTGACTTTCCTTCTTTATTTCATTGCTTTGACTTATGTGGTTGCTTTTGTAGCATGTTGTTCACAGTGCCTTAATAAATAGTTTAATGCATATTGGTTAAATCCTTGAGTCTGCTGGGTCTTTCTGCTGGCAGTCATCCTTCCTTCCCAGGGTGATAAAAGACCCCGGATTAACGCCAGCATTTCACTGATGCATATGCAAGAGAATGTCCCAGTAGACAGGGCCTCCCTTAACTAGTAGAGGGGAGAGGATTCCACTGTTTTCCACCTTAGGCATCAAAACCTTTTTGTTTTTGTTTTTTTTTGTTTTTTTTTTAAATGCCCCATGTCTTCTGAGGCTGTGTCCTGCAATAATTAGTAGGGGGCTATTTGATCACAGCATACAAATACCTTAGCAGTACCATCCTAAGCAGACTTACACCTGTCTGTCTCTTGAAGTCAGTGGGCTCAGAAATGTGCAACTCTGTATAGGATGGTACTAAACCTCCATTTCATGAGCAGTCCTGAGCTGCTGCTGTCATTGAATCACCAGAAGAAGAATGAGGAGCTGTGGAACTGGGCCAGTGGTTGGCAGAGTAGAGGATAACTTTAGTTAATAATTCCTTATGCAAGAAATGGTGAAAAAGAACACTGTTGGCCAAGAAAAAATGACAAGCCGATGGGTGGCACAAAGACCAGAGCCAACACAAAAACAAAGACCGATTCTGCATTGGATTCTAAATGCAGACTCCGAATTTGCACCTGGCATTCTGCATCTATAGTTCTCTCCCATCCCTTGTCAGGAGTCCAATCACATCTTGTCTTTTGCATTTATGGTGGGAGAGTGTTCAGTCCTACCTCCTTTCATGCATCCCCCCCCCCCTCTTTTTTTCCCTTTGGTCTCAGTATGAGCAATAATGCACTTGCACCATAACGCAATCAAAATTTTAAAAACATCAAAATAACACCCCATCCTTCGATTCCCATGACACTAGAACTGCCTAAGCAAGGGGTTCTTGTGTTGATGCACTCAATCACCACGCATGCATGAAGACAAAGCATGTCAGTTGCCATTACACAACTGTTTTCCTGCACAAAAGTTATGAAGTTCCTGAAGGGGGAGATGGAGGAGGTGGGGATGGGGATGATGAACTCATTTTTGACTTTTACCTTTCTGGACCATCCCCAGAAAATGAGTACTATTGTTACTACAAATTCACACTGTAATGTGATCATGTTTAAAAATGTTTAAAAAAATGGAGGGGAGTGTGGGAGGGCAGGAGGAGAGGCAGATAGTAAGAGGAGCTGATGCATGCTCACTTGAGGTGGGAATGGAGGAGGGAGTAGAATCCCACGCTTCTCACTGGATAAACAGGAGAGAGGGAGAAATTCTGAGGATTTTCAAACTGCACAACAAACAAGGAAAACATTTAGATCTGTTTCTTAAGAGCACAATTTCTGTGTGAAAGGCTTATTATTCCATAGAACTTTAGGGAGGTCATTGCAACAATTTTCGCAGAAACAGTCAACATCTAAGCTGAGCATCCACAAGGAATCATCAGGAGGGATACATAATAAGGCAATCCACCCCCCCCCTCCCAGTACAATCGCATGAGACTGGTGAGCCCTGGGGCTAGGTGAGAGAATTCTTGCTCACTGCCTCCAAACCTCACCTCCACTGTCCAGTGTGATAATGCAATCCTTCTAAATTGTTTAGAGGTTCAGGGCTCAGTAAGCAGAATCTGGTCATCTAACCCAAACCTGAATGGCATAAAGAGGAGGGGCTTTTTACCCCTAGTATATGCTGTATGGGAGCGGGGTATGGAGTTCAGAGATGCAAGGTACATATCTCCTATGTGTATTTTCCTCCTGCAGTTTTCAAGCAGCTTTTAGACTGACTTCTTGGGGAAAGTTAACAGGATTGGAGGCCCTCTCCTTCATAAGAATTTATCTCAAAAAGGCGGCATAGTGAATTCTTGGGAAAATAAGGGTGGACATTTCAGACATATAGTGGACATTTCAGGAATCAGATAGAATGGGGAAAATCAATGCAACACTATTATATCTTCATATAAATACTATACACAGGACTTCAAGGGGCATGTTAGGAGTGGTGTTGTTCTGTATATCAGAGCATAGAGACAAGTGAGGCAGAAAACATTAAGGGAAAAAAACTCCGCCATGAAATCACACTGAGTGTAAATACTAGGTCCTAAGGGTTACTTAGAAATGTGGGCATACTATCCCCTTCCCATATTAAAACCAGGAGGTAGAGTTTGGTGAAGGAAATAATGTAGGCAACCAAATATTGTAATATTGGGTGACTTCAATTCCCCTCACATTGATTGGGCAAATATATGCTTGAGTCATATCTTAAAAACAAGCTTCTAGAGATCATAAATGAAGCACACTAGAATGGTTGTTTATAGAACCCACTAGAAGTGTAGCAACTCTGAACTTGTTTCAGCCAGTATTAACATAAACTCTGACCATACTGCTTTTGCTGTGTTCATTTGCATTAATCTTAATAGATATCTATCTGTCATACCTTTGATCAGGACTCCTCTTGTGTTCTTGCTATCAGAATCCCAAGTCCTCTGTCCTGCCTGCTGGTCATCTCCCAGTCATGGCTCTCTAATGGCATGCCACAATCCCACCTCTAGCAAGTGGTTTTCATTTTCACCTTTCAGATCAGGTAGTTGCCTTCTGTAAGCCTATCCAGTAGGTAGTTATGCAGAAAACATTCTGCATATTGCAGAAAACTACCGTTTTCTGTTTCTTCTCCTCTTTGCCTATGAAAAACTGTCTCTCTTATTTCAGTCTGAATGCTCATGCTGGACCCAGAACCCAGCAGTTCTGGGTTGGCAGAGTTTAAAGGTTAAAGACATTTGCAGTCTTCTCAAGTGATGTGTCCCTTTTAGAGTTTAAGGTTTAGCAATCTGCTACTGCAATAACCTTCTTTGAAATCAAGAATAAGGATAAAATCAATTAACAAAATAATAATGCAGATGAAGTTAGAATGCTAGCTATGCTACCATCAAGGTTCCCTAGCAACTGCCTCTTAGGAATTACTGCATATGGTCTTACTTCCTATTGTGAAGTTTCCGGAGACTGCAAGAAGGTTGCCTAGCTACTCTGCAAAACCATTTCTACCCAGTGTTTTCATGGCTTGTGGGCTTAGTCCACTCCCTTCAACAAAAGAACATAGTTTGAGTTCAGAGGCACCTTTAAGATCAACAAAGTTTTATTCATGGTAGAAGCTTTTGGGTGCGTGCAGATTTCTTTAGATACATTGAAAGGGAAGTTACCAACTGTATAAATCAATAGAATAGAAAGAGAGCAGCAAATTAGCATTAGCATACACCATAATAAAGGTGTTTAATAGATGCAAGGCCCAAACTGGAATAATAAACTTAGTTTATATGGTCACCATTTGTTTAGGTTTAATTCTGGAAGAAAACATAGTGAAGGAAATTAATATATCAAAATTGAAGGTTGATGGGCAAATATACCATTCTTAACTGTGGATTGCTGAGAGTAATTAACTGAGACCCAGCTGTTATGCTCCATACAACTTCTCTCAGGTGTGGAGGAAATAATAAAGTATCCTATTCTTTGAGAGGGTGCACCACTTCAAAGATGTGGCTACTATAAAGCTGCCTCCACTCTTGAGACAAGATAAATGAAGCATAATAGCAGGGTCTCAGTTAATTACTTTTGGCATTCCACAATTAAGAAGGGTACATCTGCCCATCTCCAAATCTGATATATCTACTTACTTCACAGGACTCAAACTTTGTTCTGCTGCTTCAGAGCAACATTGTATGTGAAGTATGCTAATTTTTTTAAAATAAGGAGTGTAGAGATGTTTTCTTCTCTGTGCCTGTGAATCAATGATTCTGCTTGAAGAGTCAAGGTGAACAAATCCCTCCTCTTTCCTGAAACGTTTTGCTCCTGAGTTTGCAGGGGAGGACAGCATTTCTTCAATATGGAAAAGCTAGATAAAGCATGAGGAAATCACTTCTCTAAAAGATGCTGCTATGAAAAATGGTTGCACTCTAAATAATAGTTATTACTCCATGCCACTCTTTCCCAGTCCTTTCTGAGGGAAAGTTCTTCAAGGGCACGCTTATCCCAAAATGCAGAGGTATTTCCAGAATAGTCTTCTGAGTGGCCTAATTCAGGGATAGTCAACCTGTGGCCCTCCAAATGTTCATGGACCACAATTCCCAGGAGCCCCTGCCAGCATTTGCTGGCAGGGGCTCCTGGGAATTGTAGTCCATGAACATCTGGAGGACCACTAGCTCCCTTCCAGAAGACTTCCCTGCCATCCCAGCCTCTTCCAGCCCAGAGTTTCTTAACGTGACAGACATGACTCTGCTGCTGCCTGGGCCTGCTCAGCTAATAATGGCAATCCCACACAGCAGAAGTGTTGGAAGATTCTGACACGCTGCCATTCATCCTGTAATAAACTGTATGTAAGGAGGAGGGAGAAGAGAGTGAATAAGAGGCTCTAAAAGAAAGGGCAAAAAAAAAAAACAAACCCCAGCGCCCAAAGGGAAGAAATCTGCCTTGTCTTTCCCCCCCTAGAACACGCAGTCCAGACTCTAGCAGACGCTGCTTCCCATCTGTTCTATTCTATGGACAGGAGGGCGGTTCCTGTTCCTGTAACCAGACTAGTCATGCCAACAAAGTTTCCCTCCCACAGAATCCTTGCATACGTCCCATCTGGCAAGGAAGTGCATGAGGGCTTTCATACCCACAGGAGCTCATGTGCCACAAGGCTCAGAGGCAATGTGGGAAAGAAGCGAGTCTCCGTCAGTATTCTCTGAGATAATGCAGGCAATTACTGCTTAGGAATGTCACGCTGCACAAGTGATGCATGGGTAATTCAGGGCTTGCTTGTGATGAAGAGCCTAACAGAAGGGGCCTATCCTGGAACAACTCTTGTTCAGTGGAGATGAAACATTACCAAATTCTGACTATAGGAGAAGCTTCTGCTGGCTTTGCCGCACCGAAATACAGCCCCACCCCACACAGTGCAAACCCTAAGCTACATTAGTCTAGCAGGGCAAAAAGGAAATGTGAGAGGAGATGCCGAAGGATCTGGGTTTGGTTCCCAAGGATTTGTACCACCTCCACACCCTCAGCATAACATTATTCTGGTAAAAGGGAAACACCCCCACTGGAGCCCATGGTGGTCCCTAGAAAAAATTCCCCACACCCTTCCTCTCTGCCAAGCAGTGCCAGAGGACACGCTGCAGGCTTATTCAGCATCCAGACACAGCACAGCACCACGAGTCTACATGTTCTTAAACCGAAGAAACACTGGTCACATTACAGCACATGACATAGGCCTCCATAGTCCGCATCCATATCTGCAGAGGCTTAAACACCCAGGTCCACCAGTGGGAAGAACTCTGGCCATGAGGGATTTTGTACAGAAAGGTCCCTCTGTACAAAGGGAGCACTTTGCACACCACAGATCATCAAGGCCAACAGTCAGGTTTCTGCAATTACATTTGCCATCTTGTCTGTCAATTCCCCCTCTAAGCCCCACTTTCCTTGCCACTCATTCCACACAGCTCATGAAGCTCATGGCTGAGATTTCTTTTCAATCAAAATAACCTAACTGAAAGGCAGTTAGGAACCAAAAGGTGGGACGTCTGTGCAATGTAAATCATAAAATTACAGACACATTTATTGTGTGCAACTTGGAACATTAAGAAATAAAAGACATACACTAAGCCCAGAGGTTATTCACAGAAAAACATAACATGCACCATACAACTTGGAACCTTAGACCTAACATGTTTTGACTCAGAATGGGTCTTTCTTCTTCAGAAATCTAATTATGGACACCCAGAATGATAAAGTAAAAAGTACATAAAGCAACCAATAAGACAAAAGTATGGAACTTATTTTTAGGATGGCCAAATCAATTAAGATGGAACCATTAGAAAAAGTCCATTGATCCAATAATGGTCCTCATCTCTCAAGCTGTTTGAAAGTTCCAGCGGGTGCCCATGAAGCCACTGCACATGTGAAAGGTTTGTGGGAAGTTATGGCTATTCTGTGAGTAGGATGGGCACTTTGGCCATGCCCAGATAGCATTCATTACTTCATGGTCTTGGGGTGAGACTGGTTCCATGAAAACCAATGAAAACCAGGTCTGATGCTTGGTGCTGTGGTTGAGAGTGGAGTCTTCTAACCAGGTTTGCAGCTCATCTGGCCTGGTAGAGCTTCAGTTGAAGCTCATTTGGCCTGGTAGAGCTGTACTCACCAAGCAGCCCTCTCAGAACCTCACCTACTTCACAGGGTGTCTGTTGTGGGGAGAGGAAGGGAAGGGGTTTTGAGACTCCTCTGGATAGTGAAATGTGGGGTATCTACTTAACAGGAAAGTAATACGCACGATTTTCCTAAAAGTCCTTTTCTTTTTCAAGAATATTCTTTTTAAATTATATCAAAGATGAAACTAAAATAACAGATATAGCTTCTTTTCTTTTAAAATCCTGCAACCCCTGAATGTTTCTTTTTCTACCTATGTAGAAAAGGTCTGAACCCTGTCATTTCTGCCAAAGACAGCACAAAGGCAGAAAGAGCCACCACTGGCTTCCTCTAAGTTCGCTGCACTTCATGGTGAATTCGGGGGAGGAAAGGGGTGGTTTTTTCCCTTCCTGCTGAGCTTTTCTTCTCAGAAAGCAAAAGTGGCTGCTTAAGAAAAAAGAGAGGGAAACCCTCTCTCTTCCCCAGAGTTCTCTACCACAGGAGATTGAGAGGGGTCAGTGAGAACTACAAATAAGAGTTGGTGAATAAACCAACCCATAATTTGTGGACATCTGCCCTCTACACACAAAGGGCCTAAGAACAACAATTGTCTTCTCTCAGAACCCTTCTAGTAGACTCTGACAGGAGCCTTTAGTGCCCATTTATCTCTCCCTCCTTACCACAACATGGGGAAGTTGTGTACTTGCTTCAGAACAATCCCATCTGCCACACAAAAGAAACCAGACAAGTACACAGCTTGCAGAAAAGGAGGTTCTGTTGGCTACAAACTCTCCAACCCAGGTAAGGTCCTACTATGCATTGTGAAGGATTATGAAGAGCAGAAATCATCATTTTTGGTGAACACCAAAGGTCTTCAGTCCACTTGTTGGTATTACTGGACAAATACTCATGACTCATCCTTAGAGTCAAATCAATAGCAGCTGTAGGCAGAGTTTCGAGGCTGTATCAGTGAGGGGATATTATCCCATTTCCCCCTCCAAAAACAGGTAAATCTTCAAATACTGGGAGCACTGGGAGCATGATCAATGAAGCTCAGACATGCAGAACAGAGAAGCACATTGTGACACCCTGAATCAAGTCAAATGATCTGTAATTTTAGATGCTGATCATGACAATCCTAACAGCCTGTCTTGTCTCTCTACAGGCAACAAAGCAGCCATTCAAGGATCCTAGACATAGGGATTCACCGCATTCCCTGATGCCCTGCAGATCTTAAGTAAGGCTGCAGCAGTAGTCCCATTCATGGCTGGTAGAAAACCATCAATTCGTAATCGAAGATTGCTACCTTTTCCCTCACTGAGCTTCTGAGGATCTCAGAAATTTAACAAGTGTAGCAGCATAATGAGGAAGAAAGCTTCATTTGTTCTATTGTCTCCTATGCAGCTTTTCAAAATGCCATGTTTTTGAAATGCTATCACAATTCACCTGACCATTGTTATATACAGAGGCAAAGTCCATTGCACCCAGGAATACAACAGGCACTAGCACATACACCAGCACTATGACCTTCCAAGGCTCTGGCCCTTCCCCCCACTTTCTACTCAATCCTGAGAACCAGTGTGGGGAAGTGGTTAAAGAGTAGCAGACTCTAATCTCAAGAGCTGGGTTGGATTCCTGACTCCATATCCAACTAGCTGGGTTGCCAACTTCCAGATGTAGGCCTGGAAACCTCCAGGAAAAGGAAAGAGAGAAAGACAGGATGAAACGGAAAGAGACAGAGAAATAAAGAGGGGGAGGGAAGGAAGGCATCAGTTCTCTTGGAGAAAACAGCTGCTTTAGAGGGACACTGGCCTTCCTACCCCCACCCCCATAAAACAGTGTCTACACAGGTCACCACAGTCTTTATCTTACCATCAAACCCCACATCTTCCAAAGGCCAGGCTGCTCGTGGAAGACAATAAGGCATGGGCTGCCTCCTTCTCACCCATCTTCATCTCCCAAAGGGCAGGTCAGGAAGGGAAGGCTGTATGTGGGGGGCTGCCTCCTTCCCACCCCCCCATCCTTAAAGGCTGGGCCAGGCAAGGAGGGCCATGGATGAACTGCCTCCTTCCCACACCCTCCCCAACATCTCCCTAAGGTCAAGCTTGGTGGGGAGGGTCATGAAGTGCTGCCTCTTTCCCACCCCACTCCCACATCAACAAAAGGCCAGGCTGCTTTGGGAAGGCCATGAGGAATGGGCTGCCTACTTCCCACCCTCCATATCTCCCAAGGGCTAGGCTGGGTGGGGAAGGCTGCAGGATCCCCCCAACCACTCTGAGAAGAGGGAGGGTAGAGGAAAGCAAAGTGTGCTGCAGGGCCATGGTGAGGTGTTCTCAGCCTGGGTCTGTTAGGGAAGACTCCTCAAAGGAAAATCACCTGAGCCTCAGCTGGATGAGAGCTTACCCCAGAGAACTCTGACTAGCAGGAGGAAATGGAGCTGCAAACAAACCAGGACGTAAATTCCAAAGTTGTTGCAGGAGCTCCTCATTCCTCTGTCTAGCTCCAGCTGCAGCTCATTGCCTAGTCAGCCCACCTGGCTCACCTGAGCCAATTAAGCAATGCCAGCTATGTGCTGGAAGGCAGCTCCAGTCTAAAAGGAACCACACCATGTTAGCAAGACTGTTGCTGACTGCAGAAGTCTGTGAGTCATCACAAAGTGAGGACAGAGAGCCTGCTGACAGCCTGCATTAACTTTAGGATGGGAGGTCTAGGTTGTGGAACTACTCCCTCTGCTGATTCCCTTGGACTGCCTGAACAAACCCCTGACTCACTGGACTGAGTTAAGAAATTCATTGCATTCTGTCTGTCCTTGGCATTCTGTTTTTGAAAAACTGATTTTCTTTGCCTTCCTGGCAGCTCATCTGTATTTCCTTCCAGCAGAGAGCTGTAACCTGAGATCAAAGGAGGCAAAGGAAGCAGTTGGCTTCCCACCCTTGCCTGTGGGAGATGGAAGGTGAGAAGTGGTTGAGGATGGGGCAACTAACTAGCAGCAGGGCCTTTCAGAGAGGCCAGCACCTCTTTCACTCAGGAGGCCATAGGGATAGTACAGCTGAGCCCTATGACTGGCCCTCATTAGAAGAGCTCTCTCTCCCTATTGACAGCACACCCTCCCAAGAGGACCAATCAGGTAGGGAGTAAGTTGTCTGCATGCAATTTGAGCTGATTGTCCCTCATTGGCAGAGTGCAATTTGAACTGATTGACCCTCATTGGCAGAGTGCTCTCTCCCTATTGGTGATACATGTTCAGGGAGGGACAATACACATAGAGTGTGATCCACAGAGGGCAAATTATTTATTTCTGTGTGTAGGATTGTACCATTAAATGACTAGACCAGGGATATAGGAATCTGGTTTATGCAGGGAGAGTATCCTAAAAGCTCAGTGCTCCTCTGGCTTTTCTCCCATTTGGGTTACAACAAAGGCAATGTTCAGCAGTCTTAATTGCCATATCACAGGCGGGAATGCACAGCCAAGATTCACTGCGGCCGCTGGCTGATGTTGCAGAGGTCTGGCTGGAGGCAGACACGCCACTCCAGTGGCCTTTTGTGGTGCAAGCTACACACGTACACGTGCACAATACTGAAGTGGGTAGGTGGGACCTGCAGCACCTATAAAGGCACCACATGCTCAGGTCCCAGCCGCTTCACCCAGGATGCCATGGAGCAGCTTCCCTCCAACTCACCCTGCGTTGATGTGAAAACAACCTTGTTCTAGTGTTTGAGGAGGATGTTTCATGGTTAATATTTCATCACAGCTGCAGGTTTGCATGGGATGGAGCCTGTTGGCAGGGAGTTCGGTGTGCGATCGGACTCTCTGGGGTGCGGGGCCTCCATAAGAGATGGCGCGCCTTACTTAGCTGGGAGGCCAGGGGCTCATTGCCAGGCAGCCAAATGAGGTGGGTGCCCATTGGCTCCCATGCATAGGTCATTTCCCTTAGGGCAGACTTCAGTAGGCAAGGGGATCTGCTCTCCCAGCTGGGAATGGTGCAGATCTCCAGGGCACCTCTGGACTCCATGGGCTTTTGTGCAGACTGCTGACTGCTAGGCCAGGCTCCCTCTCTCATGCTGCACCAACCCTCCTGTTGGGAGGTAATGAAGCTGTGGCCTTGTTTATACCCAACATTGGCATATGGTGTCATATTCTAGACCAAAATGACCTCCTACAAGTCAACGATAATTGTGTGTGTTGCGGAAGGAATCACAGAGACCAAGGACCAAACAGGCTTGAGAAGGAGTCATGGATGGATGGATGGAATTGTAAAGTGGTGGGAGGAGCACAATAAGATACATTTGGGAGCATGGGTGGATCAGATAGTCGCCTACATGAGGATATTGGCTCCATTGCCTGGCACTCTGATTGGCTTTTTCATTGTGGTTGTTGTCAACAATGTTGTGGCGATTGGTGGAGATGGCACAGTTGCCAGGCATGCTGTGCTGCTTCATTCTCACCTATTTGTAATGATATAATTTTGCTTTTCTGCTTTGGGCAAAGCAATAGCAACTGTGTAATGCTGATATAACCCTGGTGTAGCAACTAACAATGTTCAGTATTTATGCTGCCCTAAACCACAGTTATCATGGGAGTTTCAGTTATCTTGATTGTCCACTTGAGAGCAGGGGAGCTGTTTCTCTGTTACTTCTTCCCACACTAGTAGTATCCTGACGGAGGAAGCATATGGGTGGTGCCAGATCATGGTTCCTGATCAGAATAACTTCCATTCCTGCCTTACTACTATCTGCTTGCCAAAATTCTCTCTCTTGCACAGTGTCAGCAGCTGTGTAATGCTACTTTAGTAATGATTAGTGGGCAAAATCCTCATATATATTATAGTCTTAAACTCTGTTGGGTTTCACTAGTTTAGCTAAATTTGTGCTTCAGCTTTCAACAACTATTGTGATATGTCCTTCCCAATTTGCTGACCCTTCCACTCAGTAATGGGCTTAAGCCTTCCGCAAGTATCAGGAGTTTTTCCTTCAACTTCAGTGGCTCTTCCTTCCTCGCTGAGCAGAACGGCAGGCTACATGCTGCCACATTCTTCATCCTGTCCATCAAGGTGTACTAAGGAAGGACCAAAGAATATTGTAGGCATTTTCCCAACCAGTAACATATTCTTACTTCAACCAAGAAGACAGCTAATTAAATTGTGTCCATGTTTAATCCTAACAAATTCTATTTTGCCCCAGATTGTCCAGGGACTGCTTGGTGCCTAAGAGGCTCAGATCGCTTGGATCTTAAGCTACCACCCAAAAGGGTTAGAGTACTCAACCAGGATTGAGGAGGGGAAACTGGAATTAAATCTGTACTCAGCCAAGAAATGTATGGGGTAGACTTGAATAAATCCCTCTCAGTCAGCAAAATAGACCTCACAAAGTTGCTGTCAAGATGCACATTGCCCTGAGCTCTTTAGAGGAAAATCAGACAGATAGACAGACAGACAGACAGACTAAACTTGGGGGCTTTTCGCACACCTTCAAAATCGCACAATGGTTGCCAATTGAAAACGCTACTGATTTGCCATTATGCACAACGTTGTTGACAATCTGCCACACACCTGAAACCAATCCGCAAAAAGCGCTTCCTTGTAGCGCTTTCAGGGAAATCCCCAAAAGTGGATTCACCCTCCGGAAAGCGCTACACTCCTGCAACCAATCTGCAACACTAGCGGGAAAGTTCTGTGCGTTACCATTGTTGTGGTTTCTACAAAGTCCCTCCCCCTGGCTCTCTCCTCTGATCTTCCGGCGAAGCGATCGCCATTTTTTTTTCTCCGAGCGAGCGAAGTTCAACCCACCAGCAAGCCTGTTTAGAGGCTTCCCCGGCTTCAGTCCCTCCCCAGAGCTGTTTAGCACAAACAACAGAGAAGCCCGTTGGCTGATGTATTTTCCCTTTATTTTTTACACTGTTTTCGGCCGAAAATCGGGCCCGTGAGGGGGGGGGGTTTCACTTGGGGGGAGCGTGGCAACGATGAAACGACAGCTCAAACACATCTGCCAGCTGATGGGTCTCTCCGTTGCAACGAATCAACACATATTCGTTGCAATGGGTGTGTGGTTTTTTTTTTTTAAACCTTTCTTAAAGGGAAAGGGGCTGTTTGGGAGCATGCTAACAGCTGCCCATTGGCTGCTTGACGGCCAGGGGCGGGACGAGCTCGGCAATAGTGCTTCCTTTCTAGCGATTTTTGCTGAGACCAGAAACTTGTGGGAAACGATAGAAACGCAACTGGATTCCACTACAAAGTCAGGTATGCATAATGACGAATTGCACTATTTTAAATGGCGATTTTTCGTTCAGTAAACAATTTGCTACAAGGATCCCAGTGCGGAAAGCCCCCCAGTACACACACACGTGTCATTCTTCATTGTGCAAGAAGGGAACTTCCCAACGATGAGCTACAGACAGGAGATCAAAGAAGGATGACAAATCATGCTTCATTAGCTGCCTGAGCAACAATTATGTATGGTGGTTTAATGAGTAGTATTATTTTCTGTGCCAGCAAAATTATGGAGAAAACAAAGTCCTAACTGCTGCTTAGTGTGCACTTCTTCCATTGCAATTGTTCCGTTGCAATTGTTCGTGCCCTTTGGAAAGTGGCCCTTTATGTAGGAGAAACTGGGGCCATTAAAGAAAAGCATTGGTGGTAAGTGTTCTCCAGTTGCCCTCTGGAGGTTATCCAAGGACCATGCTTGAATGAAGGTTTTTGTTAGGCAAAGTGCTCAGTAGTTATTAGTAATAATAAATACTGCAATGTTTTAGGCATTCCATTCCATTGATATCCTTCAATGGTGGTTTTTAAGCAGAGGCTAGATAGCCATCTTGCAGAAATGTTGTTTCTTTGAATTTAGGCAGATTACGAGTGAGTGGGGAAAAGGGATTGTAATTGGGCTTGGCTTGGCTTTTGTGGCCCTTTCTTGCATCCCCATGGAAATGCCGATCGCCACTATGGGGCCAGGAAGTGAATTTCTTTCAGGCCAGGCTAGCCAGGGATTCTGTTGTTGTTGTTGTTGTTGTTGTTGTTGTTGTTGTTGTTGTTGTTGTTGTTGTTTTGGGGGGGAATAATCTAGGCATGGAATTGGGGTCACTGTGGGTGGACAGATAGTTGTAAGTTTCCTGCATTCTGCAGGGGGTTAGACTAGATGACCCTGAAGATCTCTTCCAGAGTCTATAATTCTATTGGTCAATTCATTTGTTCAGTTTCAAGATTCCACTGATCTATTTCAACAATTTTATTTATATCTCCCTTCTCCCCAAACACAAATTTACTAGCATTCAGGGCCCTTTTCAAAATAAAGCACATTTAAAATCTTGTTTACATTTTTTTAAGGAAAGAAAGAGGGCAAGAGAACATGGAGGAGCAAAATATATACAAACTGAATCCTTGAAAATTAAATGTACAAAGGGGAGGAGAGGTGAAGCCAACAGCCAAGTGTACCCGAGTGACAGAATTCTCTTAACCCTTTCCCTTCTAGATCCTCTTGTATTCAGAGTTACACCCCTTCTTAACGTCACATGCAAGAGTTCTCAAGTTTCAGCTACAAGAATTACAATATCCAGCAAAAGGGTAATCTTCAAATAACAATTGAATACTTTGAGGTGTTTATTTTAAGGTGACATTGTAGGACCAGTGATAACATTCTGAGGCTGAAAGCCATCAACATTTGATAGAGGCAAAATGTATATTACAGTGGTCGTCAACCCCCAGTCTGCGACCTGGTAGCGGGCCACGAAAGCCTTGCCACCGGGCCACGGCGGGCCTTCACTCAATGCCCGGCGAGCGTCACATTGTGTGGAGGGAGGCGCGGCCGCCAGCATGCATGCACGTTTGCACGGAGCTGCTACATGTGCACAGTGCCGCCGTGCCGCCCTCTGCCTTCCACCCCTGCTAGTGGTCCCCAACCTTTAAAAGGTTGGGGGACGCTGGTATATTGAATGCCACAATACTGCCTATACACATTAAAAATTCTGGAATAAATTTATATTTATATTTATATTTATATTTATATTTATATTTATATTTATATTTATATTTATATTTATATTTATATTTATATTTATATTTATATTTATATTTATATTTATATTTATATTTATATTTATATTTATATTTATATTTATATTTATATTTATATTTATATTTATATTTATATAAAACCCTCCCTGGAGGCTTGGGCCGGTTTACAAGAAACAGGAAAAAGATAAAGATAACTTATGGTAACAACATATGATAACAGCAATAACATTATAACAACAATAACCTTAACATGACAACAACAATAACATTAGAGAATGATGGAACTGTAAAAGAGCTTCAGCTCAACTCTTACTGGGACCCTGTGGGTTAGGCAGATTGGTAGTAGCTGCCTTATATTGAATCAGACCATCAGTCTGTCAAGGTCAGTCCTGTCTATTCAGACTGCCAGCCGCTCTCCAGGCTCTCAGGCAGAGGCCTTTCCCATCACCTTCTGCCTGGTTCTTGTAAGTGGAAATGCTAGAAATTGAACCTGGGACCTTCTGCGTGCCAAATAAATGCTCTACCGCTGAGCCATTGGCCCAGCTCAGTGTGAAAATTGCAGTGTTTTCTCCGAGTCCACTTTGAGAATGATTTCAGTCATTTTGTGCTATTACAACATTAATTCTGTTACCTCATTATATTTCCTTGCGTGCACCAAACTATCTCCTGCACGCTCATTAAATCCTATTAAAATGAAAAACCTGGAAGTCCAGCCTAAGGAAATGTCTTCAGGGTCCCTACTTTGTCTCCTGGACTTTATATCCCAAAGCAATGATTATAACATGCACATGCACATAGTATCTTAAAGAAAATTTTGAAAAGCTAAAACATGAAAAGAGAACGACAAAAATGAGATTTTAGGGAAGAATTTCCTTCATGAGAGCCCTTGTTTTCATAATAAGAATTGTCCCCTGATTTTGCTTCTTCTGCTGGCAGATTTGCAAGTATTTTGGGGTCTACTATTCCTCTGGATGGTACTTTCCACAAGCGCAATCAAGTTATTTAAATGTGCCTTATTCTTGATAACATAGCTCTGGATACCACTGTGTCATTGCAAGCAGGAAGCCGTGTGAGTAAAGCACAAGGAAAGAAAAAAGAACTATCCATCTATCTTTCTAAAGAAATTTGGCTCTTGTTACATTCTGGAGAGAGGATGGCTGACACAGCTCCATGGATCTAAGGAGATATTTTTGTTCTGCGTCGTTTTAAAATCTGTGGCATGAAAGCTGTACTCCATGTTTTACGGACTGAACTAGTATGAGCACTATTGACTTGCCCTAGCTCACGATTACAGACTTCTCTCTCTCTCGCTGCAGTACATACAGGCTATGATCCTCAGAAGGCAAATCAATGGTGCTGGCATAGTTCCACTGAAACTGATGGGACAATTACTTCGTAGTCCTTAAATCACCCCCTAAATTGCACTAAGTGGAAACAATAGACTAGTGACATTCATTTAGGTTAGAGGGCTTGGGTTGTGAAAGAGAGCATAGCCTAAATTCTACATCCTGTGCCTCTGAATTCAATGTTAATGTTCTTGCTTTCATTGGTGAGGAGCGGGTCACATTATGAAGTTGAAGAGCTGAAAGTGTCATTATGGAAAGCAAAGGGGGAAAGTAGACCAAAACAAACCCTAACTAAGGAGCAACAAGGTGTGGGTCACTAGGTGAACCATGAATATGTTTGTGGTGAGCAATGGCATCAGGATGGTTTCACCTCTGAATGGTTTCTGATGCTGGCATATCCTAAAGAGAGGCAGGTGTAAGCGGCAGAGTGCCAGAGGCTCTGGACCACAGATCAGTGCCAAGTCCTGCCAGCACTGAATCTGTGTGACTCCAGCACCAGCACAGAACTGGACAGCACCAGGGGTGTGTCATGGAGACAGCAACATTATGCCAGAAAGAAATCTATCATTAACTTCCCCTTGGAATACGCAAAGGTTAAAATGACAACTCAGACCTTTTCAAAATCAAGTGATTCTTTTCTAAAATAGAGAAACAGAGCAGGAAGGGACCTTAGGGTCATTTAGTCCAATCTTCTGTACAATGTGGGAATGTGCCTCACCCCCCCCCCCATTCCCACAGTTACCTTTGCTGTATGCCCAGAAGAAGGCCAACACCATGATATGGGGGACAGCCCTCAAATGGCTGGTCTTCTTTCTCCGGGGTCATGACTGAGGGTAGCATTAGGAGAGAGACTGTCAAGCTGCTACCTATTCGCATGTGGAGTCCCACACGGAGCTGTCCTCTCTCCAATCCTATTTAACATCTTCATGTGCCCTCTTGCTCAGCTGGTGCAGAAGTCTGGGCTGGGATGTCATCAATATGCAGATGATGCTCAGCTCTTCCTCCTGATGGATGGCTGCCCTGATTCTCCCTGAAGCCTTAGCCAGATGCCTGGAAGCGGTGATGAGATGGCTCAAGCAAAGTCATCTGAAGATCAACCCTTCAAAGATGAAGGTCCTATGGCTGGGCAGAAAGGATCCAAGTGAGAAAGCATGTTTACCCAACTTGGATGGCATGGCTATCAATTACTCACTCCGATAGAATCCTGAGCATGATCCTTGATGCCTCCCTCTCAATGGAAGCTCAGGTCCCGAGAGTAGCATGGCTGGCATTCTACCACCTTTGTTACACCAAACTACTAGTGCCCTACTTGGCCCCGAAACACCTAGCCACAGTGATCCATGGGACGGTCACCTCTAGACTGGACTTCTGAAATTCACTCTATGCAAGCCTACCCTTAGCCTTGATCTGGAAACTGCAACTGGTCCAGAAGGCTGCAGCCATGATCCTCACAGGTGTTCCATGGAGGTCCCACATCAAGCCTACTCTCCAACAATGCCACTGGCTCCCAGTTGAATTCCAGATCAGATTTAAGGTCTTGGTAATCACCTTCAAGGCCGTATGCTGTCTGCGCCAGTGTACCTGAGAGATTGCCTATCTGCCTACATGCCCCAAAGAGCCCTATGGTCTGTCACTTCAAACTGGCTGGTGAACAATACTGTGTGTGCAATATAATCAAAACAGTCACCAGGCGACTAGCATGAGATCTGTGGCAATCACTCAGGCAGTAAGAAGCACGTTTCGCTCTACTCCAAAGGGCAGTCTGGAATACAGAAAAATTTCACCCTGTGTAAATTATGGAAGAGACGAGTATAGGGAGGGGTGAGGAAAAAATAGGGACCCAAGTGAGAAGGGGCTTTTGGCTTATTGCATCCATTTAGAAATTGATGAAATAAATGCACAACCACCCCAAGAAAATCATGGCCCAGTCTCCAAATCTGTGAGAACTACTTGTGCTATTCTAGTGTATTCTAGCTTATTTTCTCCTGTGCCTGTTTTAGCTAGATCCCTGCGGCCCAAATATCCACCCCGAAGTTCCAGGCCAATGATACTCAGTGGCCCTTTGACATGCCCCCTGAAGCTTTTCTGAGCACCATTCCCCATTATGGCCTCTGAGCAGGGCAATTGCCCAGAGGGGATTGAGTTTGGCTGGTGGTTCCCACCTTGAAACATCCACTGTGGAGGGACTGCTGGAGGGTAGGTTCCTAAATATTCAGAAGTACTCTGGTAATTAAAAAGCTTGTTGTTACGTATTTAATAGTTGTATATATAGGCATAGTAGGGTTCTTTTACTTGATAGCGATTGTGAAGACGGTTCTCTGCAAGCTGTGGTGTGAGTACCCCTATTCCGAGCTGTTTGCCTTTGTGCTGACATCTGGAATAAACTTGTGGGGTTGATGGAACATCTGCCTTCCATCCAGCTGCTTTACAAAATAATCCTAAGCAGGTAGACTCCTAGGTGTAAACTGCACGGAGCTTTTATTCCAATCCCAGGTCGATTCAGTCCCTGCCCTCTACACAGAATGCGATTTCCGTTTGGATTTTGGGCGATTTAAATTTTCCTTCTGCAACAAGAAGGATTGATTCATTCTATCTTTATGAGAATAAAATAAAAAATAAGAAAATAAAATAAAATAAATTTTTAAAAAGAAGGATTGATCCGGAGTGATTTATTGTGCGATATCTTAGAGTGCTTTTAATGTTCAATATTTTTAAAGCAATAATCCTGAGGCCAATAATCCTAACCACGTGCAGAACACTTTCCTGTTTCAATGGGGGGGGGGGAGGAGGAAGACCCGAGTTCAAAGCGATCTGAATTCAACAGGACTGACAATGGAATAAACAAAGTGTGCAGACTCTGCCCTACTCAGGTTGTTCAGTGAGGTTTACACCCAGGAGAACATTCATCCCTGTTAGTTGTTAGAAGAGGGCTAAAAGAGAACAAGAACATTTTTTTTTCTAAAGCAGTTTACAATCACCTTCATTCCCTTCCTCTCCCCACAACAGCCACCTTGTGAGGGAAGTGGTACTGAGTCAGCTTTATCTGTGCTTTCTAACATCTTTAATCTTTAAATAGGACAGGGTCCTATTAAATAAAAGAGTAAGGCCACCTGGGGAGGAGTTAGGGTGGGCCCTGTCCAGGATAAAAACTCAGAGGGCCCAATCAGGAGCTGCGAAGTGGCTCCTGATTGGGCCCTCCGAGTGTCCATCCAGGGCCAAGCAGCCAATGGGGAGGCGCGCAAAGTGCCTTCCTATTGGCCCCTCACCAGGACAGACCAAAATTCCATTCACCCAGCCCAGTCTGGCTGCCAGTCTGCTCCTGACCACCAAAGGGAGAGGAGGTCAGTAGGGCTGCCAAGGGGGGTGAGAACAGAGGCTGCGCCAGCCCTTTTCGCCCCAAGGCTGTCCTAACCGTCATGTCCAACTGTAAATTGCCTCAGAACCCTGACATTTTGGTGTCTGTGGCCTAATTCACAAAAGACCGGAAATGAGGTTGAATGCAGAACTGGGAGGAATTGGTTGCCATGTAATCTTCCCCTAAGAAGAGTCACCAGCCTGATTTTCCCTTCACATATCTGAGGACATGGCTCTGGAAAGCTCATCTGTAACCACTATGCCACAATTCCCAAAGGTCAGTCCTCTCCCACAATCAACGAACATTCCACACCACAGGTTCTTGACACCCATATCTCCACACCCATGGCCTCATTTGCCACCATGCCACCACAACCTCCCACAACACACATGACAACCCCATGCCCTTACAGACTGGACAACTCCTCCCCTTCCTCTTCCCACTGCCAAGCTCTAGTGCCCGTTGTATTCTTAGGGACAACGGGCTTTGCCCCTAGTCCTTCTAATAATTTAAGTTCTTATCTGGCTCTGTTTGGTCTAATTCAGTTCAAACTACCAGATTTTGTTCTCCTGTGTACTCCCCAATGACCGGTTGGTTTGTTTCACTTCTGGACAATACAGCTGGCTGAGAAAGTTCTGAGAGAACTGTGACTGACCCAAGGTCACCCAGCAGGCTTCATATGGAGGAGTGAAGAATCAAACCCAGTTCTCCAGATTAGAGTACACCACACTTAACCACTACACCATACTGGCTAGTCACTGGGTTTCTCATCCAAGTAGCATACTTGTGCAGTTCCAAGCCAGTCTTGCTCAAGAGTGATGTCTATTGTACCACCTTAGTCTGCACTCCTCCGTCAACAGTCCTGTAATACATAGGTACAAATCCTGTACTGCAGTGGGTCTTATCCTTTTTGGGGTCACAAACCCCTTTGAGGATCTGATAGAAGCTATGGATCCCCCACTCCAGAAGAAATGTCATAGCAAGGTGATGATAACAATTGTATAATACTTGAACATGTACAGTAGCATCAAATGCCCTCCTATATTTGTTTGGAGTAAAACAGGACTGCAATAATATAATTAAGACTTTTTTCACAAGGACAATTTTCAAAGTAACAGGAAGGAAATCAGAGAAGAATAATCTTTTGTGCCAGGTTCATGGAGTCCCCTGAAGCCCCTCCCATGAACCCACTCGGGTCCATGGGCAAACTGCCTTAGAGTCATAGAATCATAGAGTTGGAAGGGACCTCCAGGGCCATCTAGTCCAAATCTCTGCAGAACGCAGGAACTACCTGCTTACCTACAGTGACCCCAATTTCACACCCAGAGTCCCTGGCTAGTCTGGCTTAGAGGAAATTCACCTCCCAATCCCAAATTGGCGATCAGCATTTCCCTGGGCATGCAAGAAAGGGGCCCAAGAGCCAAGCACCAACACAATCCCTTCTGCCCACCCACTTACAATCTGCCTCAATTCACAGGATCAGCATTGCTGTCAGATGGCTCTCTAGCCTCTGCTTTAAAACTTCCCAAAGAAGGAGAACCCACGACCTCCCCAGGAAGCCTGTTCCACAGAAAAACTGCTCTGTCAGGAACTTCTTCTGGATGTTCAGCCGAAAATTCTTTTGAATTAATTTCAACCCATTGGTTTTGGTCCAACCCAAATATAGCTATGTGGGTGTGGTTATATAGGCATTTTAGAAGGTGCTAACTTTTCATTTGATGACCACATATTCTAGCAGCTTATTTTTATCCACAGGACCATGGTGAATAATCCCATTGCTCTTTCCCGAGTGCAGACTTTCTGCCTGGTGTCCAGTCCCTTTAATTCAGGAGCTCAATGGACTTCACCAAGTAGCTGGCAGAAAAGGGTTTGAGGTCCTTTAAGAATTCAGCTTCAGTTGTGCCCTGACCCTGGATGCTGATTAGTTATTTATTGCAGAGAAAAGCAAGTCACAACAGAACCTGAAGGAGAGTTATCGACTTTTCTGTATGCAAATAGCATAGCTGGTGTAATCAAAGCAAGTGAAGCAGCTGCAATCTGTCTTGCTCCTCTGCTTTATCTATGCGAGAAAAATGTATCCTGTTTAAGGATGCAGCCAACATTTTGCACTCCGCACCATGCAAGGCTTCTAGCTGAGTCCCTCGGAGAACTCTGCAGCCCGAGGCTGCATCTCAGATGGAGAGGCCCAGTCCTTTCAGCCTCCATTTCTTCCACTAAAGTCATGCACAAGACGGAAGCAGGAGAATCGGAGAGGTAGGTGTTGTCTCTGCCCTGCCTCCTAAGCACACATTAATGCCTATTTAGTATGCAATTAACACATAAAATGCGTGCACCATCTGCGGAATGCGTAGTTAGAAATGTTACACCGTTCCAGATTTTTCTCACTCCCTCTTCTCTCGAACCTTCTTGCCAGACGTCTCACAACCCAATTCATGGCAGAACAAAGAGCACCTAATCCATACATTAAATATAAGGCAAATACAAGGAAGAATTTGCAATTCACTAATTACTAGACTTTTATTCTATAAATGACCAGCTCTATGCTCAACCTTTTCCATTGCATTTACTAAACATCTGATAACTGATAAACTTCTCCATCCTTAGCCACAATTTCCCCAAAGCCCCAGTGAAAACACATTTCCTCCTCATCCCGCCTTTTGTAGGGGACAGTAGAATCTGTTTACAAATGAAGGAAATAAAAATAATGTTCAAATTTAATCCAGATTCCAAGATGGGCCCCCCTCCCCAATGCTGAAGTTAAATCTCCTAAGAATCTCATGTTCTTCCAGAGGTTATCAGGTGTTTGCCTGAAGCAGAAATTAATACAAGATGATAAGAAGCCACTTCGCCATTTTTATCTAACAGCCTTTTCTCTCTGACCATACCTTAGTTGCCCTTCCCTCCTCCTCTGAGTGGTTTGGCTTTGTGTGCACTACAGGTTCCATAAAAGCATGTTGCTTTGTCTTGCATTTGGGAACAGACAGAGCACATTTCCTGGGAACCTGAAAAGCTGCTTAACACAGCAGGGAACCCAGATCGTAGGCCCCGTCACCAGGGCCCTTGAACAGAGGCAATTAGGCGAGGCAGGCAACATCTGAACATCCCCTTTGCAAAAACCGCTCTCCAAGCATACATGATTAGCTGGTGAGTTACAGGAACAGAATGTTAAATACATGGTCATCCATTAAATCATATAGTAGCATAATATTTGTTTCTTTGGAAATTATACAATGGACAAGGTCTTGTGGACCAAAAACCCAAAGGTTTTATGGCTGGCAATATAATTTGCTCCCTTTTCTTAAGACTCCTTTGACTTCTCAAAGCCTCAGATCTTCTTACAGCACAGAAATCATTTGATTTACAGCTAGGTTTGCCGTCTCTCCCCAAGAGCTAAACCCCAGCCGCTACTCATTTGAATGTGACAATTCCTGTACATGTTTCAGATTTATTGGGAGAGGAACTAACCAGGTAGACTTGTTTAAAGTCAGGCAGGCAGCAAACCTATTTATACACAGCGCCTGGCGTGTAACATAAAATTAGAAACCTAGTGGCCAATTCTCAAAAAAATAATTTGTCAGTGATCACAAAATCAAGTGGTGTCCTCCTGAGATGACTCTGTGGCCATGCCCAAGGAGGTCTAGTATGTTTTAGTCATAATCACTCACTGACTAGTTCTACTGGTTAAGACATCTCTCCATGGAACTACACACTCTGTGCATGATTCAACTGTAGTTTGTGACAACTGGTCGATATTTTGAAGACAATCTCTGACACATGTAGTTAAGGCAATAATTTAAAATAACCGCAATAACCCTGTGGAGATTGTATTGGTTTGCTTGTATAAGCTGCATATTTAACTGTTCTTCCATTTAAAAAATTCTTTCTTCCTTTTGTAGATAACTAGCACATGTTCCAGCAAATCATGTTCTATGTGCAGAGAGAAGGTTGTTTTGTTGTTGTTGTTGCTGTTTACATATAGCAGAATGTTCCCAATGCACCCTCTGTCCCCTCATTTGCAATATGAAGTGGTAGATTCCAACAGGGCTGTTCTGTGTGATTATTCTAAATCTGTAGACTGGCTTCCAAGGGTTGTTATCCTAGGAGAATTCATAGTGATTGTTACACAAGGAGGTAAATACCATTTAAAGAAGTCGTGGTGTTCAGATAATATTTACCTACAGACCTCATCCTCTATATATCCAGAAAATAAGAACATTTGAGTTGGTATTTGGTCTTTCACATAAACCCACAGAAATCTACTCCTGGGGCTAACTTGGAAGACCTGTGCATCAACTCTGTCTCAGGATATGAAGTTTCTGAGCCCTGTGGTTCTACTGCCTATTGGATGGACATATGCTGAGGGTGACTCCTGGGGCAGTGGCGAGAAGTAAAGGAGGAAGACATTTTGTCCCACCTCTGAACTTGCAGCAGCTCTGAGTCCCTGGGCTGTGCCCTGACAGACTTGGCAGCATGGCAACTGTACCCCTTGACCAGATGCTCTCTAGCAGTGGGTGTTAATAAGGCGCTAAGGAGCCATCTGCCAGGAGAGAACTTCACACACAGCCTGCTCAGTTATGTTTGTAGAGTGCAGCTTTTGTCTCATTTTTCTTCTGTGTCTCACTGGCCCAAAGAAAAACAGAGCTGGGTCAAATAAGTGTCTCATTAAAAATGTCACCGGTGGAATGGATGGAGAAAACCTTTAGACCCAGCCATTAACTGCACTACAGATATTTCTAGTTTGGCTAACCCCAGGCATGTGGAGGTGTTAGACAAGTTAAGGCAGTCACAGAATCTGAATCCAGGTCTTTCAGATACAGATCTCTCTATGGGTTGAAGAATAACTCTCCCCTTGCATATGAAGTGACTTCCCCCACCCCCCAAGTGACCTCTCATCTGAAAAAAAAATGCAGCTTTATGACTTGCTTGGGCAGTTTTGCTAGACATGTCGCTTAGCCCTCAGCCAGTTCAGAATCTGTTTATACCTTGCACCAAAAGTCAATTAGGCACCTCTTAAATAATTAAAATTCCTGCCTCTTATCCTGCCTGCAGACCAGCAACAAATCAATCCTATTTGCCAGGTTTCCAAAGCTCAGTGCCCGAGAAGAGAAGAGACAATAAGGATTTGTCTCACCTGACTATCAGTCTTGTCCTCCCCGACTTAAGAAGTTTTAAGCAATCACATGCTTGAGGTTCCCCGTGCTGGGGGGGGGGGGGGAAATACCTTGGGCTCTTGCTATGCTCAGGGATCCCGGAAGGGGTTTTGTCCTTTCCTGTGGGTTGCTTTGTTGGAACTGAAAAGTTAACAGCATTAAATGGGATGGATAATTTGAGTATGAAATGTTCTTAGTCATAGTGTGGAAGAAAGCTTGCAAAACAGGCTGTTAAAGATGAATAAGAAAGTGATGGAAAATACAGAAGATATCACAGTAGCCCTAGGGAAGCCCATGACATATCCAGAATATGGAAAATCTTCCTAAGAGGGAATCTTGAAAAAAGACATAGCTAGATATGAAAATTATACGAGGTTGGGAGGGGATGCATGGGAAATACGTAATTTCTTGTGATATGTTTTAATATCATGGTAGAACTAGTGAGCCCTGACCTGAATATCCCAGGCTAGTCCCATCTCACCAGGTCTTGGAAGTTAAGCAGGGTCAGCCTTGGACAGGATTTGGAAGGGAGACCACTAAGGAATGCCAGGGTCATTCCACTGAGGCAGGCAAAGGCAAATTACCTCTGAACATATCCCACTTTGAAAACTGCATGGGGTCACCAGGAGTCAGCTGTGACGTGATGGCAAAATGGGAAAAAAGACAGTGAACACATGAGGACATTACAAAAGGAGAGATTTAAAATAAACTCCATGTACTTATTCATTTAAAATATTTATATTCTGCCTATCTCCTAAGATTCAAGATAGGTAGCAAAGCAGCCAAAACTACAAGGACTAGAAACCTCATAAGTATCCAGTACCATGAAAAACAAACTACATTAAATGTAATCCTCAACTAAAACACTTTTAATGGTGTCAGGTCTTAGGGCCTCTGAGTCCAAGCTCTATGAGACAGGGTCCTTCAGGGTGTGACTTTCAGAGAGCTGGCTTAGCTCTGGCTGGGGAACGGAGTTACAAGCACTCTGTTCCCACTCTCCTGCCTAATCACTTTCCCAGCATCTCTGGGTCTTGCCTGTGTTCTTCCTCCCTGGCCTGCTCCATGCATGCAGCTTAAGCCTGCCTCCTTGGGAAGGGGTGCCACTGGGGTCTCTAATCCCTCCTCCTTGGTTAGGATCCATGTAATGGAAATCCCTCATGCCCAGTGGGGTACCTTCTCCTCAGCTCCACCCTCCTGTCTCTATTCCATGAGGTGGAACTGCTGGTCCAGTCTCCAGCATCCCTTCTCTGTTGGCATTCCAACCACTGCTGGTGCTCCTGTTTGCCATTTCCTCTATAATCTGCCACAGCTCAAGAGAGGAGGGCACACCTGCCTCCCTCCTGCACCAAGTGAGAGATGTCCCTGTAGAGCTGCAACCCTTCCTCACTCCCCAGAGTTTCTCTGTCCACTCCCTCCTCTGATGACCACTCAGTTTCTTCTCTGCTAGTAAGTGCAGAAGTGCTGAAGCCACCCCTTCTCCCCACAAACACCCATTTGTGATGGTCTGGAGGAATCTAGAGGCTCATACAACTGAAATAAAGTCCACATTGAGGAGGGTGGTGCCCAGGCCAATAGCATACTATAAGCCTAAAAGACAAAGCCTAAAAGAATCATAGAATCATAGAGTTGGAAGGGGCCACATAGGCCATCTAGTCCAACTCCCTGCTCAGCACAAGATCAGCCCAAAGCATCCAAGAAAAGTGTGTATCCAACCTTTGCTTGAAGACTGCCAGTGAGGGGGAGATCACCATCTCCTTAGGCAGCCTATTCCACTGCTGAACTACTCTGACTGTGAAAATGTTTTCCTGATATCTAGCCTATATGGTTGTACTTGTAGTTTAAACCCATTACTGCGTGTCCTTTCCTCTGCAGCCAATGGGAACAGCATCCTGCCCTCCTCCAAGTGACAACCTTTCAAATACTTAAAGAGGGCTATCATGTCCCCTCTCAATCTCCTTTTCTCCAGGCTGAACATTCCCATGTCCCTCAACCTATCTTCATAGGGCAGGGTCCCTTGGCCCCAGTTCATCTTTGCCGCTCTCCTCTGTACCCTTTCAATTTTATCCACGTCCTTCTTGAAGATGCTAACATATGACAGGGTTATTGTGATCCTTCACCCACTCTAGCCATTGCAATGATACATGATCCATCATCACCAAAATAAACAGATTATTGGATAAATAATATTGCAGGGCCTCCACAGCCCATATCATTGCCAAGGCTCCCCCCCCCACACACACACACACATACTATGTATCTCAGGTGGTTGCAGCTTTTGACCTAGGAACATAATTGGATACTCTTGCCCCGCCCATTCCTGAGAGAGTACCACCCCAAGGTCCATCTCCAAAGCATCCATGCGCAAAATGGAAGGTTAGTCAAAGTCCAGATATCATAGCATCGTTATGGTTACAGAGCAAGGCACAGCTTCTGAAAGGTGGCTTGCTGTGGAGGGGTCCACTGCAGATGGTTTGGGAGGCCCTTTTTCAAGCAATTGGTGAGGGGGCAGTCTGGGTGGCATAGTGTGGGATGAAGTGATGATATTACCCATATAATCACAGGAACTGCCTTAGCTGACCCATATAATCACAGGAACTGCCTTAGTTTGAACTTGGGGATAGTCATTACTATACAAGCCCAAACTTGGAGCCAATGGGTCAGGAGATGGCCACCTATGGGAGCACCTATGGGAGCACCACCAGGACCAATATGTCTCAGGGTGGTGGCCGTAGAGTAGCTCAAAGAGGCTAAATCTGGTTGAGGCCTATATTGTTTCCTGGAGGGCCAATAGGGTCCAAGAAGAGATCCCACTGGCTGGGGTGCTCCCGGGCCAACTTCTGTAAAAGACATCCCTCACAACCAGTGGGGCAATTTCTCTCCAGTCACGCCCTCCTGCCTTATGCTCAGCACGAGGTAGGTCTGTGGGCCCAACCTCCAGCCCCCTTTCTCTACCAGCATGCCAGCTGCTGCCAGTGCTCCTGTTTGCCATTTCCTCCCTGCCATCTGCTTCATCAGGCTCTGCCACAGCTTGAGGGAGGATGGGCCTGCCTGCCATCAAGTGAAGGATGACCTGGTGGTATTGGCAGTCCTCCCTCCCCAGCTCCCCAGAGTTTTGCCCCCCCCTCCCATTTTCTCCTCTGGCAGCCATCCTGTCTACATCTCTTCTGGTAAGTGCAGGGGGGGGGGTGCAGATGCCACCCCTGGTCAGATAGTTTTACTTTAATCAGTCATAAACACTTGGCCTAGCAAGTCATCTTGGAAGTATTTACAAGCAGAAGATAAGACCACAAGATACCTTTCCTCAACAATTCTGTCAGGAAGCCATCTACAATCTTTGTGTTATCTTTTTGATAAGCAATGTGTAGCCTTTCTAGGGATAAGGTAATTAATTTAAAGCTGCATGGATAGATATGGAGGGGGGGGGATGACAAAGCTTCAGCCAGTGGTTTCATTTCTGAAGTTTCAGGGCCATCTCTTCAAACAAGTTTTCTGCTCACTATTTCAGCAGAAAAGTCTCCCTAATCTGAACCAGAAGCTGCTTGAAGCACAGTTTCCTACATGGGGACAAATTATCCATCACATTTAATGCTGTGGTCGGTGGCCAGCAATACGTCTGAATCAAAAAAGCAGCAGGCAAACTAACTGAAGGCACAAGTCGCAGCAGGTATGGGTGCCACCCTAGGCAGAATGCCACTCCTCAGTGGGCTCAGAAGGGTGTAATTCTGCTTAGACCCACTCTGTTGGTTATTCAGGGCATTTATGCTAATGCTTAAGATTTATCTCTGTGTGTTTATTTTCATTTAATATCCACGTTTCTCAATGAAATTCAATGCAAGTTAGATTAGAACCATTCAGTCAACCTCTAAGCCGATTACAAAATATGATAACATTAAAGTCTAACAGCAAAATTCCTTTGGCTAATGCAGTGAGGCTGAAGAATTGAAAGGCAGAAAGCACAGTATCCCTAACAGGGATCACCTCCCAAGTGGATCCATTACTTTACAGCTCTGCTCCTCTACCATAATGCCCACCTGAACAATTCTATTTTGCACAATTTGCAAAATGATAGGAACAGGTAGGTGGTGGTGGGGTTTTCCCATGAGCCTTAGGCAAATAATGTGGGAGTTGCCACAGAAAATTGAAGTTTAGGAGGCTTCCAGAAAGTTGCTGATTGTACCTGTTGGCAGAGAAGCACCTTCAGAAGCCATTGGGACACATCATGGAGACTTGGATGCAGATACCGTGGAAAATTGTTGGATGAACTTGGGCTCCTCACAAACTCTCAGCCTGATGCACCTCACAGGCTTGTTGTTGAGGGATAATGGAGGATCAGAGAACTGTGTTCTAAGTCACTTGGAGCCCTAGCTAGTGAAAAAGCAGGATATAAATAAACGAATGTGTCCTCTTAGAATGCATGATCATCAGTAAATGTTGTCCAGGAAGGCCTAGTGTTGATTGGCAACTGTTTTTTTCTATCATTTTCCCCCAGAAAGGGAGCCAAAATGGTACCCTGGGTCAGTTATTGATTTATAAAGGACATCAGAGATTAATTAGGTAGAGATGTCAGTACCCAGGTGGGACCTGGGATCCCTTGATATTACAACTGAGTCTAGGCTGCAGAGGTCAGTTCTCCTGGAGAAAATGGCTGCTTTGGAAGGTAAACTCCATAGCATTATACTCCACTGAGGTCCTTCCCTGCCCATCCCAGCCCCCCCCCCCCAAGTCTCCAGGTATTTCCCAACCCAGAGCTGGTAACCCTACTCATTGGTGTGATCTTTACATGCTCCATCATGCAAACCAAATCAATCCTTTTTCTCCTCCAGCTACTCCAGTCTGTGTAGTGTAGTGATCAATGTGCGGTGGTCATAGTGACAGAATAGATCTCAGACATCCAAGTTCAAACCCTGTTTCTACTATGGAGGCTAGCCAGGTATGTGTGGGCCATTTACACACTCTCAATCTGACCTACCTCGCTGGTTCGTTGGGAGGAAAGGAGAATGCTGAAAGTTGCTTTGTCTCCACATGGCATGTGCGGGGAGGGTGAAGTATAAATGGAGTAAATCATGTCACTGGGCCCTGGTGCTGCATGAGGGATAATTTGTCCCATGGCAATGACCATCGACTGACTGAGGGGCAGCAACCAAAGTCTTTGCTGTTGCCCTCCCTGTGCCTCCCTGAACAGGTTTCTCAGACCTGGAGCTGAAAGCAACGGCACAGGCCTTGTTCCCACGGGCTGATGGGAAATGAAACAAAACAGGGCGATGGTGGCCAGCTTGCTGCCTGAGCCGTCGAGGCGCTCTCTGAGCCATCTGCCACCTCTCCAGTCTCATTGACCTTCCTGATCTACTTCAGCAAGAAGAGGAGGCTGTGCTTGCGAGCCGCACAGTGCCTTGTTCCGGCAGGCTCCCGGGAGGAGGCCAGCTCTTATTACATGCATATATACAGTCTAGCACAAATAAGGCTGGAGTCGTGGCTGAGGGCCCTTGGGCACGGCTGCCATAAAAATATTAATTAATGATGTCTCCAAACACTCCTACAAGAAAAGCAAACATAATTACACCACTGTGGCTTAAGGAAAGTAATGCATCCAAGTGGGTCATTGGCAGAACGAGGGTGGAGGCAGAGAGCTCCCATGGCCTGCTCTGAGTTGTGATCCTGCACGTCATGGCACGAGCACTTGGTGGTAGAAACATGTGATCCCTGGGGAGCTGCAGACATTCTCCTTCTCTACGCGGAAACTTAAAGAAGAGGGAAAGGCCAAAGGCCATAGGTGTCACAATGGAAAAGCATGCTGCTGGAAAAGTAGCAGGTGGGTTAGACTGCTGTGCAGGGTCAGCTAAGGAGAAGAGAGTCCAGAGTGTAAAGACAGCATTTAAAGAGATACCATGCAAACGCACTATGACGGCCTCCCTCAGAGGCAAGATTATCCCTCTGGTTGTCTTTCCCTTTCTAACTGAGCACCCCAAGTGGTCTGTTTTCTGCTTTTCTGAAGAATTTTGGCTGTCACACTCAGTATGATATTTTACTACTGGCTCAGCCCAGGAACCTGCAGGGTGGGTTAGAGCACCCTTTAACAAGCCACTGAAAATGGCACTTGAGACATTTTAAAATTCCAAATTAAATATTTTATTTAGCATAGAGGGGAAAGGTCAGGTGAAATCACGGGCTGAAAAGTTGTGAGGTTGAGACTGCCTTCTGCCATCACACAGCTAGGGCTAAATCAGACTCAACCACAGCTAGGGCTGAAATCAAACTCAGTCCTCAGCATCCAGTTCAGAAGTCTTCTCTGCTCAACTGGTGCTAACCAATCAGATTACTCGGTGCAGCCTGTCACTCAAGGCTCTTTGGCTTTGTGAAGAATTAGCCATTCACAGTCCTTTACCTTTCTAAGCTTTTAAAAGTGCAGTCCATTACACATGGACACACTAGCAATAGCATGCTCACCTGAACTTGTAAATCAGGTAGAATTTGATTCAGGTCTCTTTTCAGACTAGAAAATGCCAAAAGGCAGAGATTGCAGTGAAGCAAAGAGCTCATGATTTTCAGGGTGGAGAGGAACTAAGGACAAAGTGGCTGACCTGAAGGAGATGTAGGAAACAGAGAGAGCTGGAAAAGATCTTCAGGGACACTGAAAACAATTCCTATGGCTGGCAGAGGGGGATATCGAGTGGAAAATTATTCCATAGAATGACAACTGTTTTATGCAATATGACATATCTTCCTTGGTGAAGAGGTATGC
The DNA here is from genome assembly GCF_049243985.1 of Paroedura picta. Classification (NCBI taxonomy): domain Eukaryota; kingdom Metazoa; phylum Chordata; class Lepidosauria; order Squamata; family Gekkonidae; genus Paroedura; species Paroedura picta. Next base: position 96,716,776 of record NC_135373.1, read on the forward strand.
TTCAGGGAACAGGGTGAGACCTTCTTCTGGGGAAAACATCATGAGAGTCAGGTTTGTGATAGGCTGCTAACTGACTAGTCATCAGATTACAAATACCATTCAAGGTATCTATATGAGAAATAGTCACAGTTCTGGGACATGTGGGTACCAGTAACATGGGGAATATAACTGAAAGGCAAACTGAAAGACAACAAGCACACAGAAATTGTTAGAGTGGAGGTTGAATTCCAGCACATCCAAGTGGTCATTCTGGAAATTCTACTTATTCTATCAGGTAAGCTGCCTGGGTTCAATACATGGGGTGAAACCATGGCCTCAACTGAAACAGTATGGATTTGTTGGGCATGGGGAGTAGAAGAAGAAGAAGAGTTGGTTCTTATATGCCGCTTTCCCCTACCCGAAGGAGGCTCAAAGTGGCTTACAGTCGCCTTCCCATTCCTCTCTCCACAACAGACACCCTGTGGGGTGGGTGAGGCTGAGAGAGCCCTGATATCACTGCCCAGTCAGAACAGTTTTATCAGTGCCATGGCGAGCCCAAGGTCACCCAGCTGGTTGCATGTGGGGGAGAGCAGAATCGAACCTGGCATGCCAGATTAGAAGTCCACACTCCTAACCACTACACCAAACTGGCTCTCAAATATTTACATATTTAAAAGATGGTCCTTGTTTAAACTAATGTAAAATCCAACAATTGGTGTTTAAAACTAGACATTATAGAGAAACTGACTCCTGGAGAGAAACCATAAGGAATGCTGAGAAGCGTTTGGTTGGAATGATTCATGCTCTAGAGATGACATTCTAAATGTTTGATATTCTGTAATGCAGGCAGTCTAGGAGCAGACAACAAGCACACAGAAATGAATGAGAACCAATTAAAAATGAAGCAAATGTTTCGGAGGAGAAATACACCCCCCCCCCCAACAAAAAAGGATTTTAAAAAGGGCAAAATCTATGGAACTTTGCAGGTGAAAAAACTGTAGAAACTATTCTATTCTTCAGTGCCTTATAGTGAATATTTTCATGGTGTTGCTGTATAGCTTTCGGGGTGCCCCCTGCCTTGTCCCTTCAGTCTATCCTTTTAACAGTCCTTCCTATATCTGTGGTTACAGTTTGATCATTGCTGCTGCACTTTGTTTTACAAGCATGGATACCTTCAACTTCCTTCCATCAAAGCCCCATGGGAAAGAGGGCTGCACCGTTGACCTCATTTTAGCAACAAAAAGCCGGGCGATCACTGAGCAGTGATTTAGCAATGTCCATACATGGCAATGGTGAACAGGTGCCAACTTCTGCTGAATGGAAGCACCTGTGTTTGAGGCAGGCAGCTGTTTTCTTCACCCAAAAGGAGTTCTGGCAGACTTCTGAAGTACACGGGGCAAATACAAGATCCAGTCAGTCTAAAGAAGCATTAATCAATAGCTCGTGTATAAACACACAGGCTGCCAATTGAATGGGTGGGTGCCTTGCTGGGATCCTGTTTTTTCTATGAATGCATCCCCTCCCCTCTCATACAGTTTTACTCAAAAGCAAAGATATTACTAATACTTTGCCTGGTACAGGAATCCGTTGGCCTCAGTGGATCAAGTCCCCTGCAGGATGCAAAGATCCCTTGTCCATTTACCCATCTCAGTGTCACTGGAAGGCAAAAGGATTTTTCTCAGCCACTCCTCTTTACCTGCCAAGCCAATCACCACAGGGGGTAGCTGTCTCCACTCCCTCTTCTGGGTGAAGATTGTAGCTTTGTTCCGGATCTTCTGTCTGTATCAGTAGCTCTGCCTCCTGATCCTTCCAAGCATTACCTCCACCTTCGTGTGGTGGTGAAGAGTGGAGGCCTCCAGGGTTGATTCCCCACTCCTCCTCCACATGCAGCCAGATGGGTGACCTGGGCCAGTCACAGTTCTCTCAGAGCTTTCTCAGCCTCACCTACTTCACAGGATATCAGTTGTGGGGAGAGGAGGGATAGCAGTTGTAAGCTGCTTTTAGACTGCATAGTAAAAAGCGGGGTACAAAAAACCTGCTATTCTTCATCTTCCATCACTGGTCGATGTCTAGACTTCCACCATCTATTAATAAAAGGAATTCTCATTTTGTGTCTGAATGGGGATGAATCAGGAAAATGCCCTTCAGGATGTGAGCAATATCTCACCTAGGCAGGCTTCCTGGCAAATGACTCCATTTGCAGTCCACATAGGTGTGGTTTAAGACTCTTGAAAGCAATGTTGATGCTGTCGATAATCTTTAGATCTCTAGCCCACAAAGTCCTGATTCCACATGATGTTATATGCCATGGATATCTCCAGCCCACAAAGTCCTGATTCCACATGATGTTAAATGCCAAAATTAGTTTTTGCTAATTTTGCATGGAGCCAAATGACTGGAAGCTAGGATGGGATGGTGCCTGAGAAAATAAGCTGTGACCTGCAAGTCTGATGGGTTATATTTACTTGGTGACTTGAGCCTCTCATGCTCATCCCTCTGAAACACAGACCCACACTAGGGATGCAACATTCCTGGAGATTTTGGAGGTGGAGCCTTCACAGTGGGGTTTGGGGAAGGGAGGTATAATACCAGAGAGTCCACATTCCAAAAGCAGCATTTTCTCCAAGGGAACTGACCTTGGTCATCTGGAGATCCATTATAATAGGGACAGGTCTCCAGGTATCACCTGGAGGCTGGTGATCTTAACACACATTGTGATCATCTGTTTTAAGTGTTCTGGATGCTAAAAGAAATGTACAATTGCTGAAAGTGCTATACTATACATTATTAGAGGGTTAATAAGAGTGAAAAGCTGTCTCACAATGGCCTTGTATAAAGCATAAGCATAATCCCTACTCACCCCTACTTGGCCTCTCCCATTATCCTGACCCTGAATCTCTCAAGTAACCCAAATGGTTATATCAGCACACTTCACAGCCTTTATTTACCTATTTATTTCTATTATTTATATATCCCCGCCCTTAATGAAAATCTTCAAGGAAGTTTACAAACATAAAACTATACAAAGACCATATAAAAATTAAAATGTAATTATTAAACGCTAAGTTATAATGATGTTTTGTTCATTGTTTCAATTCACTTCACAGTAGCTTGTTGTACTGCTGTCAGGTTACAGCATCTTATCCTGATCTCCAAAGATAACAAGGCCAAAGGAGATTTCAGAAGTCCAGTGTCATCCCAGTCTGGTCAGGTTTCCATAAATTAATCACCATCATCCAGTCTAAGATCAGGCTTCTAGGAATCAATCAAGGCAGTGTCACCCATTCAGCATCTGCTGTAGTCTTTGTATCTCTTGGAAAACTATAGCCACACCGCTGCTTTTCAGACCCGATCCTGCGAATACTCATCTTCACTATCAGCAAGTAGCTGGCATCAAACCAGGAGGTTTGTACTTTTCTGCCTAGCTTGTAACTCCATTTCAGCCTTCTTCTGCATTGCTCTAAAAGTGAAGGTGTTCTTGGAGTACTTGGAAATAGCCAGCTGACTTTCCCCTGCTGGATGCACTAGCTCTTGATTGTAAAACCTGGCATGCCAGCATCTCATTTTCCTGCTAGTTGGCTTTTGTTGACTCTGGGCTGACTACAGAGGGCCTCTCCTCCTCTGAGGAGTCCTCACCATCACTAAGCTCTGGCTGACCCATTACACCTGTCCTTTCTCATCTTTGTACATATCCTGTCCAAGCGGCCTTACCTTCACAGTTCTGCTGGTTTAAATCACCTCCTTTTTCCTAGGGTCTTAGGACTGGGCTATGAAGCATTCTGATGTGAACTGAAAATAGGCTTGGTATGATCAGGCACTTTAAGGAGAATTTGACATTCTGTTCAGAGCCACAAAGGTGAATCTGATATTAACAGATTCAATATTTCTCTTCAGCCCAAAGCAGCCTCTTCACAGTGCTACATAAAATGCTTACACAAGTGGAGCAAATCCTTGTCTTGAGTTTTCTAATTAATATTTGCTAGACATTTCCCTGAGAAAATCAATATTGATAAAGGAAATTAAGGGAAGTCTCACCATTTTGAATAGTCTTGAACCACCCGTGGGTCAGTCATCTAACATAAACAAAAGGGAGAGGAAGAAAGAAGATTGAACAAGGTTAGCATATTCAGGGGAAAGGTACACTTTACTGAGGTCTGGGGGTACAGGGATCCCAGGCTCCAAACCCATAATTAAGATATGGTCTGAAGATCATGATTTGGAAATGTGCCTTCCCCCCCCCCCCTTATTTTGTAACATTGGACTTGATGAAGAATTCTGGCAAGCTTAGGAACTTATACAATGTTTGATGCCATTTTGGTTGGCCCTAATAAAAGGTATCATATGAATTCTGTCTTTTGCAATGGTCTGCTTATGTCATTCAGAAACCAAAGAGACATTTTATTACATGACCCATCAGGAGCTGCACCAGTGGAATGCTTATCTGAGCAGTTGGATTTAGAGTCAGAAACTTACAGGATGAGAGCTGTTTGTTCTGGTGGGAGACAAAGGAACAGAAATCAGTTGTCTCTTACCTCTGGGGCCTCCTGAGTCAGCAGAGGCAAAAGGTGAGATTGACAGCTCAGGAGAGGCAGAGGGGTGCTAGGTTATTAGTACAACATTGGTCAGCTTTGGCCTCCAATACAGAGCTGATGCAGAAGTAAGGACTCAATGAGTAAGAACACCCAGGCCCATTCCGCACAAGGACCAATGTTGCCAATTGCTTTCACAAAGCAATAACGATATTTTAAATAGTGGAATCTCGGCGTGCCGCATACCTGCATTTGTAGTAGAATCCAGTAGCGTTTCATTCGTTCCCCACAGGTTTCCGGTCTCGCAGGAATCGCTAGAAAGGAAGCAATTTTTTTCTGTGCTTATTCCTGCCCCTGGCCGTCAATCAAATGAACAGCCAATGGGCGGTTGTTATCATGCTCCCGAAAAGCCCCTTTCCCTTTAAGCACAGGTTTAAAAAAACACACACACACGTTTCAACGAATATGCCTTGATTCTTCCTAACGTAGAGACCCATCTAGCTGGCGTGTAAGCTGGCGAGTCATCGTTACCACGCTCCCCCAAGTGGAAAAAAAATCCCCACACACACGGGCGTGATTTTCAGCTGATATTAAAGGGAACTGGCAAACAGGGGGCTGTGTTGTGCTGGGGGACTTAGGGGAGCTTTAAAGCACTTCTGTGGAGGGACTGTAGCCGGAGAAGCCTCGCTGGGTGAATGAAGCCTCGCTGGTTCGTTGCTTTCCCCGCTCGCTCCGAGGAAAAAAAATGGCAATCACTTCGCCGGAAGTTCAGAGGAGAGAGCCAGGGGGAGCGACTTTGTTGCAACCACAACATTGAGAACGCACAGGTCTTTTTTGCAAGTGTTGCAGGTTGTTGGCAGGAGTGTAGCAATTTTCTGAGGGTGAATCCAGTTTTCTGGATTCCCCGGAAATCACTACAATGAAGCGATTTTCGCGCTAGTGTTGCAGGAGTGTTGCAGATTGTGTGCAACGTCATGCGGAATATCAAATTTGTAGCATTTACCATTTGTAAGACTTCTACTTTTAACTTGTGCGGAATGGACCCCAGGTTTCAGCTAATTAGGCTGATACAAGCAAGATACAGAAGACAATCTGTGGCTGATTCCGGACAAGCAATAAAGGTGGGGGTGGCGTCTATATGAACCCGGGGCTAATCCCCGTGTCCATATGACAATGATGCCCAGCTGCCACCATACTGAGCCTGGCATAAATTGGGCCCCAGAGGCCCCACACTAAGGGAACACCAATCCTTCCATGTTCCCTTTCAGTGCTGCAGGGACCAACAGAGATGATCTGGCGCTGAAATGTGTCCCCTGTGGGGATGCAGTACACTGCGGACGGAGTATGCAGCTCCACAGCAATGTGCCAGTGGCAGCCCGGAATGGCACCACTGGTGTGGAATCGTCCTGTGAGAACAAATTTTGCTCTCTGCCTTCCCAGGCTTTTGGTAAACAGTGTCTGTCCTTGCCTTGCTGCTAGCCTTGAGTTAGTTTTCCAAAGAGAGTTCCTCGATTTGTCTCTGGACCTTGAATTCCAGTCCTCACTGATACTTGGATAGAACATCTGGTTCTATACCTCTTTGTGGACTGGTTTGCTAAATCTGTGTCATTCAGTGCCTTAATACCTTATAGCCTTTGTGCTTCCTGGAAGCTCCCAGGAATAGTAAATGCATCAGGCTCAGACCTTAATGCAACATTTGATTTATTACCCTTGCCTGTGTACGTACTGGAGACTGTGCCAGAACACCAAGTGTAGTCTTTGACACAACAACTCCATGATGGTCATGGAGATGCTGTCATATCTAGATCAACCTTCAACCCACTGCTGTATAATGACAAAGATGGTAGCTCGATTTCTTCCATTCCCAGTGCTAGGTATCTTTTACATCGATGTAAGACTGACCCCGGGATCTTTTGTATGCAAAATGTGCATGCTATCAGAAAGCTATACCCTTCTCCCATGCCATAGTCATACTTAAGGTAAAGGTATCCCCTGTGCAAGCACCGAGTCATGTCTGACCCTTGGGGTGACGCCCTCTAGCGTTTTCATGGCAGACTCAATACGGGGTGGTTTGCCAGTGCCTTCCCCAGTCATGACCGTTTACCCCCCAGCAAGCTGGGTACTCATTTTACCGACCTCGGAAGGATGGAAGGCTGAGTCAACCTGGAGCCGGCTGCTGGGATTGAACTCCCAGCCTTATGGGCAAAGCTTTCAGACGGCTGCCTTACCACTCTGCGCCACAAGAGGCTCTTAGTCATACTTAACTGTTTAGCATCACAGAGTTGTTTGCATGGCTAGTGGCAGACTGCCAGAATACACAGTATCTATTTTGCAGTCTATTATTCTAACAGCCAATAAATGAATAAGATAAAGGGCACATCAAAAGATGATCTCCCATGAAAGTCCTTTTGTGTGCATGGGAATGTGTCAGTTTTATAAAGGTCAAGTTCCAAGACGGGGACTAATACACTGGTTGGCTCAACCATTTGAAGATGATAAAAATAATATTTATATATAATTATTATGATGAAGAAGGGTTATAGCTCAGTTTTAAAGCACATCCCAACTTCATATCTTGGTATCTCTTTGGAGGGGATTTGGATCAGGGCCATGGTGCTTAGTGTAATGGGTTAACGATTCCCCTACCATGCTACGTCTCCAGTAGAACTGACTTCCTGAGATACCAGTTAGCCACATTATGGGTAAAGACCCATATTGTACTTACTAGGCTATTTTTCTCAGGTAAACGGCATAGTGAGCTGGAGCTGAAAAACCTTCCCAAGTGCCATGGCCCCGATCCAAAGCCAGTCTTCCATATCTGCTTTTTAATGTTAAAATGTCCGTTTGGCCAGAAACTTGCATGTTCACCTGGGGATTGGTTTTGAGTTAAGGGAAAGAGTTTGGAAATGGCTGCATTCTAATTGAAAGTGTCCAAGAACAATAAAAAGTTACTGCCATTGTTGCAAGTGATACGTTGGCTTCTACATGTCTTTTATTTAATGAGTTTGATTGAAGAAAGCAGAATTGTATGGAGACCATGAGGCTGCCAACAGCATTTGTGGGTACCCATATGGCTTTGCCTCTGCCGTTCGGGCTTCTTATCTAGCTTTTCATACTGACAATTTTTAAAAAATACCCCAACATGCTTTCTCAAAACTAAGTCCCTCTGAGGTCACCAGCATTTCTTCCTAGTTAATGGGTTTATGATTACAGCCTTGCTTCTTTGATTAGAAACAGATGTTTCCCTTAGAAGGAAACATGATTCTTGAGGAGGATGCTTTCTGCATATTTCTTTATAGAAATCTATTTGCATTGCCCCAAAGAATTATGAACAGGCCAATCATTCACTGAATGTGTGGACTTGGAGATACCAGGGAATGAGCTACTTTAACTGGAGAGACCGGGGGATGAGCACCACCTCATCAGTTTAGTTTCCCAAAGTTAATCCATCTCAGAGGTCTAATAGGTGCTTACAAAGATGGAGCTCAGATAATGTGGAATAAATAATAATAAAAAGCACTGAACAAAGGAGCAAGAGACAATAAAAGCTCAGACAATGAGTGTAGCAGGGAATGCCAGTGCCAGCAAATTCTTACATGAGGAACTGCAAAAGGGGGGAAATAAATAATGAGGGCCAATCTAAGAAACGAGGGGAGGGTGCTAAATTTTCAAAACCTTTATGTCTACCTTTTCTCGTGGGTAAAGGCAACTTACAAAATATGTCACAACGCATTTAACAATTACAACTGAAATATACGCAGCAGCAATATCTTAGCAGTCCCTTCAGCCAAATCAACAAGAAAGCTTGCAGCCTCCAACAGAAGGGCCTAGCTACATACTAAACAGTCCTTGTGTCATGGCTCACTCTGCTGCAAGGCCTCTGAATCATTTGTGTATCCAAGCTCCAACTATACATCATTTGGGGTCGATAAGACTCCTCTTCCCCCTCTCCCCTTCCTCGCTGCTGAAAGTTAGAATAGGCAATTAGGATGGAATTGTTTTTAGATGACTTTTAATTATTTATTGTATGCATTTGTATATTTTATTATTCTGTATGCTTTTATTATGATGTACCCTGCCCTAATTCTGAAGAGAAATGCTGGGTAATAAATACAATAAATAATAATAATATTTCAGATTTCCTGCCAGGAACTTAGTTCTTAGTTATGCAAGGACATGAATTGGATCAAGACCATGAAGGACTGGGAATCAGGGCTTAAGCCTTCCCGCTTAACTGTATTACTGACTTCTCTTGATGCTTACCCTATTGGTAGAGATGCAAACCTCCAGGTAGAACCCCAGAATTATAGCTCATCTTCAGACCGTAGAGATCAGTTCCCCTAGGGAAAAAATTGATTTTTTTGGATAGTGGACTGTACCCCACTGAAGTCCCTGTCCTCTCCAGCAACCACCCCACTCCCAATGTCCAGGTCTTTCCCAACCTGGATCTACCCCCCATCCCCTGTAAGTGACCAGTGGGGGCTTGGCAACCCTACCACTTTGGGTATAGAGGTTATACATACAGCCCCCTGGGGAGGCAAATAGCTCCCCAGGGCTATTTCTGGTCAAGAAAATGGCAAGTGAGGACAGTTCCATGTGCACCATGGCTCCAATCGAATCAGGCCCCTGAGAACCTAAGAGCTGAGCTCTGACTGTGGAATCTACCAAGTGTATCTAACAGAAAGCCCACTGGCAAATCAGGGCAAGCATGAGGACTATGTAACAGATTAGCAAACCCAGAAGGATACCAAGAGAAAACCTATTAGAAGACAGATCCCAAAGAGAAAACAATAGAACACCACTAGTCTTTAAACAGCCCCGTGGCACGGAGCGCCACGGACTGAATAAAGCAGTAAGGGCACTGTGGGAGGAGTTAGGGAGGGCCCTGTCCGGGATAAAAACTCAGAGGGGCCAATCAGGAGCCGCGAAGCTGCTCCTGATTGGCCCCTCCGAGTGTCCATCCCGCCCCATTGCCTGCTTCACCCGCACAGACAGCCACGGGTGAGCGCTGGGCCGCGCCGCCTTCTCCCGGCCGGCGGAGCAGCCTCACCGCATCTATGACGTGGTGAGGCCGCTCCGCCAGCCAGGAGAAGGCTCGAGAGAGCCTCGGGTGGGGGGTGGCCCCGCTCCCAGGCAATCTAGTGCCCATTTCATTCCTGAGTGAAATGGGCTTTAGATCTAGTAGTTACATATAGTTCTCAGCTCAAGACAGCACAACACATCATCAGTGACTTGCAACCCCTACTGGATAATGACAGTTCCCTTTTCCAAGCACAGGGGGGGGGGTAAACCTTTTCTTTCACACAGACAGCCCCCCAATCTCAAAGAACTCCTCACCCACAACAATGCAGCATCTCATGTGAACATGGACACTGGTACTAGAGCTTGCAACAAACCTAGATGCCAACTTTGCTGCCATATACACTCCAATGCCACAATTACTGGACCTAACAGCATCACCCATCAAAGGCCTATACACCTTTGATGTGTATCTTCCAACTTAGTATATGCCATCAATTGCCAACAATGTCCCTCTGTTCTCTACATAGGGCAAACAGGTCAAACCCCACGTCAAAGAATTAATGGGCACAAGTCTGACATCGAAAACCACAAAATTGAAAAACCTGTGGGAGAACACTTCAGCCTTCCAGGACATTCTATAAGGGACCTGAAAGTAGCTATTGTATTACAAAGGAAATTCAAGAACAGGCTAGAAAGGGAGATTGCAGAAATGCAAGTTATTACAACACTCAATACTATGACATACTCAGGACTCAACAGGGACAAAGATTTTTTATCTCACTATTCATGCTAACCTTGTTCAACATGTATCCATATTCCTCATTATGTATTTTATTTGTGATAGTGTGACTGTAAGATATGGCAATGTAACAGAATTTTGAGTTTGACTCCCTAGCTTTGGGATAGATAATTACCAGTAATTCCCTGACACGAATGTTTCACAGTTGTATGGAGACAGATGGAGCAAGCAGCATATAGGGAGGTGAGAGCCTTTGATCACGGATAAAAGGCAGTTTGGTCTCTCATTGTGTTTTTGTAAACTACACTGAATTCAGAGGATTGATTGGCTGTATTTGGTTACTGATGTAACAGAATTGATTTTTGCTATATATTCCCTGTTATGTAAGGAGTTCTTAGTCTGAAGAAGAGTGCTTGCACTCGAAAGCTCACACCCTGAATAAATCTTTGTTGGTATTAAAGGTGCTACTGGACTCTGATTTTATTATATAACTTCTAGTTAGGCCCTAAAGCAGCCTTACTCATTTTTCTTTTTACCATTGAGAAACCCCTGAAATATTCTTCAGGGTTTGAGGAACCCTGGAAGTGGCACGATTGTGCAGAATATGGTTGGGAAGCATAGCTGTGTCCACACCCACCTGGGGCTCCTCCCCTTCCCACCCCTTCCAGGCCCATCATTTTGGGAAGGATGGGGGGGAGGTGACATAACCACATATGGTCTTAACAAAAATATTATTATTGTTGTTGTTGTTGTTGGATTGGTCACCCGCCATTATCAGCAAACTGTCTTGTGGTGGGTTACAGAATAAAACCCCACATAAAACAAGTATATAACTTACTAAAACCTAACAAACCCTGTATAAGATCAACTCCCACCTGTTCAGGAAACCCCTCCAGGGACATCAAGAAACCCCAGGGTTTCACAAAACCCTGGTTGAGAAAGCCTGCCCTAAAGGAAAGGCCTTTCTAAAAAGAACAGTTTTACAACCACCCTCCCTAACAGTGCAACCCTAAGCAGAGTTCCCTTCATCTGAATCCATTGAAGTCACAAAGGTAACTCTGTCTGGGAGTGCACCATAGATGTTATTAAAATCTTATCTCTCTGACCCCTTTTCCAGGAAGCCTTTCAAAAGCATTGGGACAGCAACACAAAATGAAGGTAAAGAGGAGCTCACCTCTCAAGGCAGCCTCTCAGAAAGGAGATACGGCTGAGAAGACTGCGACTGACGTGGGGGTTCGTGTGAGGAGAAGCGGTCCTTCTAAGTGCTGAAAAAACAGACATCATGACTCATTCAGAAGAAAGCTGGAAACAACTTGGGGGAAAGTGCAGCAAGAGGCACAGGAAAGCAAAGAAGACAATGGGCAGGAATAGGCAGCTCCACAGTACCAGCAAAACTTAATGGCATTCTGGGCAAAACACATCACTGACTTACTTTACTGAACAAAGCTTTTCCTCCAGCCTTCCTGACTGCAGCTTTGCCAGCCTCTAATTCAGCAAGGCTTCCACACAGATGCCAATTGTGGTGACTTTTTTCCTAATGAATATTTGGTCCCTGCCAAAATTCATTTCCAATAAGTTCCCGCACCCCTCCCTCCAGCAAAAATAGTCAGACAGCCTGTGTTTTATAGGCCTTAATCCTGTAGCTCTCGCTTGCTTTCTTGCTCTTGCAATTGAGCCTGCAAGGGGGGGGGGGGAGACACACACACAAATTCCTCTCTCAGAACCACTTTACACAGGCCCTTCTCTCCAGTGCCTGGCTATTTGCATTTGAATGCCCTGGTGTTCTTTATTGTAAGCAAGAATTAAACAAACAATGGAGACAGGAAGTGGGGAGAAGGAGAAAGAGACAGAATCTGGAAGTGGTGACTGACACCCAGGGAGCAGAATGGCTGCTCTGAGTCCCAGTTGCCAGAAAACCAACTGACAGGTTCCAGAGGCATAACTGAGTAGAAATACCTTCTTGTGAGGCTTCTCCCTCTTGCCATTTTGCAAATGAATGCAGTACATGACCAAAACCGATGGTTTCTGTGCCATTCCTGTGCTCTTTCTCCTTCATGTCTCTCTGACAGACCACCTATCACTTTTCATCTCTTTTCATGAAATATGTTCCACATGGAGACATTGCAATCCATAATAGAGGCACTCCAGCAAGGGGAATTTCTATTTTCCCTAGACCTTCAAGAGGCCTATCTGCACATACCGATCAGACACATCCATCATCGCTTTCTATAATTCTGCGTAGAAAACAGGCGCTTTCAATTCTGAGCACTTCTGTTGGGACTCTCCTCAACCCCCCAGAGTGTTTTCCAAAATTCTGATCCATCTCATAGTAATTCTCAGGAAACAACTGATCCACATTCATCCTTTTCTGGATTATGTCCTTATAAGATCACCATCTCAGGTTCAAGCACTGGCCAACACCAATGCAGTGATCAGCCTCCTTCAGCATTTTGGCTTTCTGGTGAACTTTCAAAAGAGCACCCTAGTTCCATTTCAGCGTCTGGAACATCTTGGTGTAATCACAAATACACAAAAAAGGATGCAATATACTGCAGACAAGAAAGCAGAGAAAATCAAGATGACAGCGTTACAGGTGATCCAGGACAACACCTCTCCACTGATGGGTCTGCTTATAACTTGTATAGATACAGTACAATAAACCTGCCTACATTCCAGACAGCTCCAGAATTTCCTGCGTCCTTACCAGTGGAGCATCATCAACCAGAGGTCCGTACACCTCCTCGTCCCAACTTCAGTCAAGACAAGTTTATACTGGTGGGTGAAGACAGACAACTTGAGAGCAAGGAAACCCTTTCTAATCTCTCCGGAAGTGGAGATCCTTACAGATGCTAATCTCCTAGGCTGGGGGGCCACAGCTCAAGACAAGATAGTCCAGGGATCCTGGCAGGACACCAAGAGGAGGCTCCGAAACAATATTCTAGAAGTCAGGGTCATTTACAGAGCTCTACTCCACCTAAAATCTCTGGTATCTTGCAAAGCAGTGAGAATAGATAACATCGTTGCCCGGACTCACATCAACCATCAAGGGGGTTCTCACTCTTGGGTTCTACATGTGGAGGCCCTGAAAGTACAAAAGTGGGCAGAACCCCACCTCCTATGCATCAGATCTGAACACATACAGGGGTCCCTCAGTTGCCAGGCAGACTGGCTAAGCAGAAAAAGAATCTCAGAAGGAGAATTGTCTCTCAAAAGAGAGACCTTTCAGGAGATAATGAAGAAATTCAGTCTTCCTGTAGTGGACCTATTTATGTTGCATCTAAATCACCAGACCCCCAGATTCATGTCCAGGTTCGTTCAATCGGGGGCAGAAGCAATGGATGCTCTTCTTGTACCATGGCCAGCAGGGCTTCTATATGCCTTTCTCCTCATTCTGGTACTACCCCGGTTGCTGAGAAGAATCAGGCTGCTAAAGTCAGTGGTAATACTCATAGCACCTCACTGGCCAAGAAGACCCTGATTTTCTGCAATTCTACAGATGGCAATAGCAGGACCGTGAATGCTTCCGGAAGATCCAGATCTTCTGCAACAAGGACCATTGTGGCACCTGAACCTGGGTTGGTTCCACCTAGCCACATGAGCAGCAAATGTTCCTAAGGAAAGGTTATTCAAGACAGGTAACAGAGACTATGCTAGCAGCAAGAAAACAGTTGACCAATTGCATTTAAGGCAATTGTGGAAGGTATTCTGTAGATGGTGCAGAAGAAAAGGAATTTTTCATTCCTCTCCTGGCATACATTTCCTTCAGGATGGCCTAGACCAAGGCCTGAAAGCAGCAACTCTCTGGAGACAATTAATAGCAATTTCAACTGTACTTCTGAGGTTCCAGAAAAAAAATGCCTTTCATGTCATCCACATATCGTCCAGTTTCTAAAAAGAGCTTCCTTGCTGGGACGATCAGTCCAACATAGATTTCTGACTTGGAGGCTGAATGTGGTGCTCACTGCACTGACTAAACTGCCTTTTGAGCCTATTGCTGAAATTAGCCTCAAATTCCTTCAGATGAAGGCATTGTTTCTAATTGCAGTGACTCCAGCCAGAAGAATATCAGAAATTGGAGCATTCTTGGATGATCCCAAGTTATGCATGTTTCATAAGGATAAGGTGACATTGCAGCTTGACCCCACCTTCATATCCAAAATAAATTAGTCCTTCCACAAATGACAGGAAATCAATTTACCCACCTGGTGCCCGAATCCTAAACATCCTAGACATCTTCTTCCCTCCCTAGAAGTTGCTGTTATTCTTTCTTTTTCCTTTTCTATGACCTGGTTGTGAGTTTATATTATTATGCAATCCAAGTGTTCTATAGTACTTTTTTCCCTTTAAGGGCTGCTTCTTGCTCTTTGTGAGTAATAAGTTGGCTTGTCTGTTCACACAGATTCATGTTTATTTTGGTAGCTTCAAACTGGGGCAAGAAGATACACCCTCTACAGGAAGTCAGAAGGATAAGTCACCTGCCTGCCTGAAGAGAGGGGTGAAAAACACCCAAAGATGTCTTCCTGTACCTCTGGAGAAAAGGATCCCTCACAGGTCGATCTCTGTCACCTGGAGATCAATTGTAATAGCAGATCTCCATCAACCACCTGAAAACATAAAAAGAATCCTGCTAGATCAGACTAGTAGTCAGTCTAGTCCAGTATCCTGTCTTACCCAGCAGCCAACCAGTTCCTCTGGATGTCCAGCAACAGGGCAGAGAGGCTAAGGCCTTCCCTTGCTGTTGTCTCCTGGCTGTGGATTTCAGGGGATTAGTGCCTCTGCATGTGGAGGTTCCCCTCAGTCACCATGACTAGGAGCCATTGATAGACTTATCCTCCCATGAATCTATGTAACCCCCTTTTAAACCTGCTTATTCCTGTGTCCTTTCTACATCCACTGGCAGTGAATTCCACATTTCAGTCATTCTCTGTGTAAAGTAGAATTTCCTTTGGTCCATCCTGAACCTACTGCCCATCAGCATCATTGGATGCCCTCAAGTTCTAATGTTTAGGGAGAGGGAGAAAAAATTTCCGTGCTGAGATCACAGTTACTTTTGAAATTTTGAGAACGGGCTCCTCCACAAAAAAAGGGCTCCTGCAGCAAAGGGCTCCAGACACACAATGATGGAAGGTTCCACCCAAAATATCCTCCCATGACTGAGGCAGCTGCTTCCAAATGGCTTCTCCCTTTGGACACAAAGGTGTATTGCTCCTGGGTTTTTCTGAAGTATTTCCTGAAGGGTGAGAAAACCGGGGGCCACACATGTGGTTTCAGAACAAATGTAGAGTCTAGTGGCACTCTTAAGACCAAAATGTGGTTTCAGTTATCAAAGAAAGAGGAAGCTCTGCTCCCTGAGTGGCCAAAGACCGAAGTTGCCAAACCCGGTCGATACCCAAACCAAGGGGGCAGAACACTCTTGCCCAAGATAAATTCAGCACTTCACTAGACAGTCAGCTGGTAAAGATCAAACCAAAGCTCCCGAACCCAATGTTTTTCTTTCGTTTCAACACTGTTTTGATGTTACGCCCAACAGGCAAGCTGCCTCCAGAAAACAATTGCCAGATTCCAGGCCACCACTTGGCACTACAGTGGGGATCACTGGACATGGGCTACATTATGATATCACTGAAAGTAAATGAAGGAAAGGCAGAGTGAAGGCAGAGTGTGGGCAAAGGGATGTCATAGTGCACACACAAGGGGGTATACGGGATGATATGATGTCACAGAGGGCAAAAGAGCTACTTCTGAATGAGGGGAATATTTCCTGCAGAGCACCGTCTTTCTTTTGTGCTCTTTTATTTTATTTTTATTTATTTGATTTATATCCTGCCATTCCCTGAGGGCTCTTCAGTGTCCCTCCGCCACCGTCACCAAATTCATCAGGAGTGGAATGCTTTTTGCAGGAGACAAGAAACTATTTGCAAAAAGTGAGCTCGGTTTTAGCTCAATAGTGATTTTATCTGAGATTATCCCAGTGTTTCATTTTTCATCACCTTCTCATTTCCTTGATTTTCCTTGGGTCCCTTTCTCCTCCTTTTTTACTCCACTGTTCACTCTGATTTGTTCTTCTAGCTACTCTGTCTCTTCATTCTCTGTACTTTAGCTACTCTGCTACCTGGTACCATTTCCCATCCAGATGACCTCTCTTAATGTTGCCCCATATTTTTGTGCATTTATAATTCTAGCTTCATTGGCAAGTTTCACTTCCCTCGTGCAAGTTGGACTCACAATATTCCACTGCTGACAGCTTCATATTGAGACCAAGTGAAAGATATGTGAATATTATCTGATCAGCAGCAGTTCCCCCAACTGCCATCAGAGGCCTCATGGCCACCCAAACCCACCCAAACTACAGCTTGGAATAGAATGGCAGAGTTATGAAACTTCCCCATAAGAATACCCGTCTTCTTTTGACCTGCATACTAAGCAGCTGCCATGACCAGACATCCAGTGTCACTCAGCCCCATAGCATTCAATTAGCAGGGGAAAAAGAGGGACAGTTCTGCCACTGTCACAAACCACTGCAAATAGTTCCCGTAATCCCTACTTTGAACTCCATCATTACTGTAGTTTACAATGGCTTTATTAGAGCCTTAATTGAATTGGTCCTGCTCCGATTGTTCCTTGCTAACACACCAACCATTAGCTGCTGCTAATGAGGGAAGCTTGAGGATTACCACATCAATTATCAGGTTTGGTTTAAACTGTAGGGGCAAGTCAGCAGTCAGCTCCCATGAATTTAGTTTTTTAAAAGTGACACAGAGTGTATGGTGAAATGACATCCCCTCATTCATTCATGTTCTCCCAGAAAGGCTCACAATACCAAACAGAGGGAAGGCAGGGGAGAAAGGAGGGCCTATTATCACCTTGCCACCAGAGGACAGTGCACCAGAAAGCAAAACAACCTACAGAATCTTTCCTTAGCAAATTATGGAGGGAGGACAATTGATGTGTGATAGGGACCATTTCCACATGAGGAATTTGTGCCTGCCCGGCCTCTCAATGTTTTAATGCTGCTTCCATATGATGTTGGCAACAACTCGCAGCTGTGTAGAGCTTGGGGCTTCATCCTTTTTGCCCCACAATGAGGGAAAGTGGTAGAATCTACTTCCCCTTTCTTGTTGTGACATACAACAAGGCAAAAACCAGGGCAAGCTTGTCTGAAAGAAGAAACACAACAATCTCAGTAGTGGTTTGCCTGCCCTCCCCTCTCCATTTCCGGATCAGAAATTGTTTGGGTTTTTTTTTAATGGCACAGTCAGCATTGCAATGGAAACACAAAATGACGTGCCCGTGTATCAGTGGAAACTGCCATGTTCTCTTCAAAGTGCACAGTAATATATTGGCAGCAGCCAGCAACCCTATCCAAAACACATTCATGTTTTTGTTTTCTGGTGGGAAGTCATGAACAGGGATAGAGGGGGAGGGGTTGTATAGAGGAGGAACTTCAATGAAGTATAATATCACAAGTCCATTCTCTGAAGCAGCCAGTTTCTCCAAATGAATTGACCTTCATCACCTAGAGATCAGATATAATAGTGGGTGATCTCCAGCCACCCCCTTGGCACCAGGGAGGGATGCCTGCCTGGGGTTGCATGAATATTACTTTATGCTGCAGGGTCCTCCTTAGCAGGAAATTGCTGGTGGTCCGCTTAACATAGGGACCAGTGTTTCTAGGCTTGCAGTATATTTTCAGGCATATATAAATACAATATGTTTCTGATGTTTGACCTACATATGGTCTTTTTCCATATAAGCCTGCTCGATCCTCAAAATCTACACTAAAAGAGGCCTTTCTGCCATCAAGTGGATGATGAGTGGACAGAAGGCCTTTTCATGAGTTGTCAAAGCTAATTTAGTTTAACTTCAGAGGGCTATCCTGTTGGTCTGCAGTGGCAGAGTTAGATCTGAGTCCAGAAGCACTTTATAGACCAACAAGAGTTTCAGGGTAAGCACTTGGAAGAAGTTGGAGCTCCCTTCATTAGATGCCCTTCATTTCATTTGGGTTCCCTTTTATGGACTCAACGGTGTCGTCGCTGTTTTTTGTGTGTGGATCAGTTTTTGTTTCTCCTTTTGAAAAGATGTTCTCTTGATTTTAGTTAGCTTTAGCTACATTCAAAATTGCTTTTGGATGTTTGTCAGTTCTGTTGATTTTGAACCATCTGTTTTTAATCAGATTTTACCATACACTGCTTTATGGACTGCTAAAATGGAAACACAGGTTATAAACAATCATGGTTATACTTGTGGAGCTGCAGCTTTCCTACTATATATACATTCTTGAAATAAGTTGTGGCCATTGCTGAAAAAGGTTTCCCTGGACTTTCTTCCTTGGGATGTGACAGGAGTCAATTTCTGCCAGGACTGATGGGCCCGTCCTATATTTTGAGTGGAAGGCAATGAGAGCCAATCTGCCCCTTTGTCATGTTTACAGGCCCATCCTGTCCCTTTGTGTTTTGCTTTTGCCCACCTCCTTTTCCTCTAAGCTGCTGCTGAGTTTGTATTTTCTCACAAAGGATTTCCAGCCCATGTCATTAGCAAATCGAATGAGCAAGATAAACAAAAGTGTGGCTCCGGGAAGATCAAAGCAGAGCTCATTGAAGGGCTTCTTGTTTACATGAGCATTAATATTTCTATAAACTTGGCCAATTTGGTAGACTTCAAAAAAGAAAGCAAATCAAAACAAAATAGTTGTCTCTCGTGGGTGGAGCTACTACACAACCACGGCATGTACCTGGATGCTGTTATTCCCAGTCAGGAGAACAGCCAGCCTGAAAATGATCTCTCTGTAAATTGTTAAACAAGCTCTTTGCAACTCTGTCATCATCCCAGCATTCATGGAACTGATTAAATGCCTATCTTTACTGTTCCCTCTCAAGATTCCTCTCAACTACACTTCTTTTCATGGCAGATTTCAGCCTGGATGCTGGTTCACCCATGCCTCCGGCAGTGGAAAGCACAATCAAGTCACAGCTGACTTATGGCGACCCCGTAGGGTTTAAAAGGAACGAGATGCTCATAGGCCGTTTCATGTTGCTGTCATGACCGAGGATTCCTTAGTGGTCTCCCACCCAAATACAAGCCAGGGCCAACCCTGATTAGCTCCAAAGATCTAACAAGATTAGGTTAGCGTGGGCTAACCAAGTCAGGGCACACAGGTACAAACATCAGATGACTGGCAGCTGAACACATAAACTGTCTCCATTGGAAAATTATGTATTTGGGATGACATCAAGTGAAGGGAAATCTATTTTCAGTGTGTTAAACGTGGCAAATAGATGGGGAAGAAATGGAGGTAGTGACAGATTTTATTTTCCTGGGCTCCAAGATCACTGCAGATGGGGACTGCAGCAAAGAAATTAAAAGACGTTTGCTCCTGGGGAGGAAAGCTGTGGAAAATCTAGACAGCATCCTAAAAAGCAGAGACATCACCCTGCCAACAAAAGTGCATCTAGTCAAGGCTATAGTCTTCCCAGTTGCAATGTGAAAGTTGGACCATAAGGAAGGCCGAGCGTCAAAGAATTGAGGCTTTTGAACTCTGGTGCTGGAGAAGACTCTTGCGAGTCCCTTGGACTGCAAGGCGAACAAACCGGTCAGTCCTAGAGGCGATCAGCCCTGACTGTTCCTTAGAAGGCCAGATCCTGAAGATGAAACTCAAATACTTTGCCCACCTCATGAGAAGGAAGGACTCCCTGGAGAAGAGCCTAATGCTGGGAGTGATTGAGGGCAAAAGAAGAAGAGGATGACAGAGAATGAGGTGGCTGGATGGAGTCACTGAATCAGTCGGTGTGAGCTTAAACGGACTCCGGGGAATGGTGGAGGGCAGGAAGGCCTGGAGGATCATTGTCCATGGGGTCGCGATGGGTCAGACACGACTTTGCAACTAACAACAACAACATCCCTGGTTGGGTGCAGAGGCACATGCAGTCATTCTGCACATCCCAGGTTTTGGCTAAACATCCAGAAGAAGTTCCTGACAATTAGAGTGGTTCCTCAGTGGAACAGGCTTCTTTGGGAGGCGGTGGATTCTCCTTCTTTGGAAGTTTTTGAGCAGAGGCTAGAGAGCCATCTCACAGAAATGCCGATTCTGTGAACCAGAGAAATACCAATCACCACTTTGGGGTTGGAAGTGAATTTCCTCCAGGCCAGATTGGCCAGAGATTCTGGTTTGGGGGGGGGGGGCATCATCTGGGCAAGGAATTGGGGTCACTGTGGGCGGGCAGTAGTTCTGAGTTTCTTGCATCGTGCAGGGGATTGGAATAGATGAGGGTTGCCAGCTGCCCCTCCCCATCCACCAGAAGATGGGGAGGGACAAGGTTGCCACCTTCAGGTTAGGAAACCCCTAGAGATGTGAGGATGGATCTTGGGATGATGGAGAACTGGGGGGGGGGGACAATGCCATAGAGTTCACCCTCCAAGGCATCCATTTTCTCCATGGATTGCTGTTGACTGAAGACGAGCTCTAGGGGATCCTCAGGTCCTCCACTGGAGGGGGGCATTCCTTGATGGGACATAGCAAAAGGCCTGAGAAGGGGGGGGGGGACTTTCGTGCTGGCACTTCACTGATTATTATGCTGTGAGTACACAAAAAAGGACTCCTCAACTGTCTGGATGCCAATTGGGTTCCTTCCACCAGTGCTTAAGAATTTCCTTTTTTAAAAGAACAGATTAGTTTTTTCCCCTTTCATCTCTCCTTTCTTGATGCTCATTTTTCTTCAGTGCACAAGATAAGAAAGGACAGGCAGCCTTAATTATAGTTTTGATGTGAGAGGAATATGAACCAATTGCTCGTGCCCTGCTGCTTTTAGTCCCTTGGTTTGTCATTTAATGTTCCCGTTTTCCCTCTATTAGTTTGCTAAATGTCTGGAATGGAGAGAGGAAGCCCCCCTCACCCCAAGCATTGTGCCTTAGGGAAATATCCCAGAACTTGGCCTGATACTTCTATGTCCTGTCTTCTCTCCATGCAGCACACAAGTTTCCAATGCTGCTGGGTGTAGAAGGACAATTTATTTTCAAAGCATGGTCATTTGTCTGGTGGGTGCACTTCTTAAGCATCCCTGACAGTGGGAATTGTACAGGGGGGTCATATTACTCTTTAATATTAAATTAAAGTGTCAAATTAGTTTTTATTATTAATTCCCATGGCTTTGCAAACGGCCACATGAATGGTGGGTGGGGACAAAGCTGTCTCTGCATCCCAGCAAAACACAACTCTTAATTATCTTTCATGAGGTTGCAAGAAATTATACAGCAAGTTTCTAGTAGAGATCTTTTCTTTTCTTTCTGCCAAGGAAGCCAGCAATATATTACAATCAGATAGCTCTGATAGGATGGATGTTGTCAAGGAATTCATCCCACAAATCCATTTATTTATGTTTGTACTTTTCAGACCTCTAAGGGGATTTTCAAGTGAATACACTGTGAAATAATCAATGTGAGAATATTAAAAATATAATTGCAACTTTGTTAACAAACCCAATGGTACAAAACTAGAGATACCAACTCAAGATAAAGCAGAGCATCCCAACTGGGAAAACATTGGAGGCTTTTTATTTCAGAAAAAGACCTGTTTACCTACTGCACGCTTCTCCCAACTATCTTCCACAGAGCTAGGGGCAGCGTATGGGATTTCCCTTTCATCATTTTATCCTTCCAATAACTGTCCTGTGAGGTAGATGACCCTGGGAGCCTGTGACTGGCCTGAGGTCACTCTGCAAACTTCATGGCAGAGTGGGGATTTGAACCTGGTTCCCCAGCTCCTGCTTAGTTCTTCTGACCACTGCATTAGAAAGTTATGAATGACAAGAAAATGGTTAGAGGGTTTTTTTCTCTCCCTTACTTAAGATGCTTGAATTCAAAGTCGATCAAAGGTCCAGTAGGAACACTTCTTAGCACCATAAGCCTCTGGGATTTGCGGCCACAGGAAATGAAATGGTCACTAGCTAGGCAGCTTTCAAAGGGACAAGACAACTAAATAACTGAGCAACTATTAGCCATGACTAAAGGGAGCATCCTCATTCAGAGACTATATCTGACCAGCAAATCCCAAGGGCAAACAGTTAGTAGTTACTTATGTAAAATATTTATATCCCGCCTATTCCTCTTGGACTCAAATTTGATCATGTTGGCACCCTTTAAATATGCAAAGAACTTCCGAGCACCAAGTTGCTTAAAAGAATGCATTAGTTATATTAAGAAGAGAAACAAACTTTGTTTAGAAAGACTTTGTATAGAAAAACTTTGTACAGAAGAGTTCTGACTGTTCTGTTGACTTCATTCAGTCTGTTCTGGAGGTGAGCAGGGAGGAAGTGAGCTCAAATGAGCAGGAAGTCTCCAAATAAGCCAATCAGGGCAATGGAGGAGATTATTTGAAAAATATCAGGAAGTTCCATATTCTAACTATGCTAAGTACACATTTCCTCCTGTGTCTCCTCATATGCTCTTGACTCATGCAGCAGATCATACTGCAACAACAAATTAACAAAGTAAAAATAATGTACATGTTAACCAAATAAAAACAAAGAACAGATTTAAACAGCAC
Organism: Paroedura picta; assembly: GCF_049243985.1. Classification (NCBI taxonomy): domain Eukaryota; kingdom Metazoa; phylum Chordata; class Lepidosauria; order Squamata; family Gekkonidae; genus Paroedura; species Paroedura picta. The sequence goes on from NC_135373.1 coordinate 96,739,583, forward strand.
TAAGGTGAGGATCCTCTTATCTGCTTGGTGTAGTGGTTAAGAACAGCGGCTTCTAATCTGGTGAGCCAGGTTTGATTCTGCACACCTCCGCATGCAGCCAGCTGGATGAACTTGGGCTAGTCACAGTCCTGATAGACAGTCTGACTGAGCACTCTCAGCCCTACCTTCCTCACAGAGCATCTGTTGTGCGGAGAAGAAACGAAGGTGATTGTAAGCTGCTTTGAGGCTCCTTCTGGTAGTAAAACAACGGGTAGTATAAAAACAACTTCATCATCATCCTCTTTTTAGTGAGGCAGATACACACAAAAATCCAGGAAAATCATTAAAAATCCCAGTACAAGAATCAAACTTCTCAATGATCCTCATACCGTCATGTGGGATTTCTAACATGGTATCTATACATCTTAGTCCTTTATGATCATGCCTAACTCTCCAGTCACAGGAATTCTAGAATTCTATTTACATAAGTTTCATGGATGCTGAGGCTAATAAGATTACCAAATTTGATTGACTGCAAATATTTGATTGAGTACAAATGTTTGTTAAGAGTTTATCAAGCAACCATTTCCTATTCACCTCAGGAACACGATATCTTTGGAAAATAATGCATTCAGAGGTGGCTTCATGATTCACTAACCTTTAAGAGAATACTCAGCACTGCTGATTAATCAAGCTCATGAATAGGCCGATAAAGTTATCAGAGGAGGATGCAGGAGCAACTGGTGTGACCGAGGAGCCATTAGTTTTGCTACAGAGGATGGTTGCTGGCACTGAAGTAAAAGGTAGACATGTGGAAGAAGGGTGCAACTTGTTTAGTGACACTTTACAGATAAGGACTACGAGCAATGGATTCAAATTATGGGAAATGAGGTTCCACGTAAATATTAGAAAATGCTTTCTGACAGTGAGGGCTGTTCATGGATGGAATATACTGCCTCAGAGGTAGGTGGAGTCTTCTTTGTTGGAAGTTTTTAGAAAGAGATTGGATAAGCACCTGTCAGGAGTATATGTTTCTCAGTTCCTGAGAAGGTGTGGAGCCGGACTGAATGGCCCTTTGTGATCTCTTCCAGCTCTGCATGATTCTGTGATTCTGATTCTTTGATTCTGAGTCATAGGAAAGTCATCTCACAAATGTGCATGAGACTATTTCAGGAGCTGAAGATTTAAGGAAAACTGCCAGTCACTGGGAACAGAGTAAGTGGACCCAGCAAGCATTCCCTGGACGTGGTATGGCAGTTCACGTCTATGTTAGATATAGGCTGGTCTTTTAGACAAAAATTGTCAGAGTTTACCTTGTTGCACACCTTGAATATTGCTGACCGGGCAGATGTGGAAGTCTTACACATACTGAAGCAGAGGAAAGTTCAAGTTGTTCAAGCTAGAACTAGGGACTGGAAGATTCTTCTCCAGAATGTTCTGCTCCTAACACTAGCCTGTTACACAGCAGAAATCATTAAAGGAACCTGCTTCTCTCAGTTCTTCATCTCCTGCCAAAATAGAGAGTTGGATTTGAAGAATTGTTCCAGCACAATAATCTCAGTAACTATGTGAAGTGCTACATTAGGGGGAAGTCACAATTGGCCCAAATGCTTGATGCTGAAATGGCTGTCACAAAAAAAAGTCACTATCAGGCTGCATCAGTGTAAAGGTGTTAACACCAGTAAAACTTGCAGCAAAAATAATGAACAATAAGAGAAACTTAGATGATAAGTCTCATGCCATATGGTACAACTGGTCTGGTGTTATGTTTGATGTGTAACCAACAGTCTAGCCTGGATGTTGAGTGTAGGTCCAAGCAGGGCAGAGGGGTAAGGAGAACAGTAACAGTATTAATGCAGATTTTGATGTTTGTGTAATCATTTGAGTGATGATTTCTATTAGCTGTTCCATTGTTGTTTGTGAGGGGCATTAAGTTCTGAACATTACTGGAACCAGAATGGTAGACTATTGCATCATTGGCTGGACCCAGGCTGGACTCTTGCTGTGTGTTTCTGTTTTCACTGCCCTAGAGCTATCACACAGAGCCTTAGGTCAACTAAATAAATAGCCTGGTATCCTATGACTCAGTATAGCAACAGAAAACAGCATATACTAGAAGCCCTTTTAAGTCATTACGGTCACATGTCCCGGCCAGGAGCATGCAAATCAGAAGAGGGTGTGGCCCCCTGTTGAAACTGACTGAGGATAGACAAAAGTAAATATTTATTCAATGAGAAATTGTAGGATCTACTGCCCATGGTCATAGTGATGGGAGGCAATTCGATTCACCATAAATGGCTACTACCTGTGGTGACTAAAGGGGACCTTCAGCAAACCTCTGAATACTAGCACTATGAAGCTACATTGGGAGGAAGGCCTCCGCCTCTCTCCCCTCTTTGTTGGCCCTATAGGAAGTGGTTAGCTGCTGGGTGAAACAGGTTGTTGGACTACAGGGACCACTGCTTTGATCCAACAAGGTCCTTAAGTTCTTCCACCATATTGTATGAAAGGGGTGACACATATATTTGCAACATCAGTACTTGCGAACCAGAAAATGCATGCCTTGCCTCTTTCTCACAATACGGCAGCCACTCATATTGGGAGGATCATCTGTGGAGCATTCTCCTGGTATGCGTGGGAGAAAAGCAATGCCCTCAAAGGACCGTAGATCTACAATGATCCATCAGCCATCATAGACCTTATGGGGAAACTCCTGTTGTGAAGCGAGGGGCATGTTTTTATCTAAAGCCACAGGTTGCATACCACTGGTGCTACAGTTGCTGAACCATGTCTACGTCTTTCAAAGATGACCTTTGCATTCTGATGCATAGGCTTGCTCTTCTAATCCCTAATGCTAGATACATGTACAGAGTCTGCCACATCAGCCTAGAAAGTACTAGGGAAAGATGCTTCTGAAGGACCATGCAAGGTCAAGAATGAACAGGTAGCTAGCCAATCAAGAGAGAATGATGTGTGTGCATAGCAGCTGGGAAGAATGATACAGTGTAAAACGGAGGAGCGTAGAAATCTGCAGACCAACTGAAGAGAGCAGATAAAGTCAAGGTCCTTTACACATTAAACATTTCCAATTTTTATTCTAATTAAAGTATATTTAAAATGTTAATGGAATAAATTGAACTCTCTTTCCCTATTCTTTCCTTATTGTGCAATTATGGTATAGGACTATCTTGAAAGGATGCCAAAGGGTAATAGATTAACTCCAGAATGAATCAAATTCCCACTGCTCCAGAGTTAGTGAAATACAAAAACTGGCCCATCCTGTCACCAGTAATTGCAGGATCGCAGTGCCTGTTAATATTCAGTCTTAAAGCAGGGCTGGTCAGAGCTGTTAATACAGGGCATATCCCGGGTCTCTGCGAGGGATGACCTAGGAAGCCAGCTTAGATAAGAACCAGAAGGATTATGATTGTGAGGGGGGAAATGCTGGTTAATGCAGTCTGACTGTGATGGGGAACCAAGGCAAAGAATGCAAGACCTCTCACCCCTTTTGTCAAGGGATGCAGATTAAATTCCTTTTCTCTGGGACATCCCTAATATTGCCAATAACAAGCACAACCTTCCTCGTTATGTGCAGGGAACAGAAAAAAGAGCCATCTGGATTAGAGGAAGCAGGGACCAGTGGGAGGTGCCAAATGTTTCAGCTTGTTGTAGCCTCTTCCTAGCACATACTGTATACATGCTGCAAGATAAATGCAATAATATAAGTGGTTTGGAAGCCTGAGCCAAATGGGAAAGGTCTGGTGAGCATCTGCCCCTCTCATTTTTGTAGGTAACAGAAAGCCTGGCTTGGCCAAAAAGCATGAGTAATTGGTGTGAGCTGAAGGGCAGGAAACAAGGGCTCTTGGCCTTTGTCAGTGCCTTTTTGCCTATGGCCTGGTGTGCAACATTAGTAGAAACCAGGGCACCAAACCCTCAGGATCCAAAGCACTGCGGTCAGGACTCATGGCTGCTCTGACCACCAGGCCATCAGCAAGGGAGCAGAGCAGATTAGAGTTGTGGGCAGCTAGACCAGGACATCACTGCTCAGGCTGCATGAGAGAGTGGAAACAAATGCTTTAAATGGCATTGATTATGGTATCCTTCTGGATGGCCTTTCTGGGCTGCTGCTAGAAGGCACTGTTTTGCAGTGGTTCCTGTCCTACCTGGATGGTAGCTTTCAGAAGGTGATGCTGGGGGGCTGTTCTTTAGCCCCATGAGGTCCAGCAAGGTTCCATTTTTGTCGACTATGCTCTTTAACATCTATATGAAATCACTGGCTGAGGTTATCCAGATAGTTGGGCTGGGTTGTCACCAATACGCCACTAACACTCAGCTCTATCTCACACCTATCTCACACCTCTAGCTGATCCCAGGCAGGCTGAAGAAGTGCTGGAGCAGTATCTGGAGGCAGCTCTGGGTAGGAATGCCAGACCCCATTGCCAGGTGACAGGGCAGTTCTCCTGGAGAAATGGCTGCTTTGGGGGTTGGACTCCATGGTAATATATTCCACTTAGATCCTTCTCCACCCCAAATCCCACCCACTCCTGGCTCCATCCCAAATGTCTTCCAGCTCCCAACCCCAAACTGGCAACCCTTGTTAATCCTAACAAGACTCAAATGCTTGCAGTGGATGGAAGTTCTGATCTGGGATTTAAGGTGTCACCCATTCTAGATGCAGCTGCACTCCCTAGAAAGAACCAGTCATAGTTCGGTGGTGCTTTTGGGCCAGGCCTACTACTGAATAAGCAGGTGGCAGCTGTGGCCAGGAGTGCCTTTTACCAGCTTCCACTGGTCAGTCAGCTGTGCCTTTTCCTAGACAGAAAAGCTCTGGCCACTGTGGCACATGTCCTGGTTCCATCTAGGTTAGATTACTGCAATGTCCTCTAGAGAGCCAGTTTGGTGTAGTGGTTAGGAGTGTGGACTTCTAATCTGGCATGCTGGGTTCGATTCTACCCTCCCCCACATGCAACCTGCTGGGTGACCTTGGGCTCGCCATGGCACTGATAAAACTGTTCTGACCGAGCAGTGATATCAGCACTCTCTCAGCCTCCCCCACCCCACAGGGTGTCTGTTGTGGGGAGAGGAATGGGAAGGCGACTGTAAACCGCTTTGAGCCTCCTTCAGGTAGGGAAAAGCAGCATATAAGAACCAACTCTTCTTCTTCTTCTTCTACATGGGGCTGCCTACTTCAGTTGCTATAGAATGTTACAGCTAGTATGTTGTTGACTGGAGTGAGTCATAAAGACCATATCCAGTCTTAGCCCACCTACACTGGCTCTCAGTTTGTTTCTGGGCATACTTCAAGGTGCTAGTCATGACCTTCAGATCCCTCTGTGGTTTGGTACCACCAATACAACATATCTTAAGGATACTCCCTTATGAACCCACCTGACCACTACAGTCTTCTTCAGAGGCCCTGCTTCTGAGATCAGGCAAGTGGCAACTGGGATGAGGATCTTCTTGGTCATGACACTGAAGCTCTGAAACTCTCTGCCTAGGAAGATTCATCTGCCCCTTTCTGTTGCTGTCTTCTACCAGTGTGTAAATGTTTTTTGTTTGTTTGATTTATCAATCCCTGAGTGGTCCGTCCTCCCTGAGCAATGTTTTAATTGCTGTTTTTAGGTCTTTGTGCATATTTTGATTGTTTTTACATTTGTTTTAATTATTGTTGTTGTTGAGGGGTTTTGCTGTGTTTTTGTTCACTGGTTTTTACTACCTGAAAGAGTCTCAAAGCAGCTCACAATCACCTAACCTTCCTCTCCCCACAACAGACACCCTGTGAGATAGGTGAGGATAAGAGAGCTCTGAAAGAACTGTGACTGACCCAAAGTCACCCAGCTGACTGCATGTGGAGGAGTAGGGAATCAAACTCAGCTCTCCAGATTAGAAGCTGCTGCTCTTAACCAGATTGGTGTAGTCATTAAAAGTAATGGCCTCTAGTTTAGAGAACCAAATTTGATTCCCCACTCCTCCAGATGAAGCCAGTTGGGTGACCTTGGGTTAGTCACAGTCCTCTTAGAGCTGTTGTCTCTAGACACAGAGCTCTCTCTGCTGCACCTACCTCACAGGGTGTCTGTTATGAGGAGATGAAGGAAAGGTGATTGTAAGCTGCTTTGAGACCTTCAGGTAGAGAAAAGCATGGTATTCAACCCTTCTTTTTTCTTATTACCACTACAACAAGCTCTTGGAGGGATTGATTTAAATTGAGTATCATGCATGTATTAAATTGATAGCCAAACTGGTGGTCCTTGTGAATAATTTTGTGAATAAATATAATAATAATAACCTTGCCCTTCCTTTACTGTTTTTATTATTGTATTTTGTTTTGACTTACATGGTTATCCTCTTTGTGTCCCTCATTGGCGTGGAAGAGGATGTAATTACTACATGTGTACTAGTCATCTTCTCCAACAATCTATTTCTTCCTCCTTGTTACTTTTATATCCTCACAGCAATGATGCGAGGTAGGTTGGGCTGAGGGAATGACACAAACCGATCAGCAGAATGGTGAATCAAAGTCGGGGGGCCCCAATTCAGATTTCTCCACTAGACCATACTGATTCTCACATGCTGGTTGAATACTGAGCTCATTTCAAATGTCATGTGGAATCGGGGTAGAATTTAATTCATTGTGGTTAATGTGATCATCTGAGACCAATTCTGCACGAAAGCATAAAACTCACACAGCCTCTTGCTTGCAAATGCATAGTTGGGAGCTTTGGAGTCCCGCAGCAATGCAGACTGCACCATTAAAAAAAATACTCAATCCAGGAATGGAGAGGTGAGGGTGAGTCCAGGGGTAGGCAAAATGCTACAGAGACTGTCGCGCGTTTCTCCCTCCTTACAGGCTTGTCTTTGTTTGCTCCCAGGATCACAGCATGGCAAGAAGTGGGAAAGTTTGATTTTGCGATTTCCCTCATCTTGAAGCAAATCTGGGGAAAACTCTCATCAGCCACTTGAGAGCTCCGAATTGCTGCCGACATCATGTGGAAGCAGCACTAAAACCTGTGAGCAACAAGAGGCTGTCTAGGGGTAAATTCCTCATGCAGAATTGGTAAGAAAACATGATTTAAAGCAGGGGTAGTCAAACTATGGCCCTCCAGATGTCCATGTCCAGCAGGGGCTCCTGGTAATTGTAGTCCATGGACATCTGGAGGGCAGCAGTTTGACTACCCCTGCTTTAAAGTCATTGTATTACTCACAGTTCATCTTAACGATGTGATATATGAAAGCATTAATTTATCGTATGTCATGTATGTGTAGTTTGGAGATCCAAGGATTATATGACAAGCAAAAGACATTCCAAGGTGGTTTGCCATTGTCCTTCTGAGCATCATGACCTTAGTGTTCCTTGGAGGTCTCCCATCCAAACACTAGCCAGGGTTGACCCTGCTGCACAGAACAGCTGAGTTCTGACAAGACTGGACTTCCCTAGGGGCTTTCCAGGTCAGGTCTATGAAGGCAGACCCAGTCCTGCCTTGCACCCTGGTGCCACCCTCACGCTCTGAGAGAAGGCAATGACACAAGCATTGGTTGGAGCCATCACCTGAGAGCCATGTCCTGAATTCACAAACTAACCTTGGTGAAAATAAAGTATGTTGTGGCTGTATCCATACCAGGCCGATTGTTATGTGTATAGAAAATCCATCAGATTTAAAACAGGCACTTGGCAGGGGGTGTGTGCATGTGTGTGAAAAGCAGAATGACTTCACATTAATAATAATTAGTCATAAAAGTAGAAGTAATTGTTTATTAGTTATCCTGGAGCATAGGCAGGTAACAAGTTGGGTTTCCAACTCATGCTTGGGAAATCCCTAGAGATGTGAATGTGGTGCCTGGAAAGGGCAGAGTTAAGGGAGGAGACTCTGGGGACAAACCATAGGGCCTACCCTCCAAAGCTGTCATTTCATCCATGGGAATAGACCTCTGTCACCTGAAGATCAGTTGATATCCTGGGAGAATTCCAGGCCCCACCTGGAAGTTAGCAACCATAGTCACAAGTCTTGGTCTGCTCTCCAATAGGAAACATCTGCTCCCCCATGTCTCACCTATACCTTTGAAATTGGGCAATGATCCTTCAGGCTTCCTGGCTAAAGAGGGGAAATCATTGGGTGCCCGCAAGGAGTTTTTTCTGCATGAGACAGCCACTGTATACTCCAGAAAAGTCTGGCCCGGGGAAAGCTATTGAGAAGCTTCCCTCTGGTGGTCTTCCTGCCTGCCTGCCTGCCTGCCTGCCTGCCTTTGTGATGAGCATTCCCATCTTTTGCCTATTACAATATTGTGTGGTCGTTCTTACCTGTAAAGAAGATTGAATTGTTTCCATGGATTTAATTCTGCATTTTTTGTGCAGTTTATTTTGTGCCCTTATAAGTAACTTTGAATATATACTTTTTTAACCCACAATGAATGATTTATACCTTCAGTAAATATAGATAGATGTTAAGCATTAAGCATCAATAACCATCGGCGAGTTTATGGCCCTGTTAAGTCCTCTTGCCATGACCTCAATTACAACTATGGGTGCTGTCTGCTATGTATGTCTTCATTAATTTATTGCTCCTTTTCATTTGGCCAAAGGGGGAAAGGCTCTGATCAAGGCTCTTTTGGTGGCTAGCCTGGGCTCACATGACCACTAGCACTACGGGTGCTGCTTCTGCTGCTGCTGCTGCCTCCACTGCAGGCTCCTCAGCTCACAACCCAAAACTAGGAGGGAGGTGTGCATGATTTATGTGACGTTCCATAGCAAAATGCCACAGGGCACAGTGGTGAAGGTATCAGAAGGTAACAAAGCTTGGATCGTGTGAAAATAAGGAAGCAATTGCTGCCAAGACAAATAGAAAACTATCATCTTTGGAGCAAAATTACACCAGAGGGAAAGAAATGTCTTGCTGGGTTGGAAGGAATGTGGAGTGGGCTGTGTATTAGCTTTCCCGAGCGGTGGCAGAGGAGGAGGAATGCCTGTTGGGTAATTCTGGTGGGATGATTACTTGGGGACCTGACAAACTGACAAATGCAGCTATTTCCATTTCAAATGGAAAGCTGAGATGAGATCAAACACATTTCACAATAATGAATCGGAGCCTCTCCCTGCACGCTGAGTCTCACAAACACTCAGCATAATTGAAGTCACCCAGAGCCAAGGCAGAGAACATGAAATCTGCTCAAGGCATTGGGGGGCGGAACCAAACAAATAAACAACCACAGCTAAAGATCGGGTCATTAATGCACCTGGAAATAATCTGTACCATAGTCCATCTCAAGACCCATCCAGTTGAAGAGGTCTTGCCAGTCGGGTGTGGTGGTGAGCTGTATTCTAGCAAAGCTGTCTGCTCTTGCCTGGCTCAGAGACAAGCCCAAATTCACAATACCCACTTGGAACTAAGACTTGCCAAAGATCCAATCAGCATTTGGTCCCTGGGTTGGCTGGGACTCAGAGCATCCTGGCAAAGGTCTTTGCGGGCTTCAGTCACCCATCCCACCTACCACCAGGAGGCCACCCATCTGTCTATCCACTGCCCACCTTTACCTGCCCAACTCTTGCTGCAACTAGAAGTAACCCAGGTGTGAGTTTCCTTTTTTTGTGTGAGAGTTTGGCAACTGTTTCTTCTTGCTGTACAAACAAACTGGTGGCCAAACGTGCATGAAGGGAAGTAATTTGGAAAGAGTTCAGGAAGCCCTATTGGCACATTTTTTAAAGACAGCAAGAAGTGAAGAGGTACGGAGGGTGATTGTTTCTGGTTCTTGTGTGAGTGCCAGTGGCAGCCAGAGATGGCACAGGGGAAGCAAAATACATTGAACCACCACTGAACACATTTTATTAGGGATGCCAGCCTCCAGGTGGAACCTGGAATTAGAGATCATCCTCAGACTACAGAGAGGGTGGGCACTGCAATCTCTGTCCTCCCCAAGCTCCACCCCTAAATCTGTAAGAGTATCCCAACCTGGATCTGGCAATCTTATCTCCCCATTCCCCATCAGTGACCAGAAGACCTGGAAATCCTACATTTTATTCTAAAATCAGCTTTCATGGATTACAGCCCATACGTTTAGAAGGAACAGTTGTGAACAGCAGGATCAAATACCATGGATGCAAAAACTACCTGTCAAGAGAAAGGGACTGTGAACTGTGCAGGACATATGATCTGTTCACTGTATGCCTTATCCTAGTGTGACTGCATTATTTTCTACTGCTGTAATACCATTTTTCTGTGTTTTACTTGCAGATTCTAGGATTGTTTCAAACCTCTATGTAGACGTGGCCACTGCTGATTAGATATTTGTTATTGATAACGTCAGTTTACATCGTGCAATCCACCTTGAGTTTCAGAGAAAAAGGCAAATTATAAATATAGTAACAAAAATAAAATAAATATAAAAGTTGACATTAGTACACAAAATGTCCATTCACTGCAGAAGTAGCTGTTAATAATACAGACTCTTCCATTTTGCTAAATGGGTTAACACTAAGGACTAAGGAATTTCAGGGCTTTGTTTAAGCCTTGGGGAATGTAATCAGACCTCTTGATGAATCCCAAAATGGCAGAATTCCCCTTGAAACTTTTATTGCTGGAGAAAGGGGGCTCCCAGGAGTTCACCCGATGTAAACTTATGCTAGAATAAAATCTGCTCATCTTTAAAGAACTGCAGGATTCCTGCTAGTATCTTTTAATTACAGTTACTAACAATCAATGATCATTTGCCCCATATAGCCCCAGGAGGATAAGATGAACCCAAGGAAGACCACTACTGAGTTATAAGTCTGTATCACAGCATATAAACCAGCTACCTTGTCCTCACTGTGAATTATCCTTCTACCAAGATGAGAGGCTGAGATTGCTGTGAGGACTCTTTCCCAGCTCCAAGCTGTTTGCTTCTTGACCTTTCCCACCCCTACACATTGAAGGGGCACAGAGGAGGCTCTAGTATAAGGTGACCAGATTGTCCCACTTTTGTACTTATGTTGCAAGTATATATACAACACTATTTTTACATTCTATGCGTTCTATGAAAATTTTTGTTGCTCCATATAGATCAAATTTTAAATCAAGAACCTCCCCCCTCCCCCCTCCCCTGGTCAATGGTGTCCCACTTTACCAATGTTGAAATCTGGTCACCTTACTCTAGTAGTATAGACAGCCCCCACCCCTGCCGATTCCCTTTGAGATCAATAAAACTTTCAGGGCCTTAGGGAAGGTGTTCTAAATCAAGTATCCTCAAACTGGTAAACTGCAAGAGGTTGGTCTGTCAAGATTAAGTTGGTCCCTCTATTACAGTGATCCCTCTGGGGGCTTACCAGTTGCTCCCTGTGCCTTAATTGCCTTCTGACCTAAACTCTGTTCTCACTGGGGGGGGGGGATAACTAAACACTCTGTAATTAGATATTTCCAACCTAATTAACCAAAGTTGCTGTAAAAGGCTCTTTTCTAAGTGCTGAGGCAAAGAGTCCCCCAAATTTAGTTTTATGGGTTGGGTTGTTTTTATTCTTATGTTGTAAACTGCCTCGAGTCTTTGAGAGCAGCTGTACATAAGTTAAAATATAAATACATAAATTACTGCTCATCTCCTTCTGATGGGCATCAACTCCTGTTATTGGGTGTATTGGTGATGCTGAATGTGTACCTGGGGGAAAGGGAAAGCACAGCCCCCTTCAATGCTTCTGGCCATGCCTTTTCACCATTGCATTTGGCAAGTCTGAAAAATCAGCCCTGACCCAGGACATTGAGATGCACAGTGCCATTCTAAGCAGGTCTACTCAGAATCCTGCTCTGGATTATTCAAGGGAATTTACTCCCAGGAAACTTCAGTCCTTCCAGGGGCTGGGCAGAAAAACAATCCCTTGGTCATTGGAATAAATTAATTGTGTGAATCTATGCAATTCCCCCCCCCCTTTTCATTTCATATTTTTATTATATTGTGAAATATTATATTGTTAATTCAATGGGAATGAAATTTCCACAGGTTGTATTTGTCACCTAAGGAGCCTTCCACGCCAAGTTTCGAACAAATGGAAGGAATTTAATAGAGATGGATTTTGTACAAAGCTTTACAGAAAAACATTTTATAGAGAGTTTTATAGATAAAAATTTCTGTCTGGGAAACATGCATCCAGTTGGTATTAAATTGTATGGGACTGTAGCTGTGCTCTAGACAATCCTCACTGCCAAATTTCTGGCAGACAGGAGAAAGGATACTAATCTACATGCAGTTAAACTGCTCACTTGTAGAGCACATAAAGTTACATATTTGGCACACCTGCAGAGAGAGAGAGAGAGAGAGAGAGAGAGAGAGAGAGAGAGAGAGAGAGAGAGAGAGAGAGAGAGAGAGAGAAAGAGAGAAGAGGAGGAGGAGGAGGAGGAGGAGGAGGAGGAGGATGTTAGCCCTTCAGTCGAGTCTGACTCTTAGTGATCCTATGACACAACTGCTGCCACAATTTCTGAACTTGCACCACTTCTTTTAGTTGTGTAAAGTTCCATTTTGCTGGCAACTTTACAGAATGTGTGCAGGAAGCTGCTTGACACCCTCAAAGGCAAGTGGAGTTACACATCAGGGACAGCAGTGTCCAGGTAGTCCATCAGGGACAGCAGTGACCAAGGAAGGAAGGCAGCTTGGAAAAACCGACATGGATGGAAGCCAAGATTGTGATTCTCTTGAGGTGCCTGTCTGGGCATCCCCAGTGTGATGCCATCTCCAAGGGAGAAGACCTTGCAGCAGTGTAGGGGGACAGGTAGGGCTGACTGCCACCCAGAAAGAAGTATTCTTCTTGATGGAAACACTGTGGAAAGAAGCGCCTGTCAGGAAATCTCATCTATCATTGCAGCTGCTTAACTTTGATGAGTGGAAAAGTTTACTGTCAGTTTTTCCTCTCTTGCTCCCCGTGAGTTTAAACCTGTTTGAACCACACATTTGGGTGTTAGACTACTGATAGGAAATAATTTTAGTTTTCTAATTTGTTTTTTTTACATAATAATAACAATAATGGGTTTTGATATTTTTTTTTTTTAAAAGAATGTGTATCCCTTAATCTTGATTGGATCGGTAGGTTGCTATAGTACGGAAATGGATTTCTTCCTTAAATCATGTCTGGAAGTGATTTAGTCAGTGATGTCTGAATGTGAAGGATTTATATTCTCACTTTAGCTATCTGATCCCATTGCAGTCTAATCACAGTCTAAGCTACAGAGAAATCATTCTGTATCCTTATACTTTCCAGTCAAGTAGTGGGATTGATTTGAACTTGAGTTGTGATCCTACAAAGTCAACTGTCTTCTCAGATTTGAGCTTGTCAGGCCATGTAAATGCGATACAAACAATTTTCTTAATCTTGCTTTTAAAATGCAGCTGACAAGAATCATACCATATTATTTTGTGGACACCTTTGCAGTCTTGAGAATCATTGCACTATATAAATTGATAGAAAGTTTTGGTGCACACTTTCGGGAGCCATAATCATGTGATTGGGTACTCTCATGTCTATATACACTGAATTATATTCCACATATTGATTTGATGAAGAATTAAATAAAGTTATTGATGAAAAAACAATGTTGATTAGAAATGACATTGAATTTGAAATTATTCCCCTGTCCCCATTATCCTGTTTGGAAGGCAAGGTGGAAACTGTTGCCTCTTCTATCATTAAGCTGAATAAGGTTAACTCACAGTTAACATTGTGAATCCACATCTAGTTTTGCTTTTGAAGAGCAAAACCTGTAGCTGAGTGTACTGGAAAAGCCCAGGAATTAACTCTTTGGATGTTCCCATCAAAAAATTCCCAGCAGCATGCTAAATGTGTATTTATGGCCATTTCTTGACGCATATCAATATGCCACCTGCCAGTAAAAGACTGTAACAATATGCACTCCTTTATGAGCACTGCCTATATATCACTCTCGTTTTCTGAACCTTTAAATACCCGTGTAAACTGTAAAGTCAGCATAAGTGGGTCCATAGGGGCCAATTGCTCAGCTGTGACCATAAAACTACATGTATGGGAATAAAAGCTCAACTGAAGACAGAGGTACATTTCCCCTGTTAAATATGTTTTAGCACTGAGGTAAGAGGCAGCATGGCTATGATGAACCCTGTTTCAGAAAACACACGAGAAGGACACATCAAATGACATATAATGTGATGTGATGTGACAGATGTGTGATTGGATCATCAGACAGTTTCCTTTCTTATTTTCAAACAAGCATGAAGGGAGGGGTCTCTGATCAAATGTGGAGCTTTCGGTGTTTGTTTTGATACCAGACAGAAAAAACATTGGAAGATCTGCTCACAGACTCCTGTCATCATGTGTGGCTTGGTCTTTGGTGTGCATTTTGATAGATTTCACAGTGCTGACCTTGGCCTTCCTGCCCTCTTGCAAGGGCTGCAGTAATAAAGCATTCCTAAAATTATTTTGCTCTGATATGCCACTGGCTCCTACTGCCTGTCACCAAGAAGCATCTTCCCACTCTATACCCACTCTCATATACAAACAAGACAGCCCAAAAATGCAGATCTCACCGCCAGGGGGAGAAACACATGCCAGAATCGTGCAGTTTTCTCTGAAAAATGCCCTACTGGCAACCGTGAAATGTCGAAACCAGGGTGGGTGGGTGTAAGCTTGAACGCCTCCACTGAATTCAATTGCTGTAGAATCGCAGAAAGAGAGAGGTGGTTTCTAAGGAAACCAGAACCCAAACCATTTCGGGCATCATAGGACAAAGCCAGAACCAGGAACAAATTAGAAGGCAGTGCATCTCACCCAACGCAGCTGCAACGTGCTGCTTGCCTGCAGCTCCACTTAATAAGAAGGGAGACACATTCTGCACAACTTCAATCTGCTGAACACAGCTGACCTGCAGTTACCTGGTCCCCAAAGGGGAGGGGAGGGAGGGGAAAGGTGCAAGGGTGAAACATAATCACAACTCCCTCATTAAGAAACTGTTCGTCCTGTGCTATTGCTGGCAATGGTGCTTTCCCATTGGCTTTTGGGACCCTTTCCAAAACGGCACCTCAATAGTGGGTAGGCCAGCGGAGGAACAACAAGCCTTATTGCTGGGGAAAGGGCACCAACCACCTCATTACCAGGACTGCTGTCATTACTGCTTATTTCTAGCACACCTACAACGAGGTGCTTTACAATGGACAAGAAAGGGCCTGCCACAATTGGAGGCAAAAAATACCTCTTCCAGTTAGAAAGGGTAGACTTCCCTGGCATTACTAGCTGAGGAACAGTGAGTAAGCTAAGGAAGTCTTTTGTGTGTTTTTAACACCCACTGATCATTATAGAAGCCTGGCAATGTTGTACAAGAACAGTCCTGCTAGGACTGGCCAAACATAAACTATTAGGCTTGGACCAACATTTGGTCCTATAATCCTATAGTTCCCAGTGCTTATCTGGCACCAGCTGCTGTGGTCACTGTATCCCAACTACGCTCAGTCTTCTGCTTCTAATCTCCATCCCTGGATTCCTTTGCCTCAATAAACTTTAACTTGTGGCAAGCCTTGAGCCTGTGCTTCCTAGAAAGCAACATTACTAAGACTGTAAATTTGCCTCATGTTTTTCAGTTTTCTAAATTTTTAACAGAATTCTTGGGAGTGGAGTAGAAAGCTTGGAAAAATAAAGCACACGAGGAGCTTTCTTTCTTTCATGGCCTATGCCAGACCCCTCCCCCTCCCCCCGAACCCTATCACTCCTCCCCACCAACCAAGTCGTGCTCCTGTAAGCCCCCTCAAAAGGTGAAAGACCAGAGATGGGCAGTGGACTCTTCCTCCCTTCCAGGGCAGAGCAAGGGAGGAAGTCTCAGTCAGTCCCTGCACTCTGCAACCCAAACTGCTCTGAAAGAGGGAGCAAGTAAAGCTATCTGTGGCAGACCAACTTATTCTTCCTATCCCTTTCACAGGGGTGAGGCTGGGAATGTGAGCAGGGTGACCTGGGCCTTAGCATTGGGGCTAGGGTTGCCTGCCAACCCGCCAGAGATGGGACTTGTAGCTTCCTATACATCTTAGAATCAGTATAGGAAATTATGAGGCCTACATACCTTAGCAAGTGCCCAGACCTTTCAAGATGAGATCTCCAAGGTCTCCCTCCTTCTTTCAAAGCATATGCTTGTTCTGGAAGGGGCAGGTGATTGGGGGAACAAATATATGGTGAGTGAGAGTCATGTTGGATGGGTGTTGGGTTTGGCTTTGAGCTGTGGAGTTCCTATCCCAAAGCCTATTCCCAAACTTTGTTAATCGTTGTTCTCTGATATGTGAAAATGGTGAGTTCATCTCTTTTTCTCTGGATTGCAACAGTAAATCCCCCTCTGCGCAACTCTCCCTTCACCTGTCAGCCACGTAACTCTCGAACAAGCCTTTGATTATGCTCAGAGTTGTAGGATCTTTCCCCTTGACTTTAATTGGATCCATTCTTCTTGCATTGTTTATCCATACAATATCACTTACCTCACCAAACAGCTTACCATAATTTTTAAAAGAAATCACTAAATGCCTGCACTGTTTCAAAGCCCTCCCTCTTCTTCCCAAGCCACGCCCACTGGCATCTGGACACCTGCCCTGCTTGTGGATGACATCCTTCATCCTTCTCAGAGAGGTTCACCATTCCTGCCAGGGGGCTAAGGAGAAACAGGAGGCAAACAGCCTTTGATAGGCAAATTCCCGCCTTTGATGGGCAAAGACACCAATCTCCCCTTCACCTCCTCCTCCAAAAGCCGACCTCATGCTTGCAGAGCCCCTGCATCTCAGTGTGCATAAGAAAGGGTGTAGGAAGAGAATGTGTTTGTTTGTGTCCTTTGAGTTAGTCTAAGTATTATGTGCATTTCAAGGGGGTTTCCATAATGGTATATTGCAGATATCTTGCTCACAGACCCCAAGCCGCAAAAACCAAAGGTTGATATAGATGATTGCCATGCTTATGGCAACCTATTATGAGATCTGGTTATTTCCTTAAGGAAGAAAAGGCAAGAAAGGCTTTTCTCAAAAAACCATGCAAGTAAACTTCCTTCCTTCGTTCTTTCCTTCCTTTTTTTCTTTCTTTCACCATGGTTTTGCTTCCTATTGCTATCACTGGTTTTCTTTCCATTGTTTTGTCCCTGTTGCCTACCACCCCATATTTACTCACTGTCTTTTAGCACTGGTGTTTTTACTAAAGTTTTTAGAGAGCCAGCTTGGTATAGTAGTTAGGAGTGTAGACTTCTAATCTGGTGAACCAGGTTTGATTCCGCACTCCCCTACATGCAACCAGCTGGGTGACCTTGGGCTCACCACAGCACTGATAAAGCTGTTCTGACCGAGCAGTAATATCAGGGCTCACTCAGCCTCACCTACCTCACAGGATGTCTGTTGTGGGGAGAGGAAAGGGAAGGTGAATGTAATCCACTTTGAGACTCCTTCGTAGAGAAAAGCGGCATATAAGAACCAACTCTTCCTCCTCCTTCTAATGCTTCGTTTTTTTATATACTAAGCCATTTGAGATGTTGGCTTATAAATGTAGGGGGGGAAATTAAATTTCTCCCCCCCCCCATGTACATGGTGGCTGCCTATTCATGCTTAGGACTCCACCCACCATCCATTTTTATTTGGATCTAATTCAGAATCTTTAACCTTGTTGTGGCATGTCTCTGAGTGATGCTGCTTCTGATCAAAAGCACAAGGGGGAGGGATGGACAAGGCTGTGGAAACCTCTGCCTCTCTTCTCCCACTCATCCTGTCTTCTTCCAGAAAGTGCAATCACAGCATTTGCTATCTCAAATGCATGATAAGCTGGAACACCTTAGGCTTTTAATGATTAGGGACAATGCTGTGCATAAGAAGCCAATCAGGGCAATGCTATTCATCCTGAACATGATGCTGTGTCCTTAATTCTAGGTATCAAAATGAGCATGGTTTCAAACAGGAGCACATACTTTCTCAGTCTGGAGCATAATTTCCGTTCTCCATGTTCCTGTCCACATCAAGTCCTGGAGTGGACACAGACAGTCTAAAACAGTGGCCTGGATTGAAGGAACAGTTTCCACAAGACCACCACCTGTGTGGCGTGTTGTAGTTGGACAGCATGCTTTGCAGTAACAGAGCTGCTGAGTCCCTCCATTGACTTCTGCTTTGAGAGTGAGTATATACTCTTGCATAATTACTGCAAGACAGGATTTGGATGTTGTTGGTGTGACACTTATACCATTGACCACTCCCTGCCTGACCTGGTGGAGGTGGCTTCACAGTGGCTAGTTGTTCAACAGCCCTGCTCAGGTTACCTTGTCAGAAGCAGTCCAGGATTTTATGGTCTCTCTGAAGGAATGGACTGGCCAGACCCTATTCCTTTGTGTTCCCGAGAAGTCAGAAAACCCTGCAGCCATCTGTAGCCTCTACTTGACAATAATATCCCTTCCCTTCACACCTGGGAGTGAAAGTCCAACAACAAATGATGTAGATTCAAGTTGTCTAGCCACATTGGTCTGAAGGAACAGAACAAAATTCGAGTCCAATGGCACCTTTAAGACCAATAAAGATTTATTCAAGGCACACCCACTTCCTCAAACTATGTCATTGCTGCCATCAGCAACTATGAGATTAGCTTCTGATAAACAAAACTGTGCATCTCGAACTCTGGATCTGCATAACCATTTAGAGGCTCTGCCTAGGCACTCACTTCACTCTTACAAGCTAGCATAGAAATAATGTATCCCAACATCACAGTTTTGATCTATCATGCTCCAAGGATGGAGAATTTACCTGTTGCTGTACTTCAGATAACAAGGTCAAATAAGTGTGGCATGTTTAACGAGATGAGGCTCAGAGAATTCAAAATATAAGAAAGATAATTCAGTGAATGATACACATGCATTAGCTGAACAATGATACAAAGAAAAGATGATACAATGATACAATGATCCAAATTTCAAGAAATAGGTGGAACTTTTTATCATATGTGATAGATTTACAAAAAAACACACAAAAAATCTGGAAAGGAATACATAGAAGAATGCAAAATATATTGAAAATCAAATTTCCTATGAACCTAAGAATATGTTATTGGTAATATTACCCAACAAACTAACAAGAGTTTTGGAAGAGATATTTTAATATATGGTGACTGCAGCTTGAACTATTTATGCTGCAAAATAGGAAAATATTGTTTGCCCAAACTTAGAAGACTGGAATTATAAAATGGCTGAATATGCTGTAATAGCAAACAATGAAAAATCAACTTCAAAATTTGAGAAAGATGGAGAGTTTATTATGAATGAAGCTAAATATACAATGAGAAATACCATTAACATATAATTTAGATTGAGAAATTAATATAACAATGTATAGTTTTTATTCCATCCTTCCTCAATATTTGATATGTGTTGAATCATTCTTCTGAATGATATAATAATTTATTTTAATGTCCATTCTGGATTTGTAAAAAGACTTTGTTATATATAGAATAAGTAGCAGTAATAAAACAATCACATAGTAAGTTTTTGTTAAATAGTAAATTATTAAGATTTGATGAGGAGGAGATGAAGAGAATTTGACAGAAGGGGAAAATTCAAATGTATTTCAATTTATATAACTTGTTATAATAATATGTATAATCTTTTTTTATCTCGCTGGTTATCTTTTTCTGAAAATTAAAAATACTATTATAGATAAGTGTATCTATTTAATCCTGTGTTACCTTATTGCCCCTCCTCCTTATTTAATTGGTGCCATAGTATTTATTTTTTAATGTTTATTTTAATGGTTTTGATTGTTTGTCACCTGGGGTCCTCAGCTTTGGTGTAGAGATGGCATAATTTTTTCCTGAATAAATAATGACTCTCTCCAGTGTCCTTCTCCAGGAAATGGAAACGTTGGCATGGGGATACAGAAGCTGAAAACAGAGCTCAGCCATAAACATTGCGGCACTGTCAGAAAAAGGACCCCAAATGAGCTTGTCGGTTCAGACTGGAAGGCCAATAGGAATTTCATTTTGATTAGTTAACCTTTCTAAGGTTAACAGACAG
Organism: Paroedura picta; assembly: GCF_049243985.1. Taxonomy (NCBI): domain Eukaryota; kingdom Metazoa; phylum Chordata; class Lepidosauria; order Squamata; family Gekkonidae; genus Paroedura; species Paroedura picta. The sequence goes on from NC_135373.1 coordinate 96,759,541, forward strand.
GAAGAGATTGCATCAGGTTTTGATGAGCTATGGCCCAAAGCCACTTCCCCTGTTCTTGTAGTGCATAGAACATTTGATTTATTCAAACAAAACAGGTGTTGACATTTTACATGCCACTTGCCAGGTCATTTTCACTGTTTACAAACATATGCAAAATACAAGAGTATGCAAAATACAACCATTATTAAGCATTTACTGCAGGCACCGAAAATTCTGTAAGAAAGAGTTTGCACATTGTAGGGCTGAATAGAGTGGGCCATGAGCAAAGGAGGCAGTAACTTAATTTTCATGAGTGTCATGGACTCTCAAATGGCCTTGGGGCTAAACTAGACAAGACGAGGGTCTTTGTACACATGGCCAGTTCACAGATAAAGCTGGGGGGGGGGTTAAAAAAACGTAGGGCATAAGCAAGAAGAACTACCACGTTCTTCTTCCTGTACCTAACCTTGCTGTAGTTTGTTGCTTTCAGCATTTTCCTTCCGTTCCAGCTCCTCTATCCGAATGAATCAGGCTGGAAGAAAAGTGCTGAAATCAATAAAGTGCACTAGAGATTGGGCTTTAGCTCTCCTCAACTATGTGCTCCACTGTCATCAACAGACTGTGCCCCCTATGTCCAGTTTTCATTGTAAATGAATGGGTGTGTATTTAACTATGCATTCAGCCCCCAAACCCTTCATAAGGCCTAGTCATGTTTCTATGGACTCTGGTATCTTATCTGTAAAAGCGAGATAATAATATTGAACCGCAACAAGGCTGTAAGGATAGAGGCAAAGTGCGTTGAGCATTTGAAATGCTCCATATAAATACGTATCACCATCGTCCTCTTGGCATCATGACAAAGGCCCATCCTTCTCAGCAAACCTCAGTCAGAAGTTTCATGCAATTGTGATTTTGTAAAAAAAAAAAAAAAAAAAAAAAACAGGAAGAAAGGGAGGAATTGCTTGGGTGGGGAGTTGGGGGAGAGAGAGAAGGGAGGAGCTCACAGCACATTCTCCGGACTCCAAACCAGATTTTGCTGAGATGCCTTTCAAAATAATAAGATGAAACAAATGAGAATTTGCACAGAAATGTAGGGCCATACTTTTCTACAAAATGCCTGCTGAGGTACATAACTACAGCTTTTCAGAAAGCCATAGCTTAGAGGCCTGCGTGCATGTCATTGTATTCTTGCAAACGAACTTGAAATGTCATTTGCACTAAAGCACTTCATGCCCTGACTAATTCACAGCTGCTTTAAGGCAACATTAAACTGCCAGACTGCTGCAGAGAAGACCCTCATTATCAAAGAGAATTTGGGTTGTAATTCTGCAAAATGCCTGAACCCATTGTGTGTTTCTGTTGGTGCTGAGCTGCACACGTGCATTTGTGCATCTCAGGAACTCAATTTAAGACAGAGTATTGGTCCCAGGAGAATAAAGTGTTGGCAGACTCTTAGTTTTACATCTAAGCGGTTATATATCTCCTGGCTTGCCATTTCCCAAGGACAGGACAGAAGCTGACAAGAACTATAGGTTCTATAGCCTTCTTTCTCCCACAAGTGCTTTTGGAAGATTCATGCTGCTTCCAGATTATTTGGTGGATTGGAATATCCATGGATGTCAGCCAAGGTAGTCAGACAAAGCATCTTCACATGAGTGCCACCAAATGATCAAGGGTGTGTGAAGTACACAATTATTATTTGTTGCCATTGGATATATTTGGAGTTAGGAATGGAAACTTTTGTAAGAGGCCATTAAGGATATGTGGTATACTCCTGGGCAATCTCTCTAGGTTTATTTAAATCTTTTCAACCTCTCTTGAAATTCTACCAAGGTTCTCTCAGAGTAGGAAGATTCAAATTTGTCTCAACATTTCACTTTCAAAAAATGGATGGAAATTTGGGACACTTGGACACCCCACTTACTGATGAAACTGATTAAAAATATATTTTTTGCCCCAAATATGCCTCACATATTTTTCATCAGGAAAGATTCAGTGGCAATTCTAGAGAACATCCGTACTATTTTCCAGCTTTCTTAAAATCTGTCTTTGTGGTTGATTTGATCAGTAAGAGTTGCCTATTGTGGATTGAAAATATTCCAGAGGGTCATACAGCTATCCTTGAATAGCTCCACATTTTGTACTGTCATTTAGCCACTGTGTTATAATGACCAAAGTGCTTTGCAGTCTTTGGTTCTGCTAATCCTGCCTGTTAATCTGCCTGTCAGGAGATCAAAGAAGGAATGCATAAAATGAATCTAAAGGGTCCTTTCTCATAATTTGAGACTGGCAGGCAATC